>NC_143389.1:18729367-19038458 GCF_980474605.1 Leiobunum rupestre | reverse complement strand
GCTGATAGACGCTGAATTTGGTCACAACAAGATGACGTCCCACCACATTATCACAGAGAGGTGACTGAATTCCTGAACAACGAGTTTCCTCACAGATGGATCGGAAGAAATGGTCCAGTTCTTTGGCCTGCAAGGTCTGCCGATCTGACACCGCTAGACGTTCTCTGTGGGGATTTATCGAAGAAAGGGTTTACGCAACTCCTATTGGAACGAGAGCCGATCTTTGCCGGAGAATTGAAATTGCTTGTCAAGAAGTAACACCAGAAATGATAGAGCGTGCATTTGATGATATTATGGTTCAAGCTCAAGCTTGCGTTGAAACCGATGGGTTTATAATTGAACCCACTTTGTAAACAATTATTTAGCGTGTTTGAAATAAATTATTGTATAATAAAACCCGAATACGGTTTTTGAACGTGCCAACTATTCTGCGTGTGGCATTTACATTTTATTAAAACTAGTTCAGGTTTCCGTCTATTCCCATGATACGTAACGTGAATGAGTGCATATCTTTGCTTTATCTTCCCACGAAGAGTTTATTTTGGCTTGCCCAACTTGTCAATTATTCAACTCACGTTTTTTGGTAAAAATAAGTCTTTTTCCAAGAAACCAGAGGTATTTGTAGGTTTCAGATGATGCTCTACAAATTTCCAATTGACAAAATTGATCAAGTAGTGCTGAAAATATTTTCAGATAACGATGAAATTCCCGAGGGGCTAACCACTCTTAGAAAGTCTGTCCACCGGATTACGCTTAGATTAGCACTGCCAAAGGCAGGGACTTCAAAGATTACGCGTAATCCCATTAGTACAGTCAAAGGTACGGCTCTGTACACCGATTACGCGGAGTGATCATCCCTCGGAAATTCCACCAATCAATGTCCCCTGGTATATTTACTTAAGTAGTTTAGTAGAAAAATAACTTGCCCGAACAAAAAAAACCCTGAATAATAATAAATACAGCCTAACAATGGCCGCTAGTTGTTATCACGGACAATATTATAGCTATGTATAAATATTTTCTATAGGTGTTATATACCATCACAGAGTTGTATATCTATGTCCATATCAAATTAACTCTGAATCTAAATTATTTTAACAAACCTCGTTAAAAATCATGTCATAGCCCTCCAAAAAGATGATAATAAGAAGAAACCCTCAAATAAGTAAATCTAACCTCGCCAATTACAGTGACATCTAGATCGAACGCGATATTCTCGAAATAACTGAAGTACCTATTTCAAGTCCTAGTCAGTCTTAGCGTTAAATTGTGTTTCGTCTATTATAATTAAAATTTTTTCTGTTGAACAAAAAAGTTAAAAACAGTATGCAACTGCATTATGTTTATCAACATAGTTAGTGGTATGTTCAGTGTTTTTTAAAAGAGATTGGAGTAATTTTCTTCGCCACTTGAACAAAGAAATCGTCAGAGCTTCTTGTCCGCTTATAAGATTACAGGATTAGGGGCGATACTTACGGGGAGTGTTCGGTGTAATACGGAAAGACAGCCATAAATAATAATCAGCTAAGTTCAGTGGCGCCGGAATAGGGGGATACAGGGGTACATTGTACCCTCCCATATTTCAGGCAAAGGAAGAATCAATGTAATTGCACCCCCAAATTGCCCTTCCAAAGATTTATAAATCACATTTTGGTCTAAAATTTTTTTTTTAAACGTAATATAATAATATTTTCATATAATTATAGAAATTAAGAAAGTGGTTTAATTAAATATTGAATTAAACTCGCTATTTGCTAAATACTGCTCTATTGGCGTGAAAATCACTAGGAAATATGTCATAGAAATTTAGAAAAACAAACCAAAAGCCGAAATCATCAGCGTCTTTGGCTTAACAAATTGTTTTCATCACGGAGTGCTTTTGTACCAAATATTTTCGTTCCGCCGCCACTGGCTAAGCTGATACCCAAGAAACCACAGAGTCTTAAGTCAACTAGTGAGTTGTAAAGCCAATTACCGGTGGCCAGGTTAAATTGCGTAGGAGGTTGGCGACAAGCCATTCACGCCACGCTATCCAACAACTCCCTACACTTACTTTTACCTTTAAGCCCAGCAAATTGGTCTTTGGAAAGGGGTAGCCGAACAGCTCGGTGGAAAACCCCTTCAGCTAGCATGGAGATAGCTTACAAACTCAACGCAGAAGGAGTGGTTCCAAGTTTTTGAATTCTGATCAATTGGTAACCCTCTATCATATGTCACATAATTACTCATAAGTATGCCTCTGTATAATATTTCCATAGATAAAATTTCGATGAGACCTTGTTTCACGCGGAACATAAAGTAAGTGGACACAAAAATGGAAAATTCTGATAAGGTTGTCCAGGAAACGAAATCACGTGATCGCGACGAGCTAAACTATTCGCGACCGAAACCAGCCTAGGTGGCGTAACGGTGCTAGCTTCTCAGAGGTAGCGCCTATGATCTAGCGTCTGGTACACACAAATTAGACAGTTATAAGAACGTTTTTTCATGAATAAACTTATCAAAATATAAGCAAACGATGCAAAAATTATATTAAAATGCGAATATTATTATTTATAAAGTAAAATTTACGAATAACGATGTAGAAAAACTAATACTGTTTGCTTTAGCCGCTACCTATCTAGTTTTCAATGGTGAACCAAAGGGGGCGTAGCGATAGTTTTCGGTCACGAATAGATTGTTAAAGTTAGAAAGGCGCCAGGATTTCAAAATCCACTTCATTATCTTCCGGTTCCCTTCTATAAAGTTGATGACGCATTTTTCGTCACGGAGTTGAAAGTGACGTAATTTACGTTATATCCTGTGAACAACGAAAATTCTTTTTTGGCATACCTATAACTGATTATGTTACATTATATGCCTCTATCTATACGTAAAAATCTTCACGGACCTTGAATCTTAAACTAACTACTCGATTAATTGGAAGGTTTAAAGCATCAATACCAAATATGTATTACAGCGTAAATACAGGCAAGGTTTAAAGGGGAACGGAGAAGCTTTTCCAAATATGGCCTTATTTCCGTATCAAAACATTAACAAGACGTTCAATATACTAACACGTACCTTTTTTGTCCTGAAAAAATAGCTTTTGGCCCAAAAAGTTGAAACGAAAAATAACGCCAGGTGTTTGGGTTTAAATTTTGGCCGCCATCTTAGGGGCTGCCGCCAGCGCCCCTAACCCCGCATGAGTGATTTTAAAATCGCGCAATTTAGGCTTAAGTCTCTTATAACTGGAACGCGCCGCGCGTGCAAAACAAATTTTTTGTGTCTTTAGCAGCGCGCCCTTTTACGTTGTTTTTCTGTCTCACCGACTTCTCACCAGGTGTCGCGGCGAACGCGCACTTTTAGATTTCCCGAAATTTCTTTATTACCTCTCCGAGGGTACTTTGTACCCTGGAGGGGTTATACAATCATCATGCCTGTGGGTGGGTGTGTGTGTGTCCTGCGAACGCGTTAGCATTTTCGGAGCAAAGTGTAATCACTGCGTACGCTTTGTGTTGAAATCACCGCGTTCGCAGTTGCTAGGGCTCTTTGCGTTCGCAGTTACTAGGAATTAGGGAGCGAAGTCTAACGGATGGCAAAACCACCGTTTGACGGTGAGCGTTAACGGATTACAACGCGGTTGGGTTTGGTTTTGATGGTTTTACGCTCACCGTCGCGACAGTGTGGATGCAGTTTGATTGGATATTACGTTATTTTAATGTTTATGTGTAGGGTGTGAATGTTTAGTTTGTGTTATGACGGTTGTGGGTGTTGAGTGTGTTATGTTAGTGTTGGTGTTGGTGCATTTTCTCTCCAACTTTTTCTTGTTGACTTATGGGACGGATCGAATGCTGAGTGTTTAACAACCTCTCAACTTCCAATGGCAGGGTTCCCACCAATTGTTCACGGTATTCGTCTTAGTGTCTATTTGCGATTTATTGGCGCCGGCCGGGAATCGAACCCGGGTCTGCTGCGTGGAGAGATTTATTCTAACACCTCAGCCACCGACGCTTGTTAAGCTTCGGTGTTTTTCAAAAACAGCTAAGCGATAGTCCTTTACGCTGTTATAAAGTTATTGACGTCAATTTTTTTCCTACAACATTTTACACTTTTATAAATTTTTTTTCAACAACATTTTACGCTTTTGTGAATTATATTTTACGTATGCAATTTTAAAGGTCAAATCTTGTTTTAGCGCAGTCAGCCGAGATAAGAGGGTTAAAGGGTAGACCCTGTGGGTGGTCCACTATGTTAGTTTTTTGTTATTTATTTACGGGTTTTATTATCGACCTATATATAGTTGTGTTAATGCAAAGTCGATAATTTAACGTTTATTGCTTTAAGAGCTGTCGGTTAGTAAAGTGGCTCTCTGTGCTTTGTTGATGGTAAGGTTTTTGCTTCTTGTAAATATATTTGGTGTGGATATTTGGATATCTACGATTTCTAACGCAGTCATTATATGATATTGGAAATTGGATGGTATTGGTCTTTTTCATGCGGTACGTGTCACAACGTCAACTGGAAGTCTTCGAGTGTTGAAATAAAATGAGCGTTAGAGATGCGGCAAGTATTTCGTAAGCGAGAAAAATACAAATACCATCTGTAGATATTTCTTTCATTAAAATTTGCTTCGTATTATATTCAACTGATAAACATGTACTGTAAAAAGGGTTAAATTCAATTGTGCATTGTTTTAGTAAGTCTAACTCGTTGTTGTAACTACTTAATTTATAATATTCTGAATAAATCAAACTCGTCTCAATTATTTAAATTAAAATTAAAATTTTATACCGGGCAGGGATTGAACCGAGAATACGTTTTTCGTAAATAACTCTGAATTGCGGAGATATCTTTGAGGGTCGTCTCGAGAAATTAATACCACTAGGGTCCATTCTTCCGAGGAGAGGTATATTTTGGCTTGCCAACTTGTTTTATTAACAATTAACCTTTCATTATTTTTTGATGCGGTTTTCGCCATAAATTTTAGTTTTTAATGGGCTATAGGGCTCTCTAACTGGTTAAAGCTTGGCCGTTCCCCTTTAACCATTATTTGATAATATATTATGTAAGTAATATAATAATTAGCACGTAGTAATTCGCTATCGAAACCAGTCAAGCATCTGTGATTTAGCGTCTGCTAATTTCAATTTAAAGAAAAATTCCCAAATCTTTGGGTCGTAATTTTTCCACTTTACCATTGACGAAACACAATACAGTGTAAAATTACTATACAATGACAATATTAAAATACTTTAATACACATAATCTTAAAATACGTGTAATTGCGAGCCATCAAAAGTCCTTACTCCAAACGCATATAGCGTCTAATTTTCGACGGCGAGAGATTTCGTTTACTTTAGTACTTTCAAGTATTCGAAAAATCCTACTTATTCCATATTTATAAAGAATTTACATTTTCCTCTTCGTACATCGTCCTTGGCACTCTCCCAAAAAAGTGGGAGGATTCGGCCAATCAGATAATGAACTGAATCAATGATGCCGGCGCACGTGATAAGATTTAAGGTTTTGTTTGGTTTTTGTTTTAAATCCAGCTCCATTTTGGAAAATGACTGATAACATAACTCTATCGTTCCTAATACCAGTCGTAATTTCTAGCCGATTAAACTGCAATTTTCTGTTTTAGGTAAGTCACACCCGTTTGATGGGACCTATTGTTATTAGTTGAAATCCGACGCTGATTTGAAACATCGCTTATTGCATATTCCAGAACTATCGAAACGTTTCAGTTGATTTTATTTAAATTCTAAGCATGTCTCACTGTGCTTAATAGTTGTATCGCAAATTCAACTAAATCAAAGTTTTATTACCAAGCTGCATCTGTTAAATTCAGTTCCTAAATATCTTTGCAAGGTGCAAAGTTAAACCATAACGTAAACGGTGGAAGTCCTGTATAGCTTAGTTAAGTACTCCTCAAATCTTATCCTGTCTATTCCAATACAAGACAGTCTATAGAAACCGATAGAAACGTATGCATAGATTTTTAAATATTAGTTTAGTAATCGTTGTATAGTTCCATTTAAAAATTAAAACCCAATTAATACGCTCTCTTTAACTTGTTAGAGCGAATAAACTTCCTTATTGGTTAGTATGTACTAAAAATGGACGTGACACAAACATGTATAGACCTAAATATAGACTCGATGGAGAGCGTATAAGTCAATAGAGCCGTCCTGTATATGGAGCCGCCGCCATACATGCCCCATATATATAGCTCTGGCAACTTGTCTTTTAGCAATTTTCTACGTTCCGTGGCTTCTAAATCCCGCTTCGTTAACCTTTGGCCTCCGAAAAAGCTTTGACTCAATTTACCGCTCTTCTAATCCCCCGTAGAATCCTCTTCCCGGCGCGACATCCAAGCGAGGCAGAGGCGCGCACCGGTCGCGTGTAACTTGATTTCCGAAACACTACAGAATGCAATATATTCTCTCTCTACCGGCCACTCTCTCCAGGCCAGGCTACGTACCTTGTAGACCCTATATTTTATATATAGATATATAGGAAATATGGTCGTGCTGGCTCTCTCCAACCGCCGCTGCACTTATATAATCCGCCAGATCGACATCACCCCAGAACAAGCAGTTACATTACCGAAAGCGAAGAAGTGGAAAGGTTTTCGTCTAAGAGCCCCGGCTACCCCAAAGGATGAAAAAAGGAGACCCCCCCCGTCACCCTGCCTCCACCCCCCCCCCCTTCATCCTTCTACGTCGTAAGGGGAAAAAGAAGGCCGCCGCATTCTCGAGTGCGCTTGGCCAAGCTCCATTACCCGAATTACTGCACTCTTAAAGGCGGCGTAATTAACCGGGATGTTCGTCTCGCGCGCCGACACCCCCCCTGTCTCGATCGCGGAGCCCAGAGCGAGCGTTTAGAGGGTATTTAAGTAATAAGGTTCGTAAAAAAATAACGGCAACATCGTTCCAGTTAATTTATACCCAGATTAGAGGAATACTCTGCCGAACAATCATATCCTTAATACCTACACGCGAGGAAGTTAAGCCCAGAACCCCGACGGAAACACCAACTAAATGCAAACGGCCGTCATGGATTTAGGGACGAAATGCATTAGTGGAAAATGTTTTCTGACTGACAATGAAGCCTATAACAAACTCTTACGAACCCTTAATAGGCCTCGAGAAAAGTTTGTTGGACCGTATACTTTCAGTAGGAAGACCGTCGCCGATACTTTCGACTGGGATATTTTGTCCACCAAAGTATGCTCAGTCCATTTGTATAAGCAAGCGCGGCAACTCTAACCTCACTTTTCATGGTTGCTGGAAGATATTTTCTGTCGAAACGAAGTTAAAGAGTTAGTCCAAGAGCCCATGACAAAATAAGCATGTGATAAGGTACACGATGGGTCTAAGTATTTTTTAATTAGGTTAGTGATTTGTAACAAAGAACTGTTTGTCTTACGGGTCAAAGTGGGGGCTTTCCGGAAATACGAACCACGTGACGTCACTTCCGCTGACCTTGAAAATTGATATGACCCGATATTGGTATCATTCGATTGTTCTCAACGTGCTCTTACCAAATATCGCTACATTCACCTTCAAATCTGAACCGAACGGCGTATAAGACTAAAAAAGTAATTTTGTCTTATACATGTAAATTTGGGAGGGGCTCGAAATTAGTTTTTTAATCTTATACGCTTCTTGGTTCAGATTTGAAGGTTATTTTGGTGATATTTCGTAAGAGCACGTTGAGACCAATCGAATGATACCAATATCAGGTCATATCAATTTCCAAGGTCACCGGAAGTGACGTCACGTGGTTCGTATTTCCGGAAAGCCCCCCCTTTGACCCGTAAGACAAACAGTTCTTTGTTACAAATCACTAACCTAATTAAAAAATACCTTGACCCATCGTGTACCTTATCACAAGCTTATTTTGTCATGGGTTCTTGGACTAAGTGTTTTCCCTCACTTACTGAGAGAAAAGGGGAAAGTTTACAATCTTTGAGGAAAGACAGAGAGGCGTGGTTTTTCTACCGGAAATCACGACGCGACAAAGTACTGCCCCCATATTCCCCGTTAGCCTGAAAGCACTCTTAGAATAAGCTATTAGCGACCATAAATCATTTTATTTACTTTTATGTATGGTCCAAACATGTCTACACTGTTTTTGTTCCTCTTAAGACCTTTTCACACGAGCCAACTTTTCAAATCACAATGCTGAGTCAGCAAAAATGGATCAGGGACCCATTTTTTTCTCGCGTACTTTTTTGGTGGATCAACTCATCGAACTTTTATTCACACGAACCAACTAGTTGACTCAACTCAAGTTGGCTCATCTAGTTGGGTCCAAAAGTTGGCTCGTGTGAAAAGGCCTTAAGACTACATGCAAATATAAGAGTGAGAGATGACAATGAGCAAGCAAGTCGAAGAGGCTCGTCACTGAAGTGAATTGAACCGAGCTGAGCTAGGAATAACGTAATCGAGTATCGATTGAGCAAAATACAGCTGAAGAGCGTTTTGATGCGCTATTGAATCAGAGCATAATGAGATGGATAGTGAACTTCGAGCGCAGAAGCGAGGTGAGTGCGCTCGCCAGAAATTTATCAGGAGTCGAGTTTTTCCGAGAGAGTCCCGATCTGGTTTTTTTAGAGGCCGAAATATTAATTAAAAGAGCATGTTTTGGAACGTACAAGCTCTTACTCTCCTTTCGTTAAAGATAATTTAGTTGAGCGTTACTCTAACAATACAGCTCGAAGCTGAAGGCGCCAAAAACGTTACCAAAAATTACAGGGTTCCCTCTTAGGGGTTTTATACAAATATTTTGAAACCTTTACTGAACAACAATTTCAACAACAGGTATTATTTTAATTTTGGTTTTAGGTTAAATATTATTTTTAATTTGGTTTTAGATAAAATATTATTTTTCATTTTGTTTTAGGTAAAATATTATTTTTCATTTTGTTTTAAGTAATTGTTTTAAATATTTTAGGTAAAATATTATTTTATTTTTGTTTTAGGTAAAATATTATTTTTAATTTGGTTTTAGGTAAAATATTATATTAATTTGGTTTTAGGTAAAATATTATTTTTAATTTTGTTTTAAGTAATTGTTTTATATATTTTAGGTAAAATATAATTGTTGTTGTTTTTGGTAAAATATTATTTTAAATTTGATTTTAGGTAAAATATTATTTTTAATTTGATTTTAGGTTAAATATTATTTCTAATTTGGTTTTAGGTAAAATATTATTTTTAATTTGGTTTTAGGTATTTTTTAATTAATTTTAAAATATTATTTTTAAATGTGTCATAGGTAAAATAATATTTTTAAATGTGTATTAGGTAAAATATTATTTTTAAATGTGTTTTATGTAAATATTTTTAAATTCTTAAGGTAAATAATTATTTTGAATTTGGTTTTGGGTAAAAAAATATTTTTAATTTCGTTTTAATTAAAATGTTTTTTTCTTCTATAAACACTGGTGCTTTCAACTGATTGTTAACATGACACTGAATTTTCAAAGCTAACACGCATAAATCCTATGGCCATCCCTCTGTCAGCGAAACAATGTGTAACACAATCTGCGCATGTGCGAAAGTATCAAAATTACAGCCCCGGTTAAAAAACATTTGGACACGATTCAATCAATGCCGTAGATAGAAATTCGTCAAGGTGGTCAGACTATTAAAAGACTTAAAGGGGGATCGAGGAATACTGGAAATTTAGTGCAGTAAAAGCTACTGCCAACAGTACCAAGGGCTAGCTACTGCTGTCAACGACAATGGATTCAGTTGACCTACTTTAGCCTAAGGTGGTACCTTGGGTATTAGCATATTTCTTCTTAAAATGTCAAAATTAATAGACATTTGCGATATAGCTCACGAAATGGGTCATTTTATAAGGTGCTATGAGCAGCCCTATTTAAACACGATCGAGCTGAGCTCGATGCATTTCAAACTGTAATCTAGACAAGAAATGGGGTAATAAGACAACCCTGTACTTGCAGGGGTGATTTGAAAACTAGGCGCCCGTTTAGGGCCCCCGATTTTTAGTGGCCCCATTTTGCCCAACGAGGGCTGGGGAAAGCAAAACGTAACATTGATGCATTTCGTGTTAGATTTCGAGGGGTACAAAAGGGCCCCAAAATGATATTGCGCCTAGAGGCTGCAAATGGTATAAACGCACCTTAATAATCAGCTAGGCACCACCTTAGGCCTAAGTCATCATGCGACTTTTGAATCCCTTGAAAAATCACTGAAGGCACTAGTTGAGCTGGCATTAATCACTCAAAGTGCTAAGCAGATATGATAGCGATATTTTAAAAACCGCTCTGTTAATTTTTTGGAAATAAATATGAGTAGTTTGTGAGTTGAGAATAAATTATTTTTAAAATACCCAACACTGATATAAATTAAACTGTTGATAAAGCCTACATTAGTAGTTAACGAGTTGAGAGTTCGCTTTCATCAACGGCTGGAGCTCCGCATTCAAAGAGGGTTCAAACGCTCTTGACGCCATCTCTATGCAATGATAAAAACTAAGGGAAAATAAAACAGTTGTCTCTATCGCATAAAGAGTTCGGTTTCATCAGCAGGAACCCCGCGCTAAAAGAGGTTTTTCAAACGACATTGGGGCCGCCCCAATGTCGTTTGAAAAACCTCTTTTAGCGCGGGGTTCCTGCTGATGAAACCGAACTCCTCCACGTAATCGCTTCTCCTGTAGACTTTTATTGCTTCAACATTGTAATAAACAAGTAAAAAGGTGAACCTTGGTGCAGATACGAGCGAAAATGAAATAGTCCAAAGTATTCGTTACGCCCTCTTTTGGCCAAACATTTTCTTTTAGAACGTTGCTCAACGTAACGTTGAATTTTGGTGAACGCTTTTTTCGATCATTGCCTATTTTCTGAATTAACACCGTATACCTGTATGAGCAAATGCTTAACTAAAATTTGCACGTATAGACTATAGAAATAATTTAAATAAAATATTGAAAATTTTTATGATAATTTTTTTGTAATTACTTTTCATTTTTATATATGAAATAGTAGAATTATAAATCAAACAATTGTTTTTAAATACTATTAATTTAATGCTCGCGCCATTCTTGGTTTTTTGACTTAATTGAGCTGCCGTTGAGCACAGGGGCGGCGTTAGGGGGAGGCGAAACCGGCCATAGCCTACGTTTGTTTTCACTTACAAGGAGACGACTCGAGGTGATAATTACCGATTTTTTTCAAACTCTGGTATAATGTACAACTCCATGTAACTTGAAAAATCTGCAAGGGAAAAGTTGCGACGGTCTTTCGTTTTGCCATGGCAACCGAAAACATTTTTGACAACATGATTATGAAATTTTTCCGTTGAAAATAATATGGTAATCTGAAGGATTTAAGGTTGTGAAACTTTTTAAAAAATGAAACATTTTGAAAATTTCAAAAATGTTAAAAATACATTGAAATTGATTTAAAAAATTAAATTTCATCAAGTTTAAATCAATTGGATCAAAATGAGTAAGAAATGACCAAATTGAGTAAAATGATAAAAATAATTAAAAATGATAAAATGGGCAATAATTTGAAAAATATTTTATAATAATAATATTTAAATCGAGTAAAAATGGATAAATTTAATTTATTTAATCAAATCTTGACATATTTTGATCAATGTGATCAAAATGAGTTAAAGTAAATCAGAATGAGTTAAAATGAAAATATAAGAGAAAATGAATAAAAATATAAGAAAAATATAAGAAAATTTGGTTAAAAAAATTATATTTTTTTAAATATAATTTTATCAAAATTGATCAAAAGGGTTAAAATGGTTACAAATTAGAAAAATTCTAAAATATGAAATAAAATGAAGAAAATGATATAACTGTCGAACAAACATCTAATTTTATTTTAAAACAATTTTTATTAAAAATATTATGAAATAGGTTTAACTCGATCAATTTTGATTATATTTTTATCAATTGGATCAAAATTGATATTTTTTTTATAAAATTAGAATAATTACTTAATATTGGGTAAAATATTTATGAATTAATGAACTAATATTAAGTAATTATTCAAGTTTAATAAATTTTTATAAATTCTTTTAAAATTTTCAAAAATATAATCAAAATAGATCAGATTTAACCTATTTTAGCAATTTAAAAATATAAATATTTTTAAAAACTTTTTCGATATTTAAATTGTCCTATAATTATATGCTTTTCTTTATTTTCACTAATACTTTTCAACATTTTTTTTATTCCTTCTCAACCTCCTTATGATCAATTTTGAATAAATTTAACTAGTGTTGTAAGTCGGAAAATTTTCTGCGGAAAATGACCGAGGCCTTTTTTGCGGAAAATTTTCCGTATTTTTCCGAAAAAATAAAAAGAGGTTTCATTCCATGATAAGTCTAATAGATTGTTTACAAATTTAAATAAAGCGGCATTTTTGCCTCATTTTTTCGAATCTAAAAGTAAAACTAAACATCTAGACTAGTTCAAACTGATTAACAATGTAACACTATTAATGTTTTGTAGTATGTTTACGGATATTAGACATTTTATATCGATCAAAAGTTAAAAACATTAAAAACCCTTAAAAAGTAATTTATTTTACAATTTTTTATTTTTCCGACTTGCGGAAAAATTTCCCAAACACTAAATTTAACGCATTTTGATCAATTATATAAATTCATAAATATTTTTACCCAATGTTAAAATGTATTCAAATTTAATAAATTTTTTAAAATTTTTGATCCAATTGATAAAAATATATTCAAATTGATCGGGTTTCACCTATTTTATCAATTTTTTAAATTAATTATTATTACAATTATATCATTTTCCTCATTATCTGTAATATTTTAGATTTTTTTTATAATTGTTAACCATTTTAACCTTTTCGATCAATTTTAATCAAAATAATAAACCTTTTCCCATTTTATAATTTTTTTAAAAATTTAATTTTATTTACAAAAAGTTTCGAGTATTTAGCCAATGACAGGCATTTTTATTCATTATAATTTATATTTTTTCATTTTAACTCATTCTGATTTACTTTAACTCATTTTGATCACATTGATCAAATAAATTAAATTTATCCATTTTTACTCGATTTAAATAAATAAAGTTTAATCTATTTTTACCAACTTTAATAAATTTTTATCAAAATTTTTGATTTAAAATTTAATTTTAAAGTCAATATATAGGGGGACAACAATTGGGAAACAGGGGACCATAATTGAGGAACAGGGGCCCACAATTGAGAAACAGGGGCCCCATAATTGAGGAACAGGGGGCCCACAATTGGGAAATAGGGGGCCCATTATTGAAAAACAAGGGGCCCACATTTAAGAAACAGGGGCTCACAATTGAGAAACAGGAGGCAAACAATTGATAAAAAGGGGCTCACGATTGGGAAACAGTGGCTCATAATTGGGAAACAGGGGGCCTACAATTGAGAAACAGGGGCTCACGATTGGGAAACAGGAGGCAATTAATTGAGAAACAGGGGGCCCACAATTGAGAAACAGGGGCCCACATTTGAGAAACAGGGGCTCACAATTGAGAAACAGGAGGCAAACAATTGAGAAAAAGGGGCTCACGATTGGGAAACAGTGGCTCATAATTGGGAAACAGGGGGCCTACAATTGAGAAACAGGGGCTCACGATTGGGAAACAGGAGGCAATTAATTGAGAAACAGGGGGCCCACAATTGAGAAACAGGGGCCCACAATTGAAAAACAGGGGGCCCACAATTGAGAAACAGGGGCTCACAATTGAGAAACTGGGGGCTCACAATTGGGAAACAGGGGCCCACAATTGAGGAACAGGGGGCCTACATTTGAGAAAAATCTCCTGGTGCCGCCCCTGGTTGAGCAACGTGACATCAAAACGGGAAAAGTAAAGAAGTGTTGCGTAAGCATTGAATCCGGTTTCTTACAGTAGGGTTTTGAACTCACGTTGCTCAACGAAGTCACTGGCCGTAAGGGCTTAGGTTTTCCTTGCTCAACGGTGTAGTGAGATCACCAAAAACAAAGAACAGCGCGAACATTAAATTAAGTCGTTCAAAAATTAACCGATTGATTGATAATTCTTTGGTTGAAATATAGAAATGCATAGTAATTACGAAAAAAAAATAATTTATAAAATTTTAAATTTTACCTAAATTATTTGTAAACGTAAGGATTGAAGTTAAGCCTTAGTACATGTGAAGTACTCTCTCACGCAGGCCTAAACTTCACAATATTGGCAATGGCCTAAGCAACCGTTCAGCAAGATTCAACGTCACGATGGTCAACGACCATTTTCTAAGAAAACTATTTCTTCACAGTGGAGTCTTACTGAACGGAGCCTATGGAGAGAACAATCCCCAGAGTTGACCAATTGTAGTTGAGTTGGCGGAAACGAAGTTTTGCAATTCGATCATGCTCTTCTCCCTCCCATTGAGTGATCGCAAAGTTACGCGAGCACCATCCCTCGGCTCTGGTTGGCTGAAAGTGAATTTTTTCTCTTCTTTCCAATTAATTACTTTTTGCTATTGATGAGCTGTCTTTCGTTACGCAATTTACATAACAACCCTATCAAAATCTTTCAAGGTATTCTTATGAGATATTTGCTTGCATTTGGTACGAGAGATTATTTTGCTATGGCACGGCCAACTTTGATCTCTCGCGCTACAGCGGCCATCTCATTCGTTGATGTTTCTGTTGATTTTTATTTTTAGAATAGCTTTTACATTGAAGCCAATATAAAAATCGAGCGTGGCGCTGAACTCCTACACGTTATAGTACAGTTTATAGGGGGAAAATCCTTGCTCGCGGAATTTCGACGAATGTGTTGGCCGCTGTAGCGCGAACAGCGCGTGATCAAAGTTGGCCGTGGCTATGGAAACACATAGGCGATAGCATAAATTGCAAGGTATACTGGATTAAATTTCGTTCGGGAAACATTTGAGCACCATCAAACGGTAGAAACCTTTAAAAATAGTCACGTGGTTATAAAATTGCTTTAAAGTTTACCGTTTAAATATTTATGCTTTTTTAATAGAAAAAAATAATTTGTTAAACTTAAATTAACGACGTCTCGGGGTGCCCCAAACCTCGGGAGACCCTGTGCCATGGCTCCCTTGGCATATGCCTTACTACGGCCCTGAGCCCAGGCACAAAACCACACAAGCAGCTAACTAAACTTGCTTAATCCTTAAGCGTATCAAAAATGGTTGCGAAAAAATAAATTCCCCAAAACATTTTGGAAATTAAGCAATTAACAGTTAAAATTCACATTACAAAGTCCAGAAATTTAATTCTTTATTTGAACTATTTGTCCAATTGTACAATCGCAATAACAATGATACGTTTTAAAGCAGTGTTGGGAACCACTCATCTCAAAAAAGAGCGGAAAGAGAGGAGCGAAAATTTTACCGCTCAAACTTCTGTCTTCTGTATGTCCGATTTCAAAATAATTAAAAATGGCGACGAGGGTTTTCGATACGTGAAACTAGTACACGACAATCCCTATACAGTGGCCTAACCAAACTTACGGTCGCCCGGGGTGGAAGACAAAACCGTAGCCCCCTCTCATACAATTAATATTAATTAATGAATAATAATTGGAATGACTTCAAGTATTATTTAATTAAATGACGAATAATTTCATTATTATGGCAAATGAACTACAAATATTATTTGCTTTGGTAATAAACATTGAATTTAAACTTAAGATTTTACTGAAAGTCTGAAATAGTTCACTCATATACCGCAAAACGAAACTGGTGATAGTTACGTTCCAGGTAACGAAAGTGCCAAATAAATTTCGCTTAGGGAAAAGGCTTTTAAAACTTTATGCACTTTAATACGCTAATTTCGGTGAAATTTACAGATTTTTAATCGGAGCCCAAACTTGACAATTAGTAACACTCGCTCCTTTTCTCAAAGAACTGATTTTCACAGACATTAACCGTCAACAAGGTAAACTGTAATTCATTCTGTCAACAAAAAGGAATTAGCTTATTTCGTGGGTTCTATGTAGCTAAAGTATAGTGTTTTGTCTCTGTCTTAAAACCGATCTAACTACCTTTGAAATAATTGGATAGAGGGTTTAGAGATTGAAAGTTTTTATTTTTCATTATAATCTGAACACATGGTAACAGAATATGCTCTCTTCGCAACAAGATAGCTATTATCAATTGCGATAAATAGATTAATGAATTAATGATTCTAACAAAAATGAGACAAATAATAAAGGTGGATCAGTTTGAGGTTTTGAAAATCTGCGCCTTATATGTGAAGGTCAGAAGTAAAACATCATTTTACTGATATTTTTAATTTTAGTTTTAGTTTCGTGTGATAACATAATCTAAAAATTATAGGGTTTTTCAAGAATTCTTATCGTTTAATATTCGTGTCATGGGCTTGAATTTCCGTGGTTAATGCTTTATCAATTTCCGAACAGATTTGAATGGCCTCTTTAATTTATTATGTCCAACAGTATATTGCGTTATCTCTTTAAGAAGTTTCCGTTGTGATATACCTCTTCTTTAAACTAATTGGATAGAAATGTCATCTGTTTAGATTTTTCATAATTAAAATGAGATGTAGGATCTAAAGTACTATTTTCATCAATGGCTACAAAATTTAAAACCGATTTCACTACTTTTAAATTAATTTAAGGTTTGAAAAAAATTAAAATTTAAAATAATTCAACGGAAAGCATTCATTGCACGAAAATACCATTAACCGGTTTACATTGAGTTTATATTAGCGTTTAGAATACCCTTTCATTTAGCTTAGCAAATCTAATCGATCTTTAAAAATGGCCGAAACGAAGCTAGAGTCAATAGATTCTTTGCGTAAATGTGGCGCGGGAACGTTATCAAAGCACCATCTTTTGATAGGCACCATTTTGTTTTCATTTATACCATTTTAAGCCAAAATCTGGCAGACTCGTTATCTGCCTAAGGCCAGCTGAAACGAGCAAGCACTAAATGTTTACGTAAAATTTTCAAATAAACAGTAGTATATTATTTATTGGACGATATCTGAGTGATAGAGGAAGTACTCCAAGTACTGTATAATATAATATGATTTGTTCTCTCTATGTGCAGGCTACCTTACTTATATTTTATAAATCAAACTGTTGATTTTGAGGATATCCAAATGACGACCAACTAGTCAGAAAACCCGAAAACAGAAACGATATAACTACTAATTTCTATAATATTGTTACCTCTATGAACCGATTAAATTTCATTTTAAATTTCAACAATCGAAATGTGTTTTTAAAGTTAACACTTTCGCATTTCTTTATGTAGTTACTTATATTTCACTAAAGGTCCAAATTAATTTTTATTTAACAGTACAGCTAGTTAATTGTTGGTTTGTACATTCCAAAGTAGTTCGAGGCAGTGTTGTCTCAATTTCTAAAATAACCTTAAAGTTCTTTTTCGTGAAACTTTTATAATTAAGAGTTCAACCTAGCTCTTTTTATTCACTCTTCTATTCTCCTTATCTCTTGAATATCTTTGTATTTATGAATGATAATTTTGAGAGCGCTAAAGTCGACTATTTCGTCCATAAATATTTAAAGAAAAGGACCTCTTTTAACAAAAGATTATACCTGGAAATGGGGAAGCCACGATATTTGGTTAGGGGAGGGGTCGAAAGTAAGGTCTACTTTGGAATTTGAAAAAAAAAAAAAAATAGTTCAAAACAATTAGCGAAAACCTTCGGTGTTAACTTTTAATTTTTTTAAAATTCTATTAAAATTAGGGAGCATAGAAATTGAAATTTTAAGCAGTGGCGTAGCTAGAAAAATTGGGCTTTAATGCTAATTTGGAATCTTCTATACTAACGTCACTAACAGCAAATTTTTATAACATTAATATGCCAGAAAGGGCCTCAAAATCTTAATAAGGGGTTCTCTAAAAATAGGGGCCCCCACTTACTTGGTTTACCTTGACACTAAACAACCCTGGCTCCACCAATGTTGAACAGTTGAGCAATACAAATTTGTAGATAAAAGACACTAGAGGTCAATTTTTAAACCCGAGAAATCTTACCAGATGGCGCCAGCAGTATGAAAGATAGTTTTAAATAAATCAGTAACCGCGAAAAATATATTTTTGGTTTCATTTTATGAGGACATTCAACCGCATTGAACTTTGGTTTATTGTTTTTACTTGAAACATCGATTAGAAACGTGCAAGGCAATGATTGTTGGTAATAAACTTGGTGAGTATATACTTTTCCCACCAAAAAGTAAAAATTAGCGACATCTATTATATAATGCATTAACATCAAACCACTAATGGCTTCGCGCCAATGGTGCGCTTGGTGTGAAGGCTCATTGCTATATACACCAATATTCATTCTCGTTATTTTGCCCCCGGCTTCGCGCCAAATGTTAGCTTCACAGTAAGCAATTTGCAATTCAATCGGTTAATACTCAAAATTCGTATCATACAATTATATATTTAACGAGGCACATCTTCTGAAAATGAGTCTCCCGCAAAAGCGTAAAATCTGAAACTAGATTTCCATGTTCAATTTCGATCTAGGTCGGTTCGGCCAACTTCGTCAATGAAGATTTTTATAGCTCCATCGACAGGGATCATCTGAAGCTCCGGTTTTCGTATTTCAAGTGTCTTTAAAAACAAGTACGATCCGCGGGCACCCGGGTCTAGTTTTCATCTGTCACGAGGGGGAAAGAACGATAACGTCACCCACCTGTTTCAATCGCCACGAAAGACTACGTTGTAAGGAACCAATGAGAAACCGGGCCGATTTGATTGGGCACACCGTGAGTTCGATTGTAAGACACGCTAATCTTCTCATCATAGTCATTCTCGGTTCCTAACAATCAAACAAGATAAGTATTTGTACCGGATCTGGCCCTCTTTTGATCTAGATTACCAGACGCTACACAAGGAGGGACATCTTAGCAGAAGACGGAAGGCTCTGCGCCACAGTACCACCTGTACTCGTTGCTATCGCTAATAAAAAGCTAACGGAAAAGTTAATAAAAAGCTAACGGAAAAGTTGGATTAGATCGTCCTTCTATTATTAAAAAAAATTGAGCTCATCATAAGATTTACAATTTTTTCTGCCTTTGACCTCGGATCTGAAATATTGAGTGAAGCCATCTTATTTTTGTGGCAGAAATTTGTGAAACAACGAACTTATTCGATTGAAACTATTTGCTGGCCTCCAGCTAAAAGCTTTTACACCAGGCGAATCGAGCCGAATAGGATCCACCTAAGATAATTCAGAAATAATTGAAGTGTGCGAAGCGGCCTCGGGGTCCACTTCAAGAAATTCTACTTGAATTGGTATTATTACCAGTATATCTGTAACTATTTATGAACAAGTACTTGACCGATTTGCATAAGATGTTGTAATTTTTAAACCATGAAATACTACACTTGTTATTGTTGAAGACATGGGGAATAGTAAACTTGTCAATTTTGATAATATGGAAGAATATTAGACATGAAATAGTATACTTGTTATTGTTGAAGATATGGAATAGTATACTGGTTATTGTTGAAGATATGGAATAGTATACTTGTTATTGTTGAAGATAGGGAATAGTATACTTGTTATTGTTGAAGATAGGGAATAGAATACTTGTTATTGTTGAAGATATGGAATAGTATACTTGTTATTGTTGAAGGTATGGAAGAATATTAAACATGAAATAATATACTTGTTATTGATGAAGATATGGAAGAATACTAGACATAGAATGTTATACTTGTTATTGCTGAAGATATGGAATAGTACTTACTATTGTTGAAGTTACGGGATACTACTTACTATTGTCGAAGATACGGTATAGTATACTTGCTTTTGTTGAAGACACGGGATACTACTTACTATTGTTGATGATACGGGATAGTACTTAATTTTGTTGAAAACACGGTATACAACTAACTAATGTTGAAGATACGGGATAGTAATTTTTGTTGAAGACACGGGATAGTGTGATATTAAGTGATTTAATATGTTCCTAATAATATAACTTAATAATTGAATAATAGTTGTTTTATAGACAAGTACCAAATACAAGCTATAGATGTCGCTACTATAATATTAGCGGTATGCTATTATCGGTCATCACCTTAAAAAGAAACTTGTTCCTCAATGGCTATTCTATGTAACATCAAGTTGTGTTGCTCTAATGAAATATATATTTTGCTATAGTTTATTAAGTAGTATTTACTGAAGACACGGGATACTACTTACTATTTTGTTGTTGAAGACACGGGATACTACTTACTATTTTGTTGTTGAGGATACGGGATAGTATAATTTTTATTGTTTAACACATGGGATAGTACTTGGTATTATAAGTATTTATTAATTCTATAAGAAATCATAGCTTCACCTTTGTAAATCACTTTGTAACAGTTACCTGTTGCGTTTGATGACCTTTTAGAAATAATTATTACACTTTCAGTTTACTTAACTATGTTTTATACCCATTGACCAAAAATTTCATGCAAATCGATGCCCTTTTTAAATTTGTAACATCATACCAACATCCCTCGTTCCAAAATGTGGACCACCATATTGTAAGAACCTTATGGTTATTATGGTTGTTTATAAGTAGACAGTATACTTTCTTTGCATTTAGTTACGGCAAGAAAAGTACTATCTATATAATTTGGTATTTTTAAAATGACCAGTCAGAAGGTTGATTAAAGTAACATGTAATTTAGGATTTTATAAGTGGAAAGCCAATAGGTCGATTAAAGAACCATTTAATTTGGTATTTTCTAAATGTCCAGTCAGGAAGTCGATTAAAGAACCATTTAATTTGGTATTTTCTAAATGTCCAGACAGGAGGTCGATTAAAGAACCATTTAATTTGGTATTTTCTAAATGTCCAGTCAGGAGGTCGATTAAAGAACCATTTAATTTGGTATTTTCTAAATGTCCAGTCAGGAGGTCGATTAAAGAACCATTTAATTTGGTATTTTCTAAATGTCCAGTCAGGAGGTCGATTAAAGAACCATTTAATTTGGTATTTTCTAAATGTCCAGTCAAGAGGTCGATTAAAGAACCATTTAATTTGATATTTTCTAAATGTACAGTCAGGAGGTCGATTAAAGTGCCATTTGTTGAAAAATAAAGCGATGCGGGATTCTGACCCAAAATGCATCTATATATATATATATATATATATATATATAACCGGGTGTTGTTTCTGATCAAGGGTGCTTTTATTACCGCGTTATCTAGTGTTTCTCACTAGCATTTAACTCTAATTTGTAATTAATGTAAATATGTTAATTTAATAAAAAAACAGTTTTCGTTCCTTTTGAACTTTTGTCTCCGCCATTGAAGCTTTGCTGACTTCTTCTTTGAATAAGAATTTCAACAGGTTATGGGCCCAGCAGGCTTCCATTGCGTGCTGACGATTCTGTAAGTTACTTGGGGAAGTATACTGGTGGGATAACTGTGAATCCTGTTCCTGGTACTCTCCCAACAACGGTGAATTCTGTTCCTGTCTTCAATTCAAGCTGGATGGACTACTTCAAACTGAGATTGGTTAGCTAAGTGGTTCCGAGAATTAGAAGAGCTGGAAACGACCAGTTACCGACGCTCTTACGAACCGAGAGGTTTTGGGCGTTATTTAGGGTAGTTGGACTGAGCCAACCTCGCCACCAACGTAAGCATCAGCCACGGAAGCCGCCACGTAATTGTCAGACCTCAATAAGTCGAGATAGCATTCAGCACCGCTCGTACGGTTATATGGTCATCACTATCAAGGAAGGTCCAAGATATGATCATGAACTCTGACTCACCTAAAGATATGTTGGATTAGTTGCTTGAAGTCTACAAACAGAAGATATCCAACCATCTTCGCAAGTTATTAGCCCAGCAAGGAAGTTTCATGATGTGGATATAACCACTCATCTCGCCCAGATGCGTTCACTGTGGTCCGATATTCTGACGATGGCAAAGATGAAGAAAGACATAGCATTCGATTGTATTCTCGTTGCTTTTATCTTCAAGTCACTACCACAGGACGAGTATGGAGAGTTCAGCATTTTATGGGATACGTTACCCGAAGCAAAACAGAGGATCGAAGAACTTGAACGATTTCTTATTGGATGAGCTACTCGAGAGGAGGATCAGATTCGAGATACTTCTGGTCTCTTGGTAAATCAGAAGCAAGTCAATGATCGGAAGAAGCGCAAGCAGATAAAATCTCCTAAAATGACTGCTGTTACAACTGTATAAAACCTGGACATATCGCCACCAACTGCTGAGAGCCCAAGAAAGTTCATGAAAGTAGAAGAAGTGGGAAAGGTGGCGATGGAGGAGGTCTTTTCGCAGCAACATATCTAGATGCTCCAAAGAGAGAGTCTGCTTGACACTTCGACTCGGGAGCTACGCAGCATATTACGAATGATGCCATGATATTAATTTTGTTCCGGAAGTTCAAGACGCCGGAATAGATTGAAGTCGGAAACAGAGCCAAAATGCTTCCTGGGGGTGAAAGAGAGGTTGTCTTTCTGGTCCGCAGCAGAAAACAGGTTGGAAAAGAAGTCATGTGAAGCATCTGGTACGTAAAGGACTTCGCCTGTAACGATGCAACGCAACAAGAATCGGGAGTTTTTAGCTACGTCAAACCCATGTGGTCTTTACGAACTAGTCCAAGGTCGCAAAAGAATTCGTTTGCCGGGAAAAGTGGAAGCCCTGTACCGTCTTGATATCGATGTTGAAGGACCTTCGAAAAGAGGCTATGTCGTGGCCGATCCAAAGAATTCGAATAAGGCTGGTCTCCAAATCTGGCATGAAAGAATAGGTCATCAAGACAAGCGGCACTTCACCACTATATTGAAGAGCTTTCGATACGAAGTCATCGAGAAAACGTCTGGCCATCACTGACTACGTCGATGAAAGGGAAGCGCTACTACTTACTTTCAAGGACGAGTATTCCAGAGTTCGAGTCACGTACTTTCTGGTGAAGAAATCTGAGGTAGTTGATCACTTAAAGGATTTCCTAGCCATGTGCAAGAATTACGAGTACACTGCGTGAAAGCTGGTTACAGACAATGGGACGGAGTACGTCAACGATGAATTCCGTCGTGTATAAACTCAATAATTCGGTCTGAAGCATCACACGTCCATGCCATATAAACCAGAGCAGAGCGGAGTAGCGTAGAGAGAGAATCGCACCATCATGGAGTCCGTACGAGCCATGCTACACTCCAAGCTAAATCTACCACCGAAACTTTGGGAAGAAGCAGTAAACACGACAACGTATATTCTAAGCCACCCAGCCCCAACACGAGTTCCTAGGAAGACGCTGTACGATTTATGGACCGGGAAGCCAACGCCATCCATTAGGCATCTGGGGGTTTTCGGAACCCATATTGCTACGTTCACATTCCAAAGGTTAAACGGAAGAAGCTAGCAAAGAAGACATGCAAGGGGTTCCTCGTTAGTTATGAGGATAACGCTGATGGCTATCGAGTCTACGTTCCTGAGCTTGATGACGTGCTCCAATCAAGAGATTTCAAATTTGTTCCATACATCATGGAATTGTTTGACTACATTCTGGACGCTATTAGTCAGGGTGAGCAGAATAGCGACGATGACGAAACGGACTGAAGATGATCAGATAGACAATTCAGGCGCAGAACTGGATAGCGAAGACGTGACATCCATACCCGTCTGTGAACCCAGAAATGTGGTAGCCAAACTCATTGAAACACCTGCTGAAATTAGTGGTTATGTCCTCTGAGATAGGTCTACGCTTAAGAAGACATCTAGCATTACCTGTCCTCCAGTAAATAAAGCGTTTCTGGTTTACGACAGCTTTCCAAAGTCCGCCAAAGATGCACTATCAACGACCGATTCCGAACAATGGCAGATAGCTATTATCTATGGAGAAACATGACGTTTACCAGATGGTTCCTCCACCAACGGGTCGAAAGGTCATAGAGAATAGATGGGTTTTCCGGATTAAAGCCAATGAAGATGGTACAATCAACAAGCACAAAGGAAGGCTTGTGGCCAAAGAGTTTTATCCAAAGAGAAGGCGTCGACTATGAAGAGACATACGTTCCCGTCGCCTGTTTTGAGACTGTGAGAATTTTCATGAGCATCGTGGCCCAGCAGAAACTCCATATGAGGCAATTCGATGTGAAGACAGATTTTATCTACGGAATTCTGGAAGACGAAATCTATTAGCTACAACCCGAAGTTTTCGATGGTGAGAGTGGTCAAGTCTGGCAACTTCGCAAGAGTCTTTACGGTCTCAAACACTCACCACGATGTTGGAATGAGAAGATAGACAAGAGTCTACGGGACTATGGTTTCAAGTGTGTTGATGGAGATCACTGCCTATATGTTTTATCAACCAAGGAAAGATTCCTGATCCTGGTCCTGTACGTTCATGACGGACTAGTTTCTGGAAAGCCAGACATAGAAGTGCAAACCTTTTTCCTGTACTTCGAAAAGCAGTTCGAGACCACTACAAGTCAACCTAAGACATATCTCGGCTTATATCGATAGAATCCTGGAACGCTTCGACATGTCATGAAGACACCGGCCTGCAAACCCGACGTTAGTGAAGAAAGACAGAATTCGTTCGAGTCGACAACAGTCAATGCTTCAGCCGTTAGGCTTCGTTATGTGTTTCTTGTTACTCGACCACATATCGAATTTGCGGTGAATCGAGCGTCACAAGCGATGTTAAATTCCACAGTCACTGATTGGGCAGCTGTCAAACGGATATTTCGGTACCCGAGAGGAACGTCTACGCTGGTTCTGTTATTCACGGTAGATAACAGCATGACAATCATTCCATACAGCGACGCCGACTATGGAGGTTGCGACAGAACAAGACGTTCGAAATCCAGAATCCTATGCCTAATGGGATCGACCCCATTCAATTGGGCCAGCAGACGAAAGCTCTCAGTTTCACTAACCACTACTACTAAGTCAGAGTTGGTTGCAGCCACAGAAGCGGCAAAAGACGTCGTATGGAACGAGGCATTAAAATCAGTAATTGGTATCCGCAATTAGAACGAAGTTCCAGTTATTTCGATTGACAACGCTGACACGATCAAACTGATCCGCAATACGGAGTTTCACCGAATGACAAAGCACATCAGTATCCGGCAATTCTATATACGAGAATTGTTTTAAGAAGGTATTTTATTTGTCATTTACATTCCGAGCGAGGATCAGCTGGCTGATATTCTAACGAAGCCACTAGCGAAGGAAGTCTTCGAACACCTTCGTAAAATGCTCAATTTCCGAGATCGCACAGAAGTGAACATCGAGGGCGAGTGTTGAAAAATAAAGCGATGCGAACTTCTGATCCAAATTGTATCTACCCGGCGTAAACCATAGCGCGTATTTTTTTACAATATTCCCGATTATACTTTAACCTTATCTAAAGTTAACACTGTGGAAATCTTGTTCACTAGCATTTAACTATAATTTGTAAATATGTTAATTTAATAATAAACCAGTTTTCGTTCCTTTTTAACTTTCATCTCCGTCATTGAAGCTTGTCTGACTACTTCGTTGAATACGAACTTCAACACCATTTAATTTGGAATTTTCTAAACGTCCAGTCAAGAGGTCGATCAACTTCTAGAGGATAACGGTAATAGTAAGTGTAGGGAGCTGTTGGCTCACGTGGCATGAAGGTCTTGCCACCACCCTCCTACGCTTTGTAACTCGGCCACAGATTTAAAGGCAATAAAAGTCTCTAGATGACTTGGGCCTAGCTGATTATTAGTACCATGTAATTTGGTATTTGCTAAATGACCAGCCAATAGATCGATTAAAGTCCCATTTATTTTGGGATTTTCTAAATGGCCAGCCAATGGGTCGTTTGAAGTACCATTTATTTTTAATTTCTGATTTTCTACAAGACTAGCCGGATTAATTTGGTACGTTATAAATGTCCAGTCAGAAGGTCGATAGTTAGTGTAGGGAGCTGTTGGCTCGCGTGGAATGAAGGGCTTGCCACCCCCCTCCTACGCATTTTAACCCGGCCGCCTGAATTAATTGCTTTAAAAGTCGCTTGATGACTTAGGCCTGAAGTGGTGCCTTGGGTATTAGCCTAGCTGATTATTATTATTATTATTATTATTTAAGTACCATTTAATTTGGTACAGGAGGTCGATTGAACTAACATTTAATTTAATTCCTTAATGTCCAGTCAGGAGGTCGATTGAAGGAACATTTAAATTATTTCCTAAATGTCCAGTCAGGAGGTCGATTGAAGGAACATTTAATTTATTTTCTAAATGTCCTGTCAGGAGGTCGATTGAACTAACATTTAATTTATTTTCTAAATGTCCAGTCAGGAGGTCGATTGAAGGAACATTTTATATATTTTCTAAATGTCCAGTCAGGAGGTCGATTGAAGGAACATTTAATTTATTTCCTAAATGTCCAGTCAGGAGGTCGATTGAAGGAACATTTAATATATTTTCTAAATGTCCAGTCAGGAGGTCGATTGAAGGAACATTTAATTTATTTTCTAAATGTCCAGTCAGGAGGTCGATTGAAGGAACATTTAATTTATTTCCTAAATGTCCCGTCAGGAGGTCGATTGAACTAACATTTAATTTATTTTCTTAATGTCCTGTCAGGAGGTCGATTGAACTAACATTTAATTTATTTTCTAAATGTCCTGTCAGGAGGTCGATTAAACTAACATTTAATTTATTTTCTAAATGTCCAGTCATTGGGTTGATTTAAGGAATATTTAATTTATTTTCTAGATATAAGTTTTATGAAGCGAGCATTTGTTCGTCATATAGCAATATTTTAAAAATAAAATTAATACAACCATGAGATACTGATATTTTATTGTAGAAAAAAGTATGTTTGAAATATTTTACTGATAAATGAATAGAATGTCACAATTATATTTAAAATCTGATTGAATCTTTGCCCTTTTATTAATTTTCCAAAACACAACCTGTAATCAAAGACTATTGAATTAAAATTAATAACAAGTTAAAATGTTTCTTATAGAAATAATTTTAAATTGATTTTACCCTTCTTGCGTCGTGGAAAAGCAACTTATGAAGCGTTTTATCAAATGAATTAATGTCTGTCTATTTATACATTTCAATATACCAAATAACTGTTCGAAAACTTTATACATTTTTAAATGGACCCTTTACAAATTATTAAAGGTACTTTAGCAGATACGCGTTTAAGTTCTTAAAGGGATCAACGAATTTTCCATTAATTTCAGCAAGTTTAAGGGTCTTTGGTGCAAGTTACGTGATACAATAGTTTTAGCAGACTTTTTTAATTTTAATTTTTGCTCTTTTTAGGTCTTTACATAACAAGCCAACATTTACGCTAAGCATTGTTGGCTAACAATTTTGTTGGACAAGTTTAGAAGAGCTGCTGATTTTATGGCTAAGGCTTATTTCCAGATATTTGAATCGAATAATTTATGGAACAAAACTGTATGAAAACATTCATCTTGCCTACCTTTATTTAAGTAAATTGACACATTTTTGTAGTAGTAGAGGTGTATTTTTTAAATTACGGGTATACATTTTTCTCTGTTATTGCGAGAAATCTCTACAACGTACGTTTCGTGGAGTTAAATTGCAATGTAAACTAGTAAATAGTAAGTAATATACTATAGAGACAGATACTTCATGGTTTAAAAAAAAACATTTATTAAAAGTTTTAATAAAAGTTTATTTTAAACCATGAAGTATCTGTCTCTATAGTATATTACTTACTATTTACTAGTTTAAATTAACTATGGTTAAATTTGGCGTTTATGATTAAATTGCAATGTGTTTTGCGAACTCAAGACGCAAAAATGTTTGGCAAAAATGAGGTTTCGTGTGAATAGGTCCTTATTCGAATTTCAGAATGGTTTGATATAATTCCCAAGCTAGCTTGCCAAATCGTCAACGCATCATTAAGCCAGCCTATATACTCTCGTGTTGATAACGTTCCGGCTTATTTGAAAAGTGTCCGATAAACAAACCTCAGCACAATGCGCATTTCCCAAGCTTTATTCTATTTATAAAAAATCTTTATCGAATATTTTTCTAAACACATCGTTGAATAATTTCGTCATTGACCTCTAATTTCAAATAAAACGTTCTGGCTTTCACTGCTTATATGGCGAAGAAACAATTCATTTTCAGTATGCTTTGGAAATTGTGTAACGCTTCAATAAATATCCGCGAAAAAATTATTGATTTCATTCAAATCAATGGCAAGTGCGTAAAAGTTAGAACAATTTTGAATGTAACGCTCGAAGTGAAAGGTTAAATTTAAAACCGCGTGGTTCTGTTCGTCGGACGTATTATTAAGGCGGCATAACAGTTTGGTGGCTCTTTCACCTCGGAGCCGAAGGAGCCCGGTTCAATCCCAGCTTGTGGCACTCGGCGAAAACTCGAAACAACAACTTCCGCGCAGAGTTTGCAAGTTCACTCCCCAATGTTAAAAGAGGTCTTCACCCGAGCTCTTCGCTTTCCCCTTTTCATAAAACTTTGTTGAGGTTGACGGTAATAGTAAGTGTAGAGAGCTGTTGACTGGCCTGGCATGAAGGGCTGCCACCACCCTCCTAGGCATTTTAACCCGGCCACGGTCGACCTGATTTAAAAGCTTTAAAAGTCGCTAGACGACTTGGGCCTAAGGTGGTATTAGCCCCTGAATATTGTTAAAAAGAAAAAATAACATTCCGCAACGTCAATCACTCCTAGTATGACGTATGAATTTCAAAAAATAACTTCAGCAAAATTAAAGGTCACCAGAATCTACTTATTGGAACTATTTAATACGACTCTATTATCTTAGCATAATATATCTGACCAAAAGTAGAGAAGTGAATAACACGAACGGTATAAATAGGTGGATATATCCACCTATTTATACCGTTCGTGTTATTCACTTGAATCACCTTACTTTACAGGGTGCTGTTGTTTCTCGAGAAAACATAGTGCTGGTGGAAAACAAACATTATGCGGTTAATATACGGAAACTTCCTAAAACTATTACATCGAGAAGATATGGCTTATAAATCAGTCTAAATCTCAATGCATTTTTTATAATAATTATAAATTTGTAGTAGTGATTCATTGTTTACTTTCGAACACGTGAAGATTCATGTTTCACTGTGTGGTTATAGTAATCAGGTAAGACTTATATTTTATAAATCTGATCTGTTTCGATGAATATGTAGGAACAATTTGGGAAATTTTGGTTGTGATCAATAAACTTTCAATAAGCTTTTTCGACAAAACTTTGGTGCATGAGAAGATCGAGTAATGGTTAAAAAAAACTGAAGATGAAAAATAAAGAAAATTTAGTTAAGCTCAATATTAAGAAGTTAAAAGTACTTTGTTCAAGCTTAAACATAAATTGTAAAAGTAAATGGCGCAAGAAGGAATACATGTATATTGAGACAATCAAAGCAAAATTCGGGGAAAATTAAAAAATAAAACGTAGAGGAGGTAAATCAGTTAAGCCTCGGCGAGGATTTCCGTCCTGATTTAGAACTTCAAAACCTTTGGGGTAGCTATGAGAAAGGAGCTGAAAATGTCCAAAATATCGCACCATTAACTTCAAAGATGGCCCTGAGCCTGAAACCATCGAAAATTGAACCCTAAATCTACATCATTCAGTAATTCCAAATATAACTTCAGTTGATGTATATAATTACCTAGTGCAACAGAAGTCGTACATTGATAATGCCAGCAACAGACATTATAAAGGATTCATTAGAGTCGTAGCACATGAGGCGGCCGATGATGTAATTAATGGCATTGGTAAGTAGGATGAATGACTTATTTATTAAGAGGTTACTATGTTGTATTTTTGCTTTAGATCAGTTTTTGTTAGTGTTGTAAGTCGGAAAATTTTCCGCGGAAAATGACCGAGGCCTTTTTTCCGGAATATTTTCGGTATTTTTCCGAAAAAAGTAAAAAAAAGTTTTCATTCCATGATTAGTCTAATATATTGTTTGCAAATTGAAATAAAGCGGTATTTTCGCCTCATTTTTTCGAATCTGAAAGTAAAACTAAACCTCTAGACTAGTTTAAACTGATTAACCATGTCACGCTATTAATATTTAGTATGTTTACTGATATTAGACATTTTATATCGATAAAAAGTTAAAAACATTAAAAACCCTTAAAAGGTAATTTATGTTTTAAATTTTTATTTTTCCGATTTGCGGAAAATTTTCCGGAAACTTTTCTGGAAAATTTTCCGCATTTTATTTTTCCGGAAAATTAACAACACTAGTTTTTGTACATTAAGTCGCGGTGGCATCCTTCTATGAGGTCGGATAGCTATAAAGTGCTGGTAGTTCTGGACAAATTTCATATTTCATCCTGGTGAGTAATGAAACTTTTACAGAGATATATCTGTTAATAATTTTAACAATCTTGCTTGTCATAGATTTGACGGTGCAACATGGTAAAGGAATCTACGTTAAAGGAGTTCGTAGGAAAACAGTACATTTCACAAGAATTAGTGGATTTCGTAGAGAAGGAAACCATTAATCAATCCTCAAACAATCTATCCTGGACGAAGTTAAGAGTAAAACGATTAACAAGTTTGGAGTCATTTTGGCTTGTAAGGAAAATAAATTTCCAACTTCTATACTATAGTGGATTTTATTTTGCATCCCTCAAATAAAGAAATGTTCCTTTATATGATTTCAAACCAGGTACTTTTGAGAAACCTGTGATATTTTTAAACAAGTTCAAATCTAGGTTAGAGTAGAATAAAATGCTTGTTCTTTAATTATCAGCTCTTTACGAGTCATGGTGAAATTATTAGAGCAATATTATTTAAGGAGACACACGATACTACATGACTAAAAGCATTTTTTTAAAATAAAACGTTATTTCTCTTAAGAATTAATATTAACATTATTCTTAAGAAAAATAATTTCTTTTTAATTATATAAAAATTACTGTTAGTATCTCTACTTAAATAATGTTATTCTAAAAATGCTTGTTCCTTTAAATTATTTTAAACAAGGTATTTTACCAAAAACAGTGATGTTTTAGTGGCATAATTCCATCAAAAATGTGAAATCTTTTCCCTCTTCCAATAACTCTCTCTACGTGTATCCATAACTCGGCAATTCTACGCGTTGTAATAATTTCCTTTTCTAAAAATGGTGCTTTACCTTTTAAAAAAGGTGGCAAATTTAATTTACAATTTTTTCTTTAAGAAAGTCTTCGATCAAAAAGCCCTTGTCAACAACCACATTTTCATGCTCATTGAGTAACAATATTAAATTTGATTCACTTGTTATGGCTTTATCGGAAACTCTCCTTCCCCATGCCTCCGATACCCAGGCGTAATGCCTACTAATAATTTAATAGTGTTATGTTGTTTGTAGTTAGATAATGTAAGGTTGTGTGTGCTTAATGACGTTGAGCGTTCTAAAAACATTTCTGAACATTCAATGATTATGCGCGTGTTAGGGTACTTTAAATATCCTTGGGCATATACTTGTCCACTAAAGCTTTAGAAGGAGACGGAAACAAGTCCTTTAACTCAAGTTCCATTAATTAGATCCACGTTTGGAACATATCAGAGAAGGCGGATGTTGAAATGTTGAAACGATCGGAGATATCTTGAGCGAATAAGCCTACTTTCAGTCTCATCATGACAGCCGAGAATTGATCCAGTAATGGAAATCTTAATGACCTCTTCCTTGTCACAGGAGCCGTCTTCTTTTTTTCTCTTTTGAATGTCATTATTCAGCTTTATCCCTTAAAAAACTCATAATCTTGAAAAAAGACTTCCAACTATATTCATTGAGACTTCATTTTCACTCGTGATTTCACTTTCTTCAGATAAAGTTTCACTAGGAATTTCTACATGTTTCACTCGTTTCCATCAATACAGTTTCACTAGTTTCTTTAGCGCTAACACTTGTATACAGTATTATCATGAAAACCCAAAGAAACACGAAGTCTTTTTTGGTATACCAGCTTATTAGCGAAATTCTTATATTCTTCTTCCTAAATGTAAAAACATGCATTAATAAGAGAATAATGGAAAATGGCAAGGCTTATGGAATGTCTCAAGATTGAAGTAATTTGAAGGCATAGAATTGTTAATGCTTACCTTAATTTTGGTTCTTTTATCATTCCTTATCTTCCTACGATGTGCTAGTTGCAATTTTTCTTCTGAAAGCTTGATACTTTTGGGCAATTTTAACTGGGATCCCAGCCTGGAAACCCTGACACAAAATGCTCGCTACAAGTTCGCGAATTTAACAGTTGGAGTAAAGTTTTTCCTGTTCATAATTTTTCCCCAAATTTTTATTCTAGCGGCTGGAAATCGATGGAATTTTATATTTGAACTACCAAACCTGCTTTTGCAGCTCACATCGCTACACGATACCATTTCTTAAGTTCAGTATTTATAATTGAATTTGGTTATCTAACATCTGCCCTAAGAAAAGCCTTACGAAAAATCTATCAAGCCTGCTATAAGAACCGGTACTACTATCTGCGCATGCGCGATTCATTGCCCCATTTCGCAGCTAAGATAGATCGAACTGGCTTATAATTTGTCGGCTCGAGATGCGTGCGTGCAGAAGACGCATAGCTATGGGCGAATCTGCCTCCAACAATCTTTTCAAAAGTTCTGTTTGAGTTGGCAAACTTTGGTTCAGTTCGCAAACTTTGGTTGAGTTGGCAAACTTTGGTTCAGTTGGCCAACTTTGGTTGAGTTGGCAAACTTTGGTTAAATTGGCAAACTTTGGTAGAGTTGGCAAACTTTGGTTGAGTTGGCTCTCCCTCCAATAAAAGCTCTTCGCTACGCCCCTTTAACTATAGCCTGAAGCCGCCATAAAACTTGGTTACCTAATTAATTTTGTCGGAACCCCTTTCATAGCTCTGAAGGTGTTTGATTAGTGCCATGTCAAAGATACTATGTGTATACATATTTTATCCGGTATTTTTTTTGGGCCCCTCCTTAGGGGCCCAAGCCCCTACAAAACAATAATTTCGGACCGCATGAGGGCTGTTATTACTGGAGATAACAATTCGATATCGGGGAGAAACACTGTCCAATGGACCAAATTCGGGCCCCGCAAATCAGAACGGGCCCCAGTAACTTGTACGGGGCTCCCCACCCTCACTCGTCAGGCTTAATTGTCCCTTTTCCTAGCTTAGGGTATTTCCTACGTTAAAATATCTATTTAAAAAAATTGTTTTATATCAACCTATTCAAAAGTTTTTTAAACATTTTATAGATTGAATAGTCAAAGAAAAAATCCATTGAGCGAAATTGAACGTTGGTCGAAATTGAATATTGATCGAATTTGAACATAAATCGAAAGTGAACGTTAATCGCAACTCAACATAAATCGAAAGTGAACGTTAATCGAAGCTCAACATAAATCGAAAGTGAACGTTGATCTTAGTTGAACATTAATCGAAGATGAACGTTGATCTTAGTTTAACGTTTTTAAGTTGTGAAAAACCTTTTTGGTTACCATTGCAAAACTAAAGCCCATTCTTGTCCACCCTTTTAGGGATTTTCAAGTTACATGAAGGTCAAGTTACCACCCGAGTTTAAACAAAATTGGAGGTAAACACATCGGTAGTCTCCTTGTTAGTTGAACATTAATCGAAGATGAACGTGGATCTTAGTTGAACGTTAATCGAAGATGAACGTTGATCTTAGTTGAACGTTAATGGAAGATGAACGTTGATCTTAGTTGAACGTTAATGGAAGATGAACGTTGATCTTAGTTGAACGTTAATGGAAGATGAAAGTTGATCTTAGTTGAACGTTAATGGAAGATGAACGTTGATCTTAGTTGAACGTTAAAGGAAGATGAACGATAATCGAAATAGAACATTGATCAAAATTGAACATTAATCGAAATTGGATAATGATCGAAATTGAACAATGATCGAAATTGAAAGTTAATCAAAATTGAACAATGATCGAAATTGAAAGTTAATCCAAATTGAACAATGATCGAAATTGAAAGTTAATTCAAATTGAACAATGATCGAAATTGAAAGTTAATCAAAATTGAACAATGATCGAAATTGAAAGTTAATCAAAATTGAACAATGATCGAAATTGAAAGTTAATCGCCACTGAACAATGATCGAAATTGAAAGTTAATCAAAATTGAACAATGATCGAAATTGAAAGTTAATCGCCACTGAACAATGATCGAAATACCGCTAAATGTGATTAATAAAAAACCTCTACCGCTGTTGGCCCTTCTTATTGCAGATTTTAAAGTCACTTCATAATGTCACACCAAAGTATTGAAATACAGACACAAGTACCCAAGTTACGCGTCGAAATTTCTCGAAGTTAGGCCTTCGTTCAATATGTTCGACGATATCAAAATATTGAAAGAGAACTTTAAAAGAACTAACCTCCCATTTCAGAAAGACTGAAATTAATATTCACGAAATTTTCGGTACTCAATTAGGCTAGGAACGTTTCTAAAAATTGCCGTATTTAATTTCGAATTACGACTAAGCACTTTCGGTTCGTTTTTCATCCCGACGCCAATTATTCCGGCCGTCAAAATACGTACGATAGTGGGCCTTAAAAACGCGCGAAAAATCAGCGGGGTTACCCATCTTTTCGTCGGTCGGCGTGCGCGCGCGAGGCTCCCCGCAATGTCAATGCGGCCATCTAGCGGGCGAAACAAGAGAATCGAGTGATGTCAGAGTCAGTCAATAAAACAACGCGGCGCGCGGACAACTTTGGTCGCGCTGTCATGGGGTCTCTCTATCGCAGCTGAGCGAGGAAAGCGCGATGCTGCCGGCGAGCCAGCCCAAACATTCTTTTAGAACTGACGTTTAGTTTGCCACGATTCTCCAGAGAGTTCGGAAGTTGGGGCTCGCGACTCTGCCGCCGTTTTGCCTCTCAGACAGCACGCTTTAGATGGCACGTTCGATCTCAGAGCGAGCGAAGTCGCCTCGTTATCAGGAAAATGCCACGGAAAATCGCGCTTTTTGGCGACTAAATTTGGATTAGAAAAACCCATTTGCGAAAAGTTTGTCGCGAACGATAAAGCAGGGACAAAGTTGGGCCCGAAGCGCGTTCACTGTCAACGTGTTGAATCGCCGCTTTATTTAAATATATTCAAAAAAAAAACTGACGTTGTTTTTTGGTACCTCTTCAGACGCGAAAATAACTTTGGTTTTCTTTTTCGACGGGTAAAAACAAAACGCAATCATTTTCCAAGTCCGCGACGACAAAATATGAATCACGGATAGAGATGAAATATTTTGCCATGGTCCAGCTCGCCTTAAACGGACGAAGGGTTATGCTCGTCACTCTTTTGGGATTAGCCGTTGGCATTCGTCTTCAGGAGGCCGCTGTCGAAGGTAAGCTCAGCCGCCACCAAATACAACCTGTTAATCTGCATGTGGCTTTTTGTTGACTAGTTCCCTCTCTCTCTCACACACTCTCACTCTGGCTGTTTTGCGTCGCGCGCCTCCCGTGTCTCGTCATCTGAGATATGTCTGCCGTACACTTTTGCCTTTATGCATTTTATGGCGTTTCTCTCGTAGTTTTAGAGGTAATGAAATATTTTGACGATAGCTAAAAAGTAAATCTACATGTTTTGGCGGTAGTTGATTTAGTAGCATGACGTCTTATAGTTATGTTTTGACCAATATTGCATTGGTGGCGTAACCCTGTTAATAGTATGATTTCACTAAATTGGGGGGACACGGGTAAACTTTAGATATGCTGAGACTATATACGGAAATAAGTTAAATAAAATAGATATTTTATAAAGTGAAATAAGTTAAATAAAATAGATATTTTATAAATTGAAATAAGTTAAATAAAATATATATTTTATAAATTGAAATAAGTTGAGTAGAATGTTTTTTTTATAAATTGAAATAAGTGAAATATAATGTTTTTTTAATTGAAATAAGTTAAATAAAATGAATATTTGATAAATCGAAATAAGTTAAATAAAATGTTTTTCTTTTATAAATTTAAATAAGTTAAATAGAATGGATATTTGATAAATTGAAATAAGCTAAATAAAATGCTTTTGTTTTATAAATTGAAATAAGTTAAATAGAATGGTTTTTTTATAAATTGAAATAAGTTAAATGGATATTTTATAAATTGGAATAAGTTAAATATAATGTTTTTTTATAAATTGAAATAAGTTAAATAGAATGGATATTTCATAAATAATTTAAGAACAAAGATAAATATTTAGTAAATTACAAAATTAATGCGACTCGAAAAACGGTTTAAATTCAAAATAATATAATATTTAGAAATCCATGGTACAATTGTTCTTATTAATTAAAAATATTTTGTTGAAGCTAAAATTGTGAAAGGCTAAAAAATATGTTTGCGTCATCCAGTTATTGGATTATAGAAAAATAATTATCTGGTAATGGCTTCCTCTATGAAAAATGCAGCTAAGACGTCGCGGGTATGGAAAAAGTCATGATTTTGGAGTATCTCCTGCACGCTTAGATTTAGGAGTTGAGGAGGACCTGCTGAATATCTAATTTAATGAAATTTCATTAGGCTATTATATTAAGTGCAACGGTGATTCGATGCTCAGCAATAAATAATAATTCTTCCCGTCTGGCCGCTTCCAACTAATTTCATTTTATACACTACGCCTAACTAGGTCCATTCCTATATTCCAAAACCATTTCCAAATTGTAATATATTTTAAAGAGAGCGATATAACCATAAGTATATAGATATAATTAATAATATAATATTATATATTATATTATATTATATATATATATATATATAAATTATAATTAAAATAATTTCTTGGGAAACGGTCAATGCAATTTTTACAATCAGGTTTAAAACTAAGATTAAAACTTATAGTTCTAAGTTGGAAAATATCCCACTCAGAAAATTACCGAGGTCTTTTTTCCGGAAATTTTCCATATTTTCCAGAAAAAAAGAATAAAAATATGTTTTCATTCCATGATTATCCAAATATTGTTTGCAAATTTAAATTTCGCGGCTTTTTTGAAATATTTTTTCGAATCCAAAAGTAAAACCTTTGAATTTTTTGTTTTTCCGATTTGCAGAAAATTTTCCGCGATCCGGAAAATTTTCAGAAAAGAAGTGAAATATCATATTTATCTACTAATGAAAATGGGTTTAATCTTATTTTCCCAGCAGAGTCCGAACACCCCGAATATTCACCGGCGCCATCTACTAGCGGTGGTGGATTCGGAATTCAGGCCTATTTGTGGTTGTGGTTTTCTTTTTGTATCTCTAGCGAAAAATTCTGACTTAATTTTCTTTTCGAGGTTTCGTCTGCTACACTAGAGATACACTTTGGTTTAAGGGCAGCAGATGGACACCAGTTATTTTGGTCGCGGCCTGGCCATGATGATCATTAAGATTTTACGTATATTTTCATAAAGCCATAAGAGCTGTAATAAAACCGAAAATTAAATTATATAGATTGTTAAGGTCTATGGCTCCGCTCAAAAGTACTTGTCTTATTATGGTTTCCTTTCAATTCTGAAACTGTAAGATCTTTTTATTTCTACGATTGCATCATAAACGAATTAAATACGGTACTGGTTTGAAAAATCAATTCTTTATTAAATTGTTCCCGGCTCGTGCCCTTGAAATTATCCGCTCATGTTCCAACTCTAAAGAGATTTAAAGAGGTAATTTAAAATAAATATATTTCTGTTGTAAAAATGCGTTTTTTGGTACCATTTCTCTGGAATGTAATCGCGAACGTCTCGACTGATTTGAATCATTTGTCCGTGTTGCAAAGTGCAAACGTAATCCATTCTAAACGCATTTGTCGGATTAGCTCTAAGAATTACCGAAATAAGCCAAAGGGTGGTTGGAGCATTAATTAACGTAGAATTACGTAATTTAATTTACAGGCACGGACGACGGGTTATCATAATCTTAACTATCCTTTCGTTGATAAATCTGTAACAAATCTCATCACCATTTGAACAAAATTTCATAATGGAATGGCAATTGGTTTCTATATTAATAAAAGTGCCACGGAATCATTTAACAGACACTTTCGAAGCTATTAAAAATTTAATATTTGCAACATGATTGGACAATAGAAATTCGATCAAATGATGACTTTGGTAGAAGGCTTAGTTCTTGAAAGATCTATCCGTGTTTAATGAAATCGAAATTGTAACCAAAAACGTGAAAGCTTGAAATATTTTCGCTACAGCGTAATTCGAGTATTTTTTGACTTTCGGTTCAGCAGCCCTTCTATTTCGTATCTCTCAATCTTCTTCTTTTTAATTAAAATGGACGGCTTTAACTTCTTCCTTACGCATTTGAAGTTTTTCTTTGATGAAAGACGGTGGCGTCACCGCAGGAATTCACAAAATGAAACCGATAATTAAACTTTTCGGCACCGCACGGCTGACGTCCATTACGTCATCTTTTACACTTCCAAATCCGCAATTGGGAACAATTTTTAATCTTCTACTTCAAGCTATTTTCCTCGGCACATTTCACTACGCTGTAAAGACGAAAAAATGGAATATAGGGTTATCGTAAAATTACACCTCTGGTAAAATCTTATAATCAAAAGCAAATAATAGATTCAATATACTCCCACTTATGTAATATAATTAAAATCACAATTGTACAATCGGGTTGAATTGTCGCATGCACCTTTTTTTAGTCTTAATATATAATATGTCAAAGGTTCCCGTCATGGCTGTACGTGCAATTTGCATGAAACCAAAAAGCCCCTAAAAATGGGTTATATATATAACATTTAAACTGAGATTACGCAAAAATTATAGCTCGTACGGTAAATTTACATAGAAACATTTTTTATGGTAAGATAGTGCCTGGCCATTAATTTGGTAATATATTCTATAGCTCTGTATTTTGGGGGCTTTAAAAAAATCGCGTGTACAATCAAATGATATAAACTTTTGACACATTATAAATTGAAAAAAAGTTGCGTGTATGTATTATGTATTTATTGAGTAGTATGAATATATATTATGTCGCGCCGAAATTGTTTTCCTTCAGAAACGTATTTTGAGAAACAAATCAGCGTGAGCTTTCGAGGGTACATATTTGTAGTAGTATAGGGAGATGTATCCTATTAGTGAGGGAATTACCAACATTTTGCCCTTGAATATAAAATACTTCGACTTGAAATACCTCAAAGATTAAGACATTTTTCGCAGAAAATGTCCATTAGGAAAGCTTATTTACAAAGTTAGCTTAAGTGTATATTTTACACTTTGAATCAGATGTTTTAGAATTATATTTCAACATGCATAAAAGTTGGAAGTAACCCCAGCTCTTAATTACTTACCAAATACTTTGGACCAACGTTAGAACTATTTGTTATCGCAATTGGGGAAAATTCTTGGCAGTTATATGAGCACATATTATTTTATTATATTACTTGATAGTCCGGTATAACTTTAAGCTTCGTACAAAAAACATTAATTTTTCTATTGCTGCTTTATAATGTGCCAATTGCAATCGAAGCTCGAAGAAATCCGGGAAAGCGTCATTTATTTAAAATAGCGCAATTTATATCACATTTTATTCTACCTATCTTTTGCTACTTTCACTGTGTAAAACACCTCACTATTGAAGATACAATGCTCTTCATCGTTGAAGGTACATCATGATATTGTACTCTTCATCGTTTAACATACATCATGATATCTTACTCTTGATCGTTGAAGGTACATCATGATATCTTACTTACTCTTCATCGATGAAGGTACATCATGATATCGTACTCTTCATCGTTGAAGGTACATCATGATATCGTACTCTTCATCGTTGAAGGTACATCATGATATCTTACTCTTCATCGTTGAAGGTACATCATGATATCTTACTTACTCTTCATCGTTGAAGATACATCATGATATCGTACTCTTCATCGTTGAAGGTACATCATGATATCGTACTCTTCATCGTTGAAGGTACATCATGATATCTTACTTACTCTTCATCGTTGAAGGTACATCATGATATCGTACTCTTCATCGTTGAAGGTACATCATGATATCGTAGTCTTCATCGTTGAAGGTACATCATGATATCTTACTTACTCTTCATCGTTGAAGGTACATCATGATATCGTACTCTTCATCGTTGAAGGTACATCATGATATCGTACTCTTCATCGTTGAAGGTACATCATGATATCGTACTCTTCATCGTTGAAGGTACATCATGATATCGTACTCTGCATCGTTGAAGATATCCAATGGTACTTGTATGTTTAAAGATGAAAGACACAGTGGAAATAACTTAATGATAATTGTTAGCTTATCATACCTTTCATCGGGTGCAGTCTGACTGTAATAATTTAGCATCAAAGTGTTCAATTAGCAGAAAAAGTAAATTGTTTCTGGAGATCACAGTAGAATCAGGGTAACGTAGTGTTCTCTTTTACGCATCAAAATATAAAATTTCCTTTTGGTTTTATATAATAATAATAATCAGCTAGGCTACTACCCAAGGCACCACCTTGGGCCCAAGTCATCAAGCGACTTATTTAGAACCGTCCAAGAAGTGGACGCCCAAAGAAATCAACGGCAGCGGAAGATAGGGAGTAGGCAAGAAAGGGTCTCGATTGGAAAGATAAATGATGGCTGGGATTTAACTGGAGTTCGAATCTAAAGAAACTCGGTTTACGAGGTTGTCTCTCATTATATAAAACCATAACTGACATCGAGATGCAGAGGATTTCGACGTGAAACGTTTAACGATAGCCTAGAGATGTTTTCGGCCAAATTATTTCGTTTTTGAACGTACTGATATTTAGCCCGGGTGATTTTTTTAATTAATGCTATATCAAAAGCCTATCATAAGGTCCCCATAAGAAAAGGTCTAGGCCAAATATTTGACGATCACATACCCGTTATTCACGGGTAGATATTCAAAATCTGCACCTCCTATGGCTACGTCCTCAACTATGCATTTCGGAAATAGATTTCCGGGAAATGCAATATGAATGCGCGCAAGCCTGCGCGAACGTTTTTAAATGTAGGACCAAGCGGGTGAAATCTCCGCCGCGAGCCCTTAGCCAAGGCTTTTTCACAATTTATCACTTTAAAACTTAAAATTAACACTTATCTTTGCAAAATGATTCATCAGAACCTAAAACTGCGGCTATTAGAAATAAGAGTTGTGTTTCTGAAGGTATTTTTTTTCCAAATTTGAGATTTAGACGCGTTTAGTGTGTCATTTATCAACCCGAGCGTGGCTGCTCTACCAAGTAAGATAATATTTTAAACGTAGAAATGTTTAAAAAGAAGATGTCGCTACTTCCCTATCGTCGTACGTTAATTTTCTTCTCGCATGGACAATGCCTTAAACATGGGGCTCTATGCTAAACCTTTACTTATGGGGACCTTCTGATAGGCTAATGGCCATATTAATAGTATCATATTTATGGGATGTTTAAAGTTATCCGAAGACGTAGGAATCAGATGATGTAATCTCCCTGATTTAAACGCGATTCACAAAAGTTAATTCAAGATTTATTCCTTAAAGGGCAAAAGTTGCGCGTCTTAATGGGAAGTATACGGATTTTCTACAATTCCATATTACTATAAGTATCCGCAATCTATTGCTTGGAGAACGATAGCAGGTATGGGAAATATAATATCAACTGAAGTTTTATATTTAATATATATATTTTACTGGCTGTTCCCTTGGGATTTATTTCCTGCAAGATAATTATACCCTGGACACACTGATTTCCGAGAATTTTTGGAGTGGCCGCTTTTGTCTCAACCTCATAGAAAACATATGGGCAAGAATCACTTGTTAACCGAATAATTTTATATTTCCACTTTATTTTCTGGATTTCCCGATATTTCTAAAATGTTTCTGATATTTCCTGTGGATTTCTGGATTTTCATAAAATCTGTAAATATCTCGTTCTTTTCGATATTTACAATATTTTTACGGATTTCCTATATTTTCTATATTTCTTGTGGATTTCTGTATTTTCAGAAATACTTTTTGGTATTTCTCGCTACTTGTACACCAAATTTCTGAAGCGGCTAGCCTCTTGTAACCAAAAATAGACCAAAAATATTTTATAATTTTCGTTTTTTAACTTTAAATTTTATCTTATATTTAGATGAAGCCCGGCGTTTTAAGGAATCTGAGAGTTATAGAGATGTTAAGTGCAGAGCTGCTGGCTCGCGTGGCATGAAAGGCTTGCCACCATTCTAATACGCAATTGAATCCGGCCACCGGTATAAAGGCATCAAAAGTCGCATGATGACTTGGGCCTAAGGTGGTGCCAAGCTGATAATTGTTTTAACCTTAAAACAAAAAGCAATTTATAGGGGTACAATAAGCTTGTTATCAAGTAGGGTGGTTTTTTAACTTTGAGCGTCAGCTATAGAAATTTCTTGTAAAAATAAACGTTTTTATGTCAATATATATAGTGACGAAACTTTAAATATTTCATACGCTTAGCTTAGTTCAATTAAAACACCTATTATTTATACTTTGACGTGTTACCATGACACTGGATCTCTGCAAGCAGCACCATAGTCGAATGAAATTATAAAAGTATGATATATGAACAAGAATGAATTAACGGTAGCTGAATTCATTTATGATATGAATATATTATGAATGTATGAAAACACCATTCATTCGAAAATCGGTTTTTCGAGTTGAAAGATAGAAATGGTAAAATCAGGCCATTCTGCATAAAAGGTGTTTCTTTCGCCCAATTACTTAACGAAGTCAATCAAAGTTGGAGATTTTTGCGGTAATCCCGAAGGAATGTTCTAAATCGAGAAGACGGATCTCATTTGAGCTGAGGACTAGCTCCTACTTAGTCTCTGATTTTCCCGCGCTCGGGAACGATAGATATTTCTTCCGGAATGGCGGAAAAAAACCTAGTGCCCGAGTTGATAGAGTTGGCCTAAGCTTGGTTGTTCTTTCGAAAACCGAGAAAAAGACCACCTTCGCTAATTTGTCTTCCAACCACGGCCCTGGTCTACAGGGGCATTAGCGTTCTCTAATATAAACACGTTAGAATTCGTGTGCCAACTGACCCCCGCTCGGGATTTTGGGGTATATTGAATATGTATGGCGTGAGTCTCTCCGAGATAGATGCGCCCGTGCCACTTGTCGAAGGCCGCCCTAATTTAAACCTTGGCCTTTTTGGGAAAGTTTATAGATTTCATTTCCAACTTCTATGATCCCCGCAGCCTGCTTCAAATTTAAAGCTCATAGTATTTTATCTACCTTGCTGTTTACATTCCCCTAATACAATTGATTTGAATAGTTGTCAAAATGTAGGAAAAATTTAGATTTGTTCGTAATAGTGTCAAGTTTAGCGTTTTAGGATTTCCCTAATTCAACAAGAATTGTGAAATGGAAATAGCTCCACAACCGATGATCGCAAAGCGATAATAAAATAACTTTCTAAATATAAATCCATAACGCTAAATGGGCGTTATTCCTATTTCCCTCAAGCGGCGATTTTCGGAAGCTGGCGTGTGGAACATGGTGAGGTAGACGATATTTTACCAGGGTAAAATGAATATGTATGGCAATCATGTTTTCCAGCGACTTATTAACAGGGTTGACATCAATGTTCTATATCAATGTTCTATGATAAATAAATAATTTAGAAGGAAAAATGCATGGCAACCATGTTAAAATAGCGTCTGCTTCACCATGTTCCACACGCAAGCTTCCGAAAACCGCCGCTTAGAGCAAATAGGAATAACCGCGATTCGAAATCGCGAGTTTCAGCATTCTAACAACGTATTCCAACTCGACTTTTTCCGTTTTCCACCTAGATGGCGCTTTTTTTCGCTTAAAACTTATTGTATTTGACAGAAGTTCGTAAAATAGCAATGGCCTGCAAAGCAATAGGTGAAACTATAAAGTAAATTTGGTCTTAACCAACTTCTTAAAATGGGGAAACAAAATCACGTGACTACCATATTACAGCCAACTTTGATTCGGTAACTCGTTGTTCATAGTTGGCCGTGCGACGGTAAAGGAAAACATTATTCCTTCCAAATACTGCAGTCAGCTAATTAACTTCCACCTATTTATTACAAGATGTTTTAAATAATAATAATAATAATTAGACAATTTAGATGAATTGATCAAAATTTAAACCGCAATTAGCAAAATAAAATGAATAATAGTTCGTATTTCTTAGGATAGATGGCGCTGCAGTTCTTCACAAAGTCAAGTGACTACCATCTTTTCAGCCCCCCTGGACTTTATAGTTCCACCTATTGGTTTCTTAGTCTTACCTACAGTTTTTGGACGCTCCTTTTAGGCAAAACTGCGTTGTTTAACCCTTTCAAATCTTGCAATGAAATCAGCCTGTTAAAATAAATAAAAACCGTTATTGGCGAGTGTAAAACACATTGTCGCTTTTATTGAAATTAAAATCATTTTCAAAATAGATATTTACGCGTGAACTTTCAGGTCATGGTTCGAATTTTAAAATTCTTAGTTTTAAATATCGAGTTCGAGATTCAATTACCGAACCTTTTGTGAATATCTCCGAAGTTAAATGAAGTCCAGACAACTCAAATCAATTATTGCGTATCTCTTATACTTCTAGTTCGTATTAAGTTTTCCTGCTTACAAATTGCTAAAGTGACATTTGGCTAGTTTCTCGCGTTTTACAACTTTAAGTTCATTTATTATTTGGACCTAGTGTAGGATTAAAAGTGACGGCGAACTAGTTCAATTAGGAAATCCGCGTTTAGGACATGTCTGCTTATTCATCATTATCATGAACTTTAGAAAATAGTGATGAAGTTGAATAGGTGTAATTTATGAAAGGTGAATTGGAAATACATTTCTTAGTTCTTCGTAATAAAGACAATAGTATATTATATTCTATGTTGAGACGAGTGTTGAGATGATTTTAGCATTGTTTAAAATCCCCTCATGCTTGAAGAGTGTGGTCTGTCCCTTCCTAAAACCTAAATCTGTCTGGTGTCTCAATGGTTCTCTAAAACTGCCACCTTCCGACGCGATTGAAGCACACGACGGTGACGTATTTCCTTCCCCCACTGTCGTGCTAGAGGGGATTATAAAATTATTATACTACATTACATTACTTTACATTACATTATATTACATGTTATGTATTATGTATTATAATGTAGATTATATTCTGTATTATAATGTAGATTATATTCTGTATTATAATGTAGATTATATTCTGTATTATAATGTAGATTATATTCTATATTATATATGACATTCAGAAAATATAGATATAATTGTGAGTATATAATTTACATGTATATCTTAGAGGTAAAAGAAATAGCTGTAGTCATGTACTATAGAGATAGATAGCGCCTAAACGTAAAATAAATAGCTGTAGTCATGCACTATACAGATAGATGGCGCCTAAACGTACAAAAAATAGCTGTAGACATGCACTATAGAGATATATGGCGCCTAAACGTAAAATATATAGCTGTAGACATGCACTATGGAGATAGATAACGCCTAACCCTAAAATAAATAGTTGTAGACATGCACTATACAGATAGATGGTGCCTAAACGTAAAAGATATAGCTGTAGACATGCACTATGAGATAGATGGCGCCTAAACGTAAAAGATATAGCTGTAGACATGCACTATACAGATAGATGGCCCCTAAACGTAAAAGAAATAGCTGTAGACATACACTATGAGATAGATGGCGCCTAAACGTAAAATATATAGTTGTAGTCATGCTTTAAATAAATAGATGGCGCTCCAAGTAAGAGTAGGGCGTTCCGGTCGGGTTTTTGTACAGTTATTGAACGGAAAGTCTCTAGAAAGGAATACCCACGTCTTTTCCTATACGCTTCTGATAGTGACTCTGTATTTGAATTCCTGGTCAGAGTCCTATGTTTTGGAGTGTATTGTACGCCCAAATAAAGGAGAGACGCGACTATTGTAGAAAAATGTAAAACATCTTCAGCTATAACCTGGGCGGGAGCGAAAAGGATTCCACAATATAGGCACTTGAGCCTCGACCAGGCTCGATACTTTTCCGATAAGGATTTCCAAATATTCTCCGCTATCCCTTTATGATTAAAAAATAAAATCTCCGATTTTGCGATAATCAAATATATTCGCATCGAAATGGTCCCCGAGCAAAATTCATATTCGATTGATGTGATCCATTGTGAATCTTTTAAACTAGAGCTTTGTGAAATAGTTAAAGGATTGCATTCGAGTATTTACTTTTAAACCTTATACTTTTTCTCCTATAAATGGTAATATTCTACGTACACATATTAGATCAGTTACTTATTACCTTGATTTAAAAACAGCATTAATCAATCTTTACTTAATCAATCTGAAAAGTTAATACCAGAAGTATATAATATATCTCTTACGATATAAGTATTTATCACATTGTACTGCTAATTTTATTAGGAAAATTGAACGTTAACGTAACAAATCAGTTACTGATTGGTTACTTAAATCTTACGTCATTGGACGTGAACGGAGCATATTTCCGGTGACACTTTTCCTCCCCCCCTCGATGCTCGTGGATCATTCCAACATAGTTATTCTCTCTAAGTATTAATCTATGCATTCTTGCCTAAACTAAAATAACCATTGAATAAATGGAATTTATCAGTAAATACCATTACTAAATCTATACTAAATTAAATATTTGCTCAAATCTAAAGTTACCAAAGAAGCAGTCTAGAAAAGTAATGCCAGAAGTAAATAATATTTATATTTAGAAAGTAATTTACATGACCTTATTCTACTAATGTTATTCGCTTGAAGGCTCCCACTAATTATTTTTAATATATTTTGGATCACAAAATGGTTTGGAGTGACATACTTAAAATATTTATTTTCTTAAACTGTTACGTCAGGATAAACGGGTTTATAAATAAGTATAAATATCTCTAAATAGTGTGATCTTTCAGCCGTACACGTTCACGGTTTTGGAAGAAAAATGGTGTTTACTGAAAACTGCATCGAGTGTGGCCCAGATGGCACCTGCTCTCGTAAGAGATTTATGAAGAAATGCTGTTGTAAATCATGACATTAGTGCGTACGGGTTAAATTCTTCTTTAATGACAAATAAATTGAATAATGGTCAGGACGCGAATTCGACGTTGCCGGAATATTTTTCCATTTAAATGGAGTATTCTGTGTTTTGAAAATTGGAGCTAGTAACCGCGGGTGATATAATTTAATTTCCAATCCCCTTTTCAAAATCTGCACTCCGGTATATTACGATAGGAGTTTTCCTCAAGCGTCCACAGCGAGCTGTTTCAGTTAAACTAGGAGGACCGTCAGCTTCCGAATTTTGCGTAAAGAGGTAGGAACAGAATCTCCAGCGAACCTTTCACTCTAAAAGACAATCAACGGCGCTCCTAGCGGGCGGCAAAAACGTGAAATTCGTGTATTCACCATCGAGCGTCCTACTTTATACTCCCTTTTAGGAACCGTTCTAATGCTTTTAAAAGCGACATTCCGTCAAAATACAAGCGCGTTACCAAATTGATTTGGTGCACGCGGTAAATCCTATTGAAGGACGTAGTTTATTTTGCAGATTTCGTTAAACGTGTTTAGAGGTTTATCGCAATTAAGAAAGCAATTTTTTAAATCTATCCTCTCAGGGCGCGGTAATGGTCAGGGCACCATCAAAGAGCCTTCTATCTAATCCATCATCCCTTCGCTTGATTTACATTTTGGGGGCAAGCGGGGGCCGGGGCAGCCGTACAATATAATTCGGCCAAACACACATAGATGCCGGAAAATGATTTGGTCACTTTTAAGCGGATTAAAGCATTTTCCTCTCTCTCTCCTCTCGTTTTAAATTTAATATACGAAGTTTGTTTGTGCCGGCGCGGCTCATACTTAGGAAGATAAAAGGTAAAGGCTGTAAAGTTGGTGGATATGGTTTCGCTCCGAAGCTCTGACGTCCACGAGTGCCTCGTGCTAAAAGCGGGTTTCCCTCTGCGAGCCCCTAATTAGTTTGGAAACATGAACCCTTTTTCCAGTATCAAGTTTCTTTGGCCAAAATCTTCCGGTCGGGGTTCGTAAAACTTTTGACGTCGTTGAAATATATTAATAAAGATTATTATTATTTTAGTTTTACGTTTAAAGGAAATTTGTTTACTTAAAGAAGAAATAAAAAAAGATTAAGGAAGGTATTATGTAAAACGCGAAAAAGTAAAAAGACCCAAACTAATCTTTATTTTTAAACAATAACGCGGTTCATCGAACGATAGGCCTCCCAGTAATATAGAACTTAATATTAACGAAAGAGGTTTTGTTCGTTAGTCTTAAGTTGCATGTTCTCCCGGAAGATCTATCGATCGATGTACCGCGTTATTTAATAATCGGCCAGGCTAATACTCAAGTCACCACCTAGCGACTTTTAATGCAATTTCATTCAGGTGGCCGGCTTAAATTGCGTAGGAGGATGGAGCTTAGTTTTCCCAAAATGGTTGATTTTTTATAACGTCTTCGAGTTTGTATTTCTCATACTACAATCCAACTGTGATTCTCCTAAATGTGTAGGGAAATATAAAATTATCGTCTGAACTTAATCTGGATTACTTTTGCGGTTTTCTATGTGCAACACTGCGACTCGTACAGTCGTAACCAATGCGCAAATTGGATTCGAATCCCGTCTTTTTTTCCATAATGCTCACCACTAAAAACACGAATTCATGAGATTCTAATTTATTGACCGAGCTATTGAAACTAGCCAATCGGTGCATTTTTGGTGACGTTTTGGTGTAAGCCCAAATTAATGGTTATTGTAGCCATAGTTTTTATTTAAATGTCCCACCCTAAACTCACCCATCCTTTTAGTTGCATAGCGGATTTAACTTAATTATTCTAATGCACTATCCACAAACCACACTCACTCTTATAAAATCGCGCGGCAACCGAGTATTTGAAATTATTATAGAGTAGTTTCAGTTCGTAGCTTTGGCTATGGCCACCATTTTGTGCGGGATTTTTTCTTTATGGGAAAAAGCATAGGTGTATAATCTTTACGAGGATACTTTTTATCTTTAATAGAAAATATTTGTGGCGTTATACGCGGATTGAATGTATTGAGTTCGTATTTAGTTAGATTCGTAGCTTCAGGATGTGGCCGTAACAATGGCCGCAACGCGATATATCGAAAATCGAAGTGAGCATCCCATCTCATCGTTTTCGCGCTAAACGGGACGCTGAATGTAATATATTAGGCAATATGCCTTTGGGCTCTTCTTCCTTCGACAATAGGTTATGCTAAAACTTACGAGTTAGTCAACAGCCAGAGTCGCTTTCAAGAATGACGACAAACAGCGACTCGGTATAGTCTATTGATTATGAAACATCCTGTAATTGTCGGATTTCATACCTTTTTGCCTCGAGGCATTTCAGGGCCTCCAGGGACTTTAGCGACGCTCTCTTAGAATCGCTGACTAGGAGCCAATTTAGATTGAAAGAGAAGTAATATGTCACAGGGCTTTATAAATATGCGTTGACAACTGGCCACTTTCGTTGATACACATTCTAGTTATATTTTAATAGACCAACAATTTTGGATTGTAGACCATTGCTCGGTTTTCATTCAATATACCGTTAGTGATACATATTTATATATCGTAGGTTACGTGACGATAGTATATCTAATTTGGACTAAACTATGTCTTATATATTTATTATTTCGTACCGACGTGTATTTTTAGACCTTTTTCCCTTGAAATTTGATATTTTCCGGGTTTAATTTTGGAAAATAACCTTGATAAGACCCGACGTGAAATAGTTGCCTACCATATCTAACCAAACCCAACCTAACCTAACCAAACCTAACCCAACCTGAACTAACCTAACCTAACCTAACCCAACCTGAACTAACCTACCCGAAGTGAAAACGAATCAGATTTAAATTTCCCATTCAACTGAATCCCGCCATGTTGGGATATAAAGGAAAATACTTTTCGGTTCAATGGGATTCGGTCAAACGGGATTCGGTACAATAGTATACAACCACAATTTTGTGTTAATCAACTTAACATACTTATTTTTTTGTACACCCGTTCCCACACATTTTAGATAAGTATTACTCAAGAATATATCGTGTCAAATTCTGAAAATAATATTGTTATCTAAATATGTACACTAGTACCAGGAGTAATTATTTTTTTGGTCAACACGGGCTGCCAATCGAGTTGCTCAATGAGATTTCAGATACATTTTCACAAGTAGCTTTTGTCGATGAAGTTTTGAAAAATGACCTAGGCTTAGCTCGAATATTTAAATCTAATAATTTTTATACGCATTCTTGTAATTAATTAAAATAAGCTTGTTTATTAAAGGGCCACACCGGCGTTTGAAAAATTCGGACCGAAATTAACACGTGGTAGCAAATACGACCATTCCTATTCTGGAAACTAGCACGTGAAACAGATCAAATTCAAACGTCGGTGTGGCCCTTTAAAAAGTTTAATAATTGAAAAATTTTAAATTTCGTGTTGTTTCCTTTTTTTATTATCTGACAATAGAACGGATCTGTTCTTGTTACGAATAATATTTGTACAACGCCGTACATTTTAATTGTCTCACAAATCAAGGTAATTTTTTGAAACAATCGCAAACCCAATAACGTAATCCAACATTTCGAACCGTTGTCGTTTCTTATTTTAGTACCAAAATTTATTTATTTAAAGTTAAGTATCCAGAAATAGGAATCTTGTTTTGGCAACTGGTTTTACCATGGGAAAATTCACGTTAATCACACCCATAGCAAACACTTTCCACTCATTAATGGAACTCTTTAATTAGGAACCAGGCGATAAAGTTATCCTCGGCAATGAGAATGATATTGCTGTAGAGGGCAATAAATGAATTTGCTTAGCTCATTTAATTTCGCGACAAAACACTCTCACGCCAATAATACGGACAGGATGTACGTTCAGTTTATTCCAAAGCACCGTAACTCTGTAACCCGGCGTAATCATGGTACTAATTAAGTAATTTATCGGTAATCCTTCTGTAAATCATCCGGTATTACCCTTTAATAACTACGTCATCATTTGGTAATTGGATATCACCCCGTTATTAATAGAGCGTTCTATAAAATCAGTGTGGTGTGCTTTCCCCCTTTTGAGTTCGGAGGAGGTGAAGTTTTGCCCGGTTTTTCGTCTTAGAGAAAAATATTTATCTGTCAAACCCGTAAGAAATTGAGAGCAGTCGATTTTTAGGAGTAGCGTAGTTTCTAGCCTAGGCTTCACTAATTTTTTCATTTTAAATGTTTGTTGTAATAAATGTATGATGGCAAATAAGCAAAATACTAGTCCCAAATCCACGGGTTTATAAATAAACTTAGATCATGAAAATATTCTTAACCCCAAACATACTTCAACACCTTGGGTCCCTCCTACAACTCCTAGAAGGTACGTCTCTAAAATATTCATATACAGACAGGACGTAAGCCAAATTCTCTTAAACCAAAGAATAACAAAAGTTGTTAGTCCTGCTAAACTAGCTCTATAGTCTGTATGAAAAGTTTGGCCGGTTTTGGGCCGATTTTATAGAACGCTCTATTCATAATTATTATATATTCCAAAATTATTTTGTAATTAATCGGTGGTCATCGTATTATTAGTCGGTAATGATTCTATAATTAATCGGCTATCATCCGGTTATTAGTCGGTCATAATCATTTAACCAATCCATAATCATTCTTTAATTAGGTTATCACCCTTTAATAGCTCCGCAATCATTCTGCAATTTATCACCCTTTAATCATTCTATAATGCAATGGTTATCACCCTGTAATCACTACGTTAAGATTTAGACAACTCTGTAATAGATTTATGATCTCTTTAGTCTTTCACTGATTTAGTTTTATTTTTAAACTTTGACAGTAGTTTTCACAACCAATGTAACGTTTAAAATGAGTATACGTTGATTTAAAATTCAAATCTCTTCGCCAAAAAGTAACAATCGATGTATTGGAAATTTGTAAAACTGGAATAGTAAGATGATATTAGAGCCAATGTTTATATCCGATATCTGGTGTTCATTTGCTTAATTGCCACGCTGCAAGAACAACTTTTGAAGGTCAGAGCTAATAAGGTCTATTTCTTACTAGCGAATGTTTTCCCATCAAAAGTGAACCTTCGTAAATAATGGTCAGCATTAAATTAACGAATTGAAAAGGCAATCTCGAAAGTGAGAAAAGGTCTAGACTCGATAAGAAGAACGAAATTGAGGATTTAGACGACGGTAGTTTCCCGCATTTCCTTTCAGCAAAGGGAGTTTTTGCTTGAATCGATAGATTAATGCGATATCCAAGTTGCTGATTGTAGCTTTTGTTTTACGAAAGCGAGGCAATTTTTCGTTAGGCTTAAGAAAAATAATAATTAAAGCCAAAATATTACGCGTTTTGTCTACTGGTTCGGTTGTGCTATATTAAAAGCAAAATTTTACGTTTAGTCTACTGGTTCGGTTGTGCTTCAATAAAGCCAAAAAATAATCACGTTAAGTTTACGTTATGTTAGTAAATAGTCTATTATTTCGTTCTTACTGCACCTAGGAGCCACAAACACAGCACCCCACATGTGTTTGTGCAACAGGCTCCATTTAAATTTCAATATTCGTGAAATGGAGAAACATTAGAGATCAGTAAAAATTAAATAAATGGAAAATCTTTTTAGCGATCAAAGAAGGGATTAAATGCTTCATTAAATTTGGAGGTTGTCTTTATGTTTTTTGCGGTCAAATATTAAAGTTGGAACAGGTCACGGATTTTTATTTATATAATTGGAAAACGTGTGTGAAACTTCCAAGAGCCCATCTTCCAAAGACAACTTTTATGTGTTTGCTTTACTTCATTATCCAAAGTACTATCCTAATCTGAACATTAGCTTTTGCTTAATGTTGTTCTTTGGTTGATTTCCGTTTATTATTCAAAATAAGAAACCGTTTCCTAAAAATGTACTATCAAATTAAAAGCATTCCACATAAATAGAGATAGAATAAACTTAATTTAATGTCAAGTTCATGTCTTTCTGAAACACTTGATGGAGATCGATAAAAGAAGAAAGATAATTAAGCCGATAGATAGATGGAGCATAGAGAACCGAAATAAGAAGGAGAATCGATAGAAGGAAAGTTGATAGAATATAGATAACGATACAATGGACCGATTCGATAGAAGATGAAGAATCGATATCAGGAATGTCGATAGAATATGATAGAATATAGATAAGAAGAATTGTTAGAAGATGTTGCAAGACAGAAGATGGTGCAAAAGAAAAGATGGTGTAAGATAGAAGATGTTGCAAGATAGAAGATGGAGCAAGAGAGACGATGGTGCAAGATAAAAGATGGAGCACGATAGAAGATGGTGCAAGATAAAAGATAGAGCAAGATAGAAGATGAAGCAAAGTATAATATGGTGCAAGATAATAATAATAATAATCAGCTAGGCTAATACCCAAGGCACCACCTTAGGCCTAAGTCATCCAACGACTTTTGAAGCCATTAATTCAGGAAGATAGAAAGATAGAAGATAGTGCAAGATAGAAGATGGAGCACGATAGAAGATGGAGCAAGATAAAATATGGAGAAAGATAGAAGATGAAGCAAAATATAAGATGGTGCAAGATAAAAGATGGAGCACGATAGTAGATGGAGCAAGATAAAAGATGGAGAAAGATAGAAGATGAAGCAAAATATAAGATGGTGCAAGATAGAAGATGGAGCAAGATAGAAGATGGAGCATGGGAAGTAGATGATAATTGTTAGACGATAGAGTACGATAGAAGATGGAGAATCGATAGACGGTGTAGCACTATAGAAGATGGAAAAAACGATGGAAGATAGCGAACGATAGAACGAAGTATAATTGTACCAATATAAAGAAACAAGTTATAAATCAGCAGCTTAAGGCAGGAGCTAATTCTTCTTCAAACTGCGAACTAACGACTATAAGAGCATTGAGAATTTTATATAGTAATATGAAATAGTAGATGAGAGAAAATTCCACTTAGGATATAAAAGAAAAAGATGAGAGTGAGAGGGAGAGTGTAGGAAAGGGCAATTCCATAAATCTACTTTATCGCGCGGGCCTCTTTCCCTTAATAGTCACAATTAGTTGCTTCATTTTTCTAAGTGGCGCGCTCGGCTACGTATGAATATATAAGCTTAAAAAGAAGACGATTTTTTCCCTTTCTTTACGCTGATATAATTAAAGCTTAGTAACGTTGCTTTTTGACGTTTCCTGCCACTTAGAAACCTCCCGTTCGCTCTCGGAAGCTTTGGATGCGTGCGTGTGGATATGTAGAGATGATATATTATTATCTCCATTCTTTAACAAGAACTCTTAACTCGGCGACTTTTTGCTTCCCCATTCATTCGTACCGTGCACTCGGCGTTTTTTATCCTTGGGTGGCGGTGCAGCCGCCTCGATCTGGCATTCGCTCTCTTTCTTCGGGGTCGCTTTCGGGGCTACACGTTCCACGTGATCAGAGCTTCGAGTGTGGGTAGACATTCGACTAACCCAATTATAAAAGCATCTAGAGGAACCGGCCCTAATGTTATTTCGCTTAATGAAGCTTTCGGCAAATTGGTCTTTCCGCTTACGGCAGCGGGCCGCCAGCACCTCATCTTTCTTCGCGAGTATAAGCCCCGAGTATTACTAGATTAAAACGCCAGCGAGCCACCTTCGACTATCTTTCGCTGGCAACAATCATTACCATTTCCAGATATATAGACGCGTGTACTGGACGTGTATTTCGTATTAGAATCAATGTACTGAGATCCGCTATTCCCAGCCCGGCGTCCCGTCTTAATAGGCGTACCACTCTCCTTATCTCTTTTTGGAGCTCTGCCTTTTTTTGATGTCGTATAATTTGACTTTCGCGATGCAGTTAGCAGCAGCTTTTAACCGAGCTCTCTTTTTGGGAAAAAACAACTTGAAGAATACGTGGATATAAATGTGATGCTAATGTATTTTCATTTTTTTTTGTTAAAACGGTTCTCTACATAGGTTCCTTATTTGACTGGATTTATGAAATTTGATTCGGATTTATACAGCATATTTAAGGCGTGTAGTAATTTCTACAACATATTTTACAGGTGTTATAATTTCTACAACATATTTTACAGTGGTAATAATTTCTACAACGTATTTCACAGGTGTAATAATTTCTACAACATATTTCAGAGGTGTAATAATGTCTACATGTTTTACAGGTGTAATAATTTCTACAACATATTTTACAGGTGTAATAATTTCTACAACATATTTTACAGATGTAATAATTTCTACAACATATTTTACAGGTGCAATTATTTCTACAACATATTTTACAGGTGTAATTATTTCTACAACATATTTTACAGGTGTAATAATTTCTACAACATATTTTACAGGTGTAATCATTTGTACACTATATAATGCATTTAATTCATGACAGTTTTTGGGGATCGAATTTAATATTAAATACTTTTGTCTAGTCAAGTCAGATGCTAAATCAAATATTTAAAACTTCGAATAGTATTTCGATTACCAAATAATGGAACGGATTTGTTTTAGAGTTTTACTTATAGATTTACTTTGTGCTGTTATCTAGAAAATTTCAAGACATGCCTAGGCTTAATAATCCGTTTATTCCCATTCGACCGAAAGAATTTTAAAATGTAGCCCAATTGGCGGGGTGATTTGGTATTTATTTATAAGGTATGTATTATCGAAGATCCATGTTTAGGTTAGGTTAGGTTAGGTTAGGTTAGAGTTGGTTAAGTTTACTATTTCAGTTTTGGTTCAGTTACTTTTCTTGACTAGGTGAAGATAAAAATATAATTCATGCTCATTCCATTTTATTTTCCGCTCCATTGCAAACGACTTCAGTAACTAAATTGAAAACATAGCAAAAGCCAATTTATATAGCAGCGTTCGGTCGAATGGGACACATAAAAACCGCACGTTTCGGCGGAATTTGGTCGAATGGGACACCTCAAAAACCGCCTTCGGTCGAATGGGATTTCGGTCGAATGGGACTAAAGCTAATAATCGAGCCAATAAGAGAGCTAGCAGCTATCTTGACTATGGAGAAATAGATTATCAAGAAGAAAATAAATGAGAATTTCCATCGTGTTTCGTGGCCTTGAAACAAAAAAAAAAACAAAAAAAAACATCTGGTGGTTTTTCGAACGGTTTTGCAAAACTATTTGAAAGAGCAAATATATTCGAATACTCAACTATTTGATTAGAAAAAATTAATATTCGCATAGATGTTCGATGTTTTGCTACAATAGGCTCTATAAGACGAGTCCGTTGAATGAAATATTTTCAGTGGATCGGGTACCATATGCAACTGCCAACTACAATCCATATTCAAGCCAAGCAAAACGTCTCCATTAGGCACAACACAAGATTTTCGCGTCATCGCAAAAAATTTCCGTTTAGCTAGGTTTCCACTAGCACGCGTAACGACGCGTCTTTCAACTTTTGGAAGTACAAAGGTTTTTAGGTGCGTGGAAAAATTAACATTATGACTCGCACTATAGTGGAAATCAAGGCATAGGTTTAATGCTTGGTAACGGCGCGTCACTCAAATTTAGTACGTACAAACGTTTTGAAGCTCGTAAAGAAAAATGCATTATGACGCGCGCAAGTGCAAACCAAGCATTGAGCTTAATTTCTACTAACGCGCGTAATGGCGCATCACTCAACTTTAGGACGTACCAACGTTTTCACGCACGTAAATAAAACTACATTATGACGCGCGCTAGTGGAAACTAAGCCTTAAGCCGGCTGTACACATGAGACGCGAAGCGAGCGACGCGACACGAATCTGGTTAAAATTCGCTTGCTATCGTTATGTGTGCTGTACACGTTTTTCGCGTCGACGCAAAACATTTGCGTTACGCCTAAAGCTTAGTTTCCATTAGCGCGCGTAACGGCGCTTCACCCAACTTCGGGACGTACAAAAGTTTTAACGCGCGTAAAGACCTTTTTACGTCCCAAAGTTGATGGACGCGCCATTACGGCCGCTAGTGGAAACCGAGGCTAACTGCTTCATTTTCGTGTGTGAGCAAAACATTTCCGTTCGATCTAAAACAAATTAGACGGGTGAAGCCAAAATCGTGAACGTCTGAGCTTCTAGGAGTGTTGACGTACCTTTGTTTTGTACAGCTTGCACCTCCCCCTACGCGTTTTCTGCTTCCCACTTAACCTATCTATCTTTCGTTTTTTGCCCTTTGGAAAACCAGCTTTTATACAAATACAATGAGTAGCTTGCACGTCGAGTCTTTATACATTAAACCTTCTCAGCGAATCGCTGAATGGATTTATTGAAGCTTCTATTTTAACCATTTCTAAAGAAATCTAACTTTAGTTATCTGTTCAAATATCGCTAGGCTTCTTAGCAGTCCTGGCTCGACCAGACATAAACATTATTTAGCATAATCAAGTGACGGTAACAATTCCGTTGAGTGAACTCGTTATTTTATAGCGACAGTCGTAAGGCGTTTTTATTTTTCAAAGCGCTAGACGTACGCTAACACGACGCGACTAGATTAAAATTGCACCGGGGAAAAGAAATATGGACTTCTCGGTCACAACGAAAAGCTTTCCGGCTGGAAATAAATGGCCTTATTCATCTTAACTTTAGGTAACGTAATAAATATCCACCGCCTCTTAAAACAGATTTATTCGCACGTTCTTTATTTTTACAAGCGGGAAAAGGCGGCGGCAAAAACTGGCCCGATTGGGAAGATTCGCCGTTTACACGAATGGGATTTGTCATTTTCATTGAGACGCTGCGCGTCAAATCTTAATACTTTTAACCTACGGTTAAGAAGGGGTACATAAATTCGGAGCGCCGTAAGAGGCTTAAGTTCTTGGCGATTTGGGGGGTCATAACGCGATCTTGGAAGAGCGGATTTTTAGGGGACCCATTTACAAGAGGTTACGCCCGTTTCGGAAGATGGAGTGAGAACGAGGGCGTCGCGCGATTTATTGAAGTCTGCTACCGAACACTAGCGAGGTTTATAGCCGGACTTCCAGGCGTGTGACGCACGATAAAAACGGCGCTCCGTACGCGGCTCCGTATCGCGTCGTATCTATTATAAACTAACTCACTTCTATTTATACGGTAAAGCGACGTGTATTTTTATGGTTCCGTCCAGGGATATCGTATTGATAAAGTCGTCGTATAGATGTCTGAAATTCGTTAGTTTAACGAATTTGGTTACGTCTTTTCGTTGCACTAGGGGTGAGTTCACGAGGAAATCAATTTAAAGGACCACACCAGCTTTTTAAAAATTTTATAGAAACTTTAGTAGCTCCTCGCCTTTCGTATAACATGGTAGCGGATCCGACCTAAAATATTTGGTACACTTGCTACAGAATTCGAATTCCGTACACAGTCGTGGACAGTCGTTTTTACACTATAAACAACCGATATTGTATTAATTTAAACCATTTGGAACATAACCACTCATAAATATGAAATAAAAGCAATGGAAAAATTAAACCTTGTTCAAAGGATACATATGACGTAAACTACGTCACTTCCAACTCCGTGACGAAAAACGCGTCACCAGTTTACTGATGGGAAACGGAAGTTAGTTAATCGGATTTTGAAAGTTCGCGGAATAGCTCGCGCGTTTCTAACTTTAACAATCCGTGGCTCGCGATCAAGTGATTTCGTTAATATGGTAACCTTTTCAATAGTCCAAGGATTATAAAACAATTTGCATTTTCGGGGCCATTTACTGTATGTTCCTTGTAAAAGAAGGTCTCATTGAAAGCTTTTTGGAAATGGTACGCGGAGACACACTTATGAGTGAATATGTTACACATGTTTATACTTCGGGAGGATGACAATCTCGATACGATTTTTCTCGTTTATCTCAATCCACCTCACTCCTCCCCTTAAGTTTCAATCAAATATTGCCCTTATTTCGGTTTTTTATAGATCCGTGGGCGCTTTTTTAAAGTAATGCGGGTATTCTCCTTCACTTTGCGATATTGCTTCCATTTTTTAAATTGGTCAACTAAAACTGAAAAACAAATACTGTCCACAATTTCCAATGTTTCAGTGAAAGACTCTAAAAACGTGATCGATTTAAGGAAATAACTTTGCGCTTGAAAATATCACTACATTTTAAGGTAGTTTTAGCCTACATCTACTTATGAGTAATTGTAGATAAGCTAGTTTACTATTCAAATTCAGAGATTAAAATAATTAAAAACCACTGTTGTACAATTAAAATTTGTATATTAGCCTTACGACGATGCTGGTGTTGGCGTCGAAACGGCCGTAGCTGTGTTTTTTGTAATAAAACCTTTTAATTGTACAACAGTGGTTTTTAATTATTTTAATCTCTTAATTATGTACAAAAACTGTCCTTTTATTAGTTTAGTTATTCAAATTCAGCTACGTCAAATTAACAACACGAATTTCTGACCAAATATGTTTTTGTTATTAAAATTGATACTTAATAGACGCTTAAATAAAACCTGCTCTGTGAAGTATAATATTTCAATATAGAAGGGCTCGTTCAATTTTAAACGCGCCTCCTGACAGAAAAAGATGCTATCAATTTAAGCCTTACAAATAAAACGAACATAAACATGTGACTATTTTATTCAGGGACTCGCGCATGCGCGTATGAGAAAAAGAGAGCGGAATTTATTGAAGCGCCTATTGGCGGCCGAAACGAATCTAGATGGCGTAACGGCGCTAGCTTCTCCGAGGTAGCGTCTATGATCTAGCGTCGGCTACAGACAAACTAAAAAGTCACAAAAACGTTTTTTCTTAAATAAACTTATCAAAATATAAGCAGACGATGCCAAAATTGTATGGAAAAGCAAGTATCATTATTTATTAAATCAAATTTACGAATGAGGAAAAACTAATAGCGTCTGCTTTAGCCGCTACCTATCTGGGTTTTAATGGCGAACAAAAGGGGGCGTAGTGATAGTTTTCGGCCGTGAATTGAATCTGTGATGTAACTGTAAGGCCGAGTTAATTCTGATAAATCGCAAATTGCATACAGTGAAACAAACATTTAGAGGAAAGCCATTAGTGGTTCGATTTTGACGCTTTTATTTATAAAAGATGGCGGGAAGAAAATAAATACTTACTAATTTATTTAAAAACTACTTAAACACTATTTTAAACAACGTTTTATGTAAAAACAAAAAACGAAGTTTAATTGCAAGCCACAAAAGACAAGATTTTTATGAATTTCTCCCGGTTTTAAGATAATTTGAAATTTCAAAGATACTGTAGGCTGGTGCCATCTGGTAAGACTTTGGTAATTTAAAAATTTGCCTCTAATGTCATAACCCCCGAGGAAAGGTCTTCTCCTTAGTCAAAAATGTGTCTCTCCATTTTGAAGATTTAATTTATAGCACTCGGTTTCACTATGAAGTTTCCATAGATAATTTTAAATAAATTATTAGCATTTATTTATTTTAAACTTTCTTGACATTTAAAAGCTTTGCATTAGTAGGGTGAATGAGCATTTCAATCTCGGTTCGGTTCTACTCCACCTTTAGCATATGCGAGCAATAAATCATACGTTCATGTGTGTCTTTCTTAACTTATTTTAAAGAGATGGCTAATTTATGAGATTTCACGTAAAGTGGATTATGATTTGAAAATCGCGTAAATATCCTATTTTCCGTATATTTTAAGAATATTAAACAGAATATTAAATTCGTTAATAGGTTGTTCCTTACTCAAAATACACATTCGTCGAGGGATAAGATCCTTTCAAAGTTTCACGGAGCTAACGCCGTTAGAGGTAGATTTTTAAACACCCGAAGTTTCACCAGATGGCACCATGAGTTTATATTGAAATATTTCAAATTAATTACAAAACAGTGTTTTTTATGTCGAATTTTTACTGACATGAACTTTATAGTTTTACATAAAGTATCGCTTAAAATGGTTCTAGAAATCCTTTTATCGGTGATAACTCAGTATTCATCCTTTACCGCTAAAAAATTTAAATTGGCGCCATCTAGTATAAATATAACATATTACAAGCGAACCTCTAAGTTCTTCGTTATGAACGTTAGTTTCCCTGTAAAGACGTTTGTTTATATAATAGATATTAAAGATGTTAAGGCAGCCGTGTATCAAAAATCCTTTTTATTGAACTATCCAGGGCATTTTATCTGATGAGAGATAACGTCTCAGCTTTTCCAAATCCCCAGTGCGGAATTATCCATAAGGCTGATTAAGCTGAAGCATAGGGGCCTTCCAAAAGTAGGGACCCATGCATCACAAGTTGGGGGATGTCGAGAGGCCTAGGGGCCCTGGCATTAGATTAATACAGCACTGCCAATCCTGTGTGCACCCTGCATCCCTGAAATTTGACGAAATTTAACAGTAGAAACCGATTTCCTAATCTTCACAACTATATGTCATTTTATTAAATTTTACCTTGAGCCTATATGGGGTGGCGGAGTGGTTAGTACTTTCGACTCGCAGCAAGAGGAGCCGGGTTCGATCCCAGCTTGTGGCACTGGGTGAAAACTCGGAACAACTCCTTCTGCGTTGAGTTCTTCGGTTTCCCCTTCCATAAAAACTTGTATAGGTTAACGGTAATAGTTAGTGTAGGGAGCTGTTGGCTCGATCTCGTGGCATGCAGGGCTTGCCACCACCCTCCTACGCATTGTAACCCGGCCACCTGAATTAAGGGCTTCAAAAGTCGCATGATGACTTAGGCCTAAGGTGGTGCTGATTATTATGATTATTATGTTCCGCCATAGCGTATCTGGGCCCATAATTTTCAACAATTGTTACGATTTTAAAATTGCTACTCTAAAAACTTAAAATAAAATAACTTTTTTTTAATTCCAATGATTGTATTGTCCCCAAACTCCACAAAAAATTCTCAAAAATTCTGAAAATTAAGTTTGAATTCGAATTTATGAACTAAAATTGTAACCAACAGACCATTTTGAAATTAATAAATCATGTCTGGAAAGTTCGAAGAAAAACATTATATTAAAGTTTTTTTTTGGAATCAAAGGTCAAACTATCTATAAAATGACATAAATATCATAGATCAATACCTTTTGTGAGGTTAAAAAATGGGTTTAAGTGAACGTCAAAAGTTATAAAATCCCTATTCGCGACCGAAATGAATCTAGGTGGCGTAACGGTGCGAGCTCCTCCGAGCTAGCGCCTATGATCTAGCGTCTGCTACAGACAAATTAAAAAGTCATAAGGACGTTATTTTTTACATAAACTTATCAAAATATAAGCAAACGATCATTATTTTTAAAGTCAAATTTACGAATAAAGATGAGGAAATACTAATAGCGTCTGCTTTAGTCGGTACCTATTTAGGTTTCAATGGCGAACCAAAGGGGGCGTAGCTATAGTTTTCGGTCGCCAATACCGTATCTTGATATCAACCAACTAGATGATTCTGAAAATCGGGAATTTGGTTTCTACAAGTGAAGGAACCCTAGATACATAATTTGATCAAAGTCCATGGTGATTTTAGAAATATCTTCGAAAATTTTCTCGAGGTAGCCGAGCCTCACGGACCGTAACATATCACCAGCAAGTCCTAGTGGAACCAATGAATTTCTTCTTCGTAGACATCGAAGATAAATAGTAAATAGTAATACACCACCTCAGTTATTAGCGAAGCAACTGACTATTATCAGGAATAAAACTTTAAATTCCTAAATAGTATTTGCTTTTGGAAAATTGCCGTAGATGGCGCCACGTTAAATACTTAAGCGGCGTAATTTCCAGAAACATTGAAAAAACATTGCGATTTTAAATTGTAAAAGCGTCTATTAGATGTTGCAATAAAATATAATCAGTAAAAGTAGAAATATAAATAATGCTTTTCGTTTACAAGACCGAGCTTTATTGGTATAGTCTTCGGAAGTTGTAGCTTAAGCACGCCCTCGTAGACTTTAAGAGTAACATGAAAACCAGAAGGAAGAGACCAATTACAATGGTAATGACTATATCGACTGAAATTACAGTTAAAACTAAATATAACACTTGGAAACAATGAAAATATCCAAGCGATAGTTAACGTCTATAATAAAAATAATTATTCTTAGCGTTCCTTTAAAGGATAACTTCACAAATATAAGCGAAATCTGCTCTTCTATAGTAACTTTATAGGAAAACCGGTTGTTCTTTTAAAGAAATGAGGATTTTAGGTTATTTGGTAATTACATTGTTAAAGAGCTTTGCTTTTATTTCACCATCAGTGGCAATGATTACGAAGAACAGAAAACTTTTTCAATTATAAATAGTTGGCACTCTAGCGAGAGACGTATTCCAAAAGTATTCGCGAGTTGTCCAACAGCTCCAGATGAGCGTCGCCTCGCGGACGCCAATCCGTTCATGGACGATTTTTTTAGCTTGGCCTACTTGGTCCCGTTTTCCATCGAAAAGCGAGTGCGTTACGCCAAAGAGCTATCGTCACCAAAGACCATTTTTATGGGCTCTCGAGGCGGACGTCAAGGACAGGCTCTAACATAAATATTGAGGAGACTCAGGCCGAATTAATACGGCCTTCAAACAAGCACCAGGTTTTTCCAACACCGTTTCAAGTATCCCAATTCGTTATCCGCGAGAATAATTGACTTCGCCACGAACCACGAAAACCCTTCAAAATATTTTCTGATGGTAATCGAGATAATTTACTATAAAAATGCTTCGAGTATATATAAAAATGAACTAGTCAGGTATGGGCTTACAATAATGCGTGAGCGACCGAAAAGTTCCGGAGATTAGACAACCAAACAAATTTATCTATGCATTTTTGTATAAATAAACATTAAAACCAGGTTTCCATTGGCGCTTGAAAGCTGGACTTGGGTTGTTCGCCGAACTTCGCCTATTTGGGTTTTTTATTGCACCATTAACACCCATCGGCATAAGCTCTCCATTTTCGTATTGCAAGCGCCTTTGAAAACTTAACAACACTATTTCACTTCATTGGTAATTTTTACAAATTTTCTTTGTTTAAATTTATAACATAAAAGAAATTGACTTTGTCGCCATTTCTACCATTACAGCTCACTATCGTGACAGTAGTAGATGACTGTAGCAGAGATGAAGGTCGTGATTTTAGAAAAACTATCCCCCAGTCCTAAATATTGCTACACAATCCCATATTCCTTTGGTATTTTATGTTGTAGAGCGATTGGGTTGGATCCTAAGACGCGTTCAAACTTTAGCTTGAAACCAGTTTTCATAGCCTGTTTTTTCTCAATTTCATGGCGAAAACAGGCTATCAAACCGACCTAAGCTGGGTTTTAAGCTCTAGTGTGATCGTGGCTTTAACTTATGGAAGTATATTACCAAATATATCAATACTTTAGGTTAAATATTTACTCGATTCCACAGATTTCGATATTTAATAGCTATTCGTTGATTTATTTACAAAAATAACAATAAATATTAAGAAAAAATCAAAAATACAATAAATATTAAGAAAAAATCAAAATTACAATAAACATTAAGAAAAAATCAAAATTACAATAAATATTAAGAAAAAATCAAAATTACAATAAATATTAAGAAAAAATCAAAATTACAATAAATATTAAGAAAAAATCAAAATTACAATAAATATTAAGAAAAAATCAAAATTATAATAAATATTAAGAAAATATCAAAATTACAATAAATATTAAGAAAATATCAAAATTACAATAAATATTATGAAAATATCAAAATTACAATAAATATTAAGAAAATATCAAAATTACAATAAATATTAAGAAAAAATCAAAATTAAAAAATTATAATATTTCGATTACCGAGAAGGTATATTTTGTCGGAACTAAGTGTAAATTAAATTAACTTCAAACTATAAAAATTACCATGATGCAATGTTTCCCGTCGTATTTCGTTAAAATTGGTGGCGTTCACGTTTTAACGCGAAACAAACTCTATAGAAATTAATTTTGCTCATTTATAACCATTTGAACAACACTTGAACGATTAATATTTCCGCTTTATCATCTCGAGGGAGAAAAATGACTTTTCTCTAAGGCCGGTTTGGTCGCAATCAAAACCCAAACGAAACAATCTTTGTAAAAGCTAAATGGTAATATGCAAAGGGCGAAAAGATATCTTCTACATTGATACTGACTGGACAATACTAACTTCGATTGACCTACATCCGCAATAATATTTGGGAAATGTAAAGTTATTTTTAGTTTTTTAATTTTCATTTTCGTATTCGGCTAATATATTTAAGGTAGTTACTTCATATTTAATTGTGTCCAGATTGAATAATTGATTTAACCTATAAAATGTTACATTTTCTTTTACGGCGCGAAATACATTTTTCATAAAGCGACCTTTTACGGGTTTCGTCTTTTACGAATAGGGACGATGGGCGTTCATATATTCTAAATAAAATAAATTCAAAATAATACAATTACGAATATCTGCTAAAACTGGGCCGTCGTTTCTGATTTTAAAATGTGTGTCTCCGCTTAATCCGTAAGAGGCCGCCCGTTACCGAGACTCGCGCGCTCAAACGCCGCTAGCAAACCAAAGTTAAAATTTTACAGGCTTCGAAATTTCGTCCAAGGAATTCCAATAATTGCTAAAGCCTTGCGCTTGTTATATTTTTGGTGGCTCGCGCTCCGAACGAATGAAGAGAAATGGTGTCGCGTATTTCCATAAAACTATTCTTCACGTTATTTCCGGGCGTGTATTTATCACTTAGCTGGTAAAGGATTCCGACAAAACGAACTAAAAACGCGTCGCCGAATACCTTCGCGGCGGATATCGCGTCGTCGAAGCCACTCATCCATAACCGACCGACGCAACGACTTCTGGGTCCAGTTAAAGGGTGGTTCTGGGAAAGCGGGCCCATTCTTCATTCCGCATCGCGCCAGGCCAGTCCGGGCGAGCCCAGTCGAGCCCTGGCAGATACGTCCAGAAAGAACCGCGCGAGACGCGTTAGGGCCTTTGAAAAATTCCTCAAAATATGAACGTAGCCTTGTTAGATATCCTTCGGTTCATTTCCGCGGGTTTCGAGCCAGTCACGTACGATGGTAACTACATTAGAATTGATCGGGAAACTTCGTTAATAAAACGAACTCTCTTTCTCGCATCTTGACATCCAAAAATTAGGCTAGATTCCAAAGCAGTGTTCGTCCCGGATCCCTCCGAACGAAAAAATAGTCCCGCGTACAATGCATGCAAATTGAATCTCAATGGGCTCATAATTCCCAAGGGAAAGTATTTTATACGTATTATTTTTTCTTCTCTCTAAAGCGAGCATACACTGTTTCGTCTTCCCAACAAATTTAATTATATTTTTTTACGATAGGTTGTCTCTCTTTTTTGAAATTCCCTTTTTCGGAACCGTGAGAATATTTTGAGGAGAAAAGTCGATGTAGCTCAATAGTTGTTGGAAAAATTCCAAAATAAAACTAGGAACGATCGACGTTCCCTAAACTGGACCAAAGACTGATAAATAATCTACGTGTTTTCTTTAGTATGATTATTAACTGGAGTAGTTATATCTTGAGAAATACCGGATTTTTCTTCTAGTTAACTTAAATTGCTTTGCAAAATAGACACAGTTGACGGCGATTGCAAATCTTTGGCATAGATTACCCAACGAGCAACTTAGAAGCACTTCAATTCGACCTTAAGCTTTTTAGTACTTTATAGGCACGCGCGTTTCGCACGTGGAATTCAAATTCCAAAATCATAATTTACTCGAGCGCGTGCTCTCTATCTTCAATAGCTTTAGCTTGTGACGTAGAAAAAACCTTTACAAGTGACCTCCGGTATTTTTATAAAAACACATATTAAATAAATTATATAAAACAATTTTACCGTTTAACCATAGGTCAAATATAAAATCCAATATATCAATTCATTAGGATAATATTTATTACAATTTTGGCCATTGACTTTATAGGGGTAACTACCACAAAAAAAGTAGGCGTACGTCCATTGCTTTTAAAAAAGTAAACGAAGCAAATATTCAATTGGAGGAGTGTGCCTAACGTAAATTCGAAATACTTTATAAGAAACCAAACGGTAAAATTTCAATTCCAATATCTTTATATCAATGTCATATTTTCAAAAAGGAAAAAATACATTTTCGGTGTGTTCGAGAACTAATAGAAGTAACTGAGAACGATGTTCGACAACATTGTCCCCTGCTGCCGTTATCTTATTCTTCTCTCAAATTTGCCTTCGTTGACGGAATTTGTACAGTTTATCATTATAAAATAATAATAAATGCTATAGACTCCTCGACTGCTTGTATCCCATTCGACCGAATCGTACAATTTTTACGGATTTTAAATAAATATACGATGCAGTGGTCGAATTAGAATTCCGTTGTATGGTAGAACACTAAAAAAGCCTAACCTAACCTAACCTTACCTAAACCAACCTAACCATACCTAACCTAATCTAACCTTATTAAAACGGTATCGTACGCTAAATATTCATGCTGGGGGCGCCACTTAAACCCCATTCTTCTAATCAAGCTGAACGACCTAGAGGACTCTACCTAACCAAGGATCCTATACGTTAGAAGGATATGAGGCGAGGGACGAAAAATGGCAGCGCCGTCGGTGGGTCATGCGCGATAGAGAATCCGTCTTTAGATTCCGTCAAGGACAAAACATGGAGGAAGCACCACCAAAATTGCTTCTTGAGGGAATAGAAACAAGACATCCCACGTTTAGAGACTCTCTTAATATCGACGGCGCTGCCGGCGTTTTGAAAACACGGACTGGCCGGAGGGCTACCTATCCTTCTAACATATAGGATCCTTGACCTAATTATATCGTACCGAGTATTGTCCAACCCAATATTAACATAACCTAAACCCAAACTATACATAATTCTAATTTAACCCAACCCTAACTCATATGGATAAATTAAGACCCCTCTACCCAAATTTTTTTTTAAACTCACGCCCAATATTTATTTGTTACACTATTATTATTATTCGGTTAGATGGGACCCCGCCAACTTTGTGCTATTTTTATAAATGAATTGGCTATATATTGATTCGGTTGAATGGGAATTCGGTTGTATGGGAGAACACCTCCTTGACTAAATGAAAATGTAGTGTTTGAGTTAGAGAAGGATATCTTCATGGAACCATCATTTAGAGTTCTTAGTTAATTCCACTCGTTCTTGGTATATTCGTATCCAGCATGCTAGCTGTATTATTTCATTAATGCACATACTAATCTTTGATTTTATTTACAATATATTGGTGCTAATTCACGTGAGCAACCCATTATTATGAAATTTGACCGTAAATCTCTCAAATCACAACTCGAAAATCGTTAGAACACGGAAGTTGGTTAGGTCTGCCGGTACGCAAAGTTTCTTTACTTTGGAATATTGTTACCAACCGATTATCAGCCAACAGACGCTTTATCTGAACCGAGGAAGTAATTGTGATAGATCAGATATCAGATTATCCGCATTGACGCTCAGATATTATCAGATAAGTTGATATTGGTCAATATGCAAAACAAAGTTTAAACCATAATCTAATCGGTAAGATGACAGATAGAAAGTGAGCAGATTTCGGATGCCTCACAGCTTTCGATTTTACATATCCAGCAAATCATTTTTTTTCGGAATTATAACATTTGTTTATTTTAATTTCCTTCCGTAAGATTATATATAATCTTAACTTTATCTGGTGAAATCAGTTCAGATTGCTGGGTGTGGGGAATATAACAACACAACCTGATCTGACGGACGTCGGAAACCTTAAAATTACGACCTGATTTACCTGTTCAGTTGGAAACACTACATTAGGACGCATTGTCTTTGAGGAACGGCTTTACCTAGAAAGTCATTTGAGTTGCTCCAGAAATACCGCTCTAGTAACTAGTGCATATATATATATATATTGGTATGAAATGGAATTTTGGGAAAATGACCAAATTGGATCGAAGCGAAAATTATATCAGACACAAAAAATCATAGAATTAGATCGGGCACAAAAATATCATGGAATTCGATCGGACACAAAAATATCATAGAATTAGATCGGGCACAAAAATATCAAAGAATTAGATCGGACACAAAAATATCATTTAATTAGATCGGACACCAAATCACGGAATTAGATTTGAAACAAAAACTCACGGAATTAGATTGGAAACAAAAAAAATCACGGAATTAGATTGGAAACCAAAAAATCATGGAATAAGATTGGAAATAAAAATAATTATGGAATTAGATTCGGCAAAAATATCATGGAATTAGATCGGACACAAAAATATCATAGAATTAGATCGGACACAAAAATATCATGGAATTAGATCGGACACAAAATCACGGAATTAGATTTGAAACAGAAAATCACGGAATTAGATTGGAAACCAAAAACAAATCATGGAATAAGATTAGAAAACAAAATATCGTGGAATTAGATTGGGCACAAAATATCATGGAATTAGATCGGACACAAAAATATCAAAGAATTAGATCGGACCCAAAAATATCAAAGAATTAGATTGGACAAAAATATCAAAGAATTAGATCAGATTTTTATTTATTTTAACTATAGATTTGAAACAAAAAAATCACGGAATTAGATTAGAAACCAAAAAAAATCATGGAATAAGATTGTAAATCAAAATAATTATGGAATTAGATTGGGCAAAAATATCATGGAATTAGATCGGACACAATAATATCAAGGAATTAGATCGGACACAATAATATCATAGAAATAGATCGGACACAAAAATATCGCGGGATTAGATTTGACACATAAAATAACGCAATTACATGTAGATTGGACACAAAAAATAACGGAATCAGATTGGAAACAAAAAATCACGGAATCAGATTGGAAACAAAAAATCACGGAATTAGATCGAAGACAAAAATATCAAGGAATTAGAATCGAAAATACGCTGCCCACATAAACATTATTGGTTATTATTGTTAAAACATACAGGGTGTTTTGAATTGTTCTGACTGGGCATTTTTTTCAGAAACTGCAAGAGATAGAGTTTGCGAAATTTTCAGGGTATTATTTCTAGTGTGGGATCGCTTTAAATCCTAAATTTCGGAAAAATCGGAAATAATTTCGGGTTTTTGTAATAAATATTTTTCACAGGTTGGTGCTAGAAAAAACGTTTCAATGAGAAAGTTGTAGAGTGCTGTCGAAAATGTTCAAAGAAATTGGTTTCATTGGAAAATAACACTTTTTCACGAAAATAGGAGCTGATGAAAAAACAAGCTGTCCATAGGGGCCAATAGCTTTCGCATTTTTGTACGTAAATGAAAGAAATAACGTGAAAAGATTAAACGCCAATTCAGGCCAACAGTAGGCCTAAAAACGTATCAGTAGGCCAACTACGCACAAAAGTCAAGTTTTCAATTAGTATTTAATGTGAAATCTTTTTGTTTTCAACCATTAAATAACGTTAAATCAACATGCCACTAAATTATTCTCGTGATCAGCGTGCTTTTATGGTCGAGTTATTTTATGGTGAAGCCAATCGTAACGCGCATAGGATTAGTGAATTGTTCACCTTTCAATATCCAGATAGAAGACTAAGCCACAACACCGATCTTGGAGCTGTTCGTGACTTTCAGACTTACGGAAACGTCAATCCCAGATTTCGTGGACCAAGTCGTCAAAAAATCAACATGGAAGACACCGTCTTAGCCTATTTTGTTGCGTATCCTCGAGCAAGCGTCAGAGGTGCAAGCGACGATCTCGGATTATCGACGAACTACGTGTTCACCACTCTTCATAATCACATCTTCCATCCGAATCGAGCGACCCTCCACCAAACTCTGCACGAAGGAGATATGGAACGTAGATTTTATTTCTGCAACTGGCTAATAACCATGTCTGATGAGAACCCAAATTACATCAATCAAATGATGGTGACCGATGAGTGTTCCTTTGGGAGAGATGGGCCTTTCAACCATCAAAACACCCACATGTGCATATGTGGTGTGACGAAAATCCTCACTGGGGTTTTCCTCACAATCATCAACAACAATTCCAACTGAATGTTTTTGGCGGGTTTGCTCTGGGATCGAGTTATTGGCCCATTTTTCCTCCCAGCTCGTCTTAATGGACAGCGCTTTTGCAGATCGAAATAGCAGACGCTTTAGAAGATATTCCGCTTTAATCTTGCAAACAGATGTGGTACCAACATGACGGCGCATCACCCCACGTACCTAGATGTGTAGCGGAGCATCTTAACAACGAGTTCCCTCAGCGTTGGGTTGGCAGGAATGGTCACGTTTGATGGCCTGCGAGGTCTCCGGACCTAATTCCGATGGGTTTTTCCTTGTGGGGGTTCATCAAAGCACAAGTTGACGTGACGCCCGTTGAGAACATCGAAGATTTGCGTCACCGAATCATTGCAGCCTTCGAACTTGTCACTACTGATATGATCAGACACTCGTTTCATAACATGCTTCATCGTGCCCAAACATGTATCTCGGCAAACGGAGGTATCATAGAACCTCACTTGTAAAATTCTTATGTTTATTCGAATAAAATGGTCAATGATATCTTTCAGACATTTCTTTCATTTACCTACAAAAATGCGAAGGCTAATGGTCCCTATGGACAGCTTGTTTTTTTTCATCATATCATATCTTCGTGAAAAAGTGTTCTTTTGAAATGCAACCGATTTCTTTGAACATTTTCGACAGCACTCTACAACTTTCCCATTGAACGTTTTTTCTATCACCTACCGGTGAAAAAATATTTTTTACAAAAACTCGAAATTATTTCCAATTTTTCCGAAATTTAGGATTTAAAGCGATCCCACACTAGAAATAATACCCTGAAAATTTCTCAACTCTATCTCTTGCAGTTTCTGAAAAAAATGCCCAGTCAGAGCAATTCAAATCACCCTGTATATTTTAACAATAATAACCAATATTGTATATGTGGGCAGCGCCTTTTCGACCCGTGATTCGCTGAAGGAAAACCGTGCCCCTCCACCTTTCCTCGTGTAATCCCGTTTTGCTTTCTAGCGCTAAGCAGTGACTTTTCGCTTGGATCGCGTATGGGCGGGGATTAGGTTCGGGAAATCATGAACCTAAATTCATTCTTGTTATAACTGGCATATTTAACGACAATGTATTTATTTATAAGTCATAGAGATAATGACCATGTTGAGAATATGCGCTGGTGTAATGCTCTAATTTCCCCCTTCGTGGGAGGTGGAAGATACAATGTGGGGTGGCGGAGTGGTTAGCACTTTCGCCTAGCAGCTTGTGGCACTAGGTGAAAACTCGGAACAACTCCTTCCGCGTTGAGTTTGCAAGTTCTCTCCCCACTTGTTTAAGGGGTTTTCCCTCGAGCTCTTCCGTTTCCCCTTCCTTAAAAACTTGTGAGGTTAACGGTAATAGTTAGTGTAGGGAGCTGTTGGCTCGCGTGGCATGCAGGGCTTGCCACCACCCTCCTACGCAATGTAACCCGGCGGCCTGAATTAATGGCTTCAAAAGTCGCTTGATGACTTAGGCCGAAGGTGGTGCCTTGAGTATTAGCCTAGCTGATTATTATCCACCTTATTCCCAATCGGCGGCAGGGGCGTAGGAACGTTTTAAAAGTTGGAGGGGGCAAAGAGAAACGAAAAGTGGTTTGGAGAATGGTTTTGAATTTTTGAATGCGTGTGTACTTTTTACTACTATGTAAATTGGCGGAAAAAGACTGAAATTTAAACAGAGTTGAGGTTCTATAAGCTTTATATGCTTTTAAAATGATAATTTGAGCCTTTTGAAGATTTCAGCTGACCAAAAAGACGGAGGGAGCAATACCATAGTTGCCCCTCCCAGCAAATGTCTAGAGAAGGGCAGCCTACATAATAACTTGAAAATACGCGATAACTAACAAGTTTCCCGAATTTCCGGAGTTATAGCAGACGACAGAAGTTACTCTTCCCCATCGTCTCGCGATAAGCCGAACTACCTCCGATAGGGAATAAGGTGGATTGCGTCAGAAGACGTCAGTGGTAGGGAGCCAATAAGACTCCGTGACCTCGCTCAAATTACATTCAACGTAGACATTCTTTCGAAGTATAAAGAAATTTATTCTTGAATAATACATGTTAAGTTAATTCTTAATTTACTGGTAATATTTATTGTTATTATTAAGGTCAATATTTTCAATAAAACACATAAAATTCATTTTCTGCATAACACGTACCATTTAGTTTGTAACACTCCTACATCGAAGGCAGCTTAGTAACTTTATCTATCTTTCTTATAAAATGTTATCAAGTTACCACAAAAAATAATATACGTAAAACTTATTATGCCTTAACAAATAACAATTCACCAACATACCGACTTTTAAACTAGGATATATTTATTTGCCATTAAATAATATCGAATATCCATCATGAACTTGCATCGAGAAAAAGTATTTAATGCCGAATTCTCGCGTTAAATAAAGTTAAAGAGCGCGTGACAAATATAGTTTTTAAAAAGAATGTATTTGTGTATATTTAGAGAGAATGACTATGTTGAGACCAGGGTTGGACATAAGGGTGTTTTTTAGTAGTCAGCCTGACTTGTGGGGCTAAAAATGGGGTTATAAAAACAAGTTGAACTTCCAACATTTTGCTTTACCCAACAGAATTAAAAAAGGAGTTTATTATCATTTGAGTGTCTTTGGCCGATCACAATTTTTTCGCGATTTAGAGTCTTTGACTAGTTAAAAATATTTTCATTGATAATATCATCAAATGACGCATTATTATGAGATAGTGATTCTGAATCAGAACTTGCGTGAAGTGCAGTGGACTCTCTGGACTCTTGATTTTATACAAGCTATACACGCATGTTGTCATTTTTTAAAATAAAATGGGATTGATGAATTTATGATACGCCATATTCGCCATTATTTATGAATATTTAAGCCAATTTTTAATTAGTCAAATCCCCAGATTTCGATACATTTTAGTAGTCAGAGCCTTATGTTCAACCCTGGTTGAGACTACGCGCGGCCATCATGGTCAGATTTAGCCGCGGCAAGAGAGGGGGGAAGGGAAAACGTCACCGGCGCGTGCATCAATCGCGTAGCAATACATCATATTTAGGGAACCATTGAGATACGAGCTGATTAGTTTTTGTTTAGGGGGAAGAAGATTACTCGTCGAGCGCGAGGTGGAGTCATTCTCCCGTTGAAATAAATAGATTCTTGGAGTCTATAATATGGTCCCATAAGTTTGTCACTTTGGGGAATATTTTACTGAGAGCTAGTAACGGAGTTACGTCATCACAAGAAGAAAATCTCGCCCTAGCGAGCTGCTGTTAAAAGCTACGTGTGACGCGTTCGCAAGCTGATGCAAAACGGCGACCAAGCCCGTAATGCAGTCTGTCTCGTGAATAGCCCTCCGTAAAACTTTTACACGTGAAGAATAGGAAGTGCCACACTTATGTCACAATATTATACACTTACGTAAATACGTAACATTTATTAGGTCTAAGGTAAAGCGACGAAAATCCGAATGCAAAGTAGTTAAAGTATTTTTAGCGCGCAAATTTAATAAAGTGCAAAGAAATACTTTACTTTTTGGGTTTAAAATCGTCTTTTTCGGTATATATAGAATTCTTTGTTTGGTAGATAGTAATATATCCAAATGGAGGTAATTTCGAATTTTAAAAGGAAACTTCAGAGTGCCTGTCTTAAACGTGGGCGAATTAATATCTCTAATACGCTTTTTCAATAGCTTAAGCGGGAAATTATATTTATGTACACTAGGACTGTCGAAGGATCCATTTAAACCTTGCTGCAAATACATATGGAGAAACTAGCTGGTTTTAAGCTACGTCGAGTGTAATAAGTAGCGCGTATTTTCAAATTCACAACCTCTAATGGAAAATACTCTGAAAAAATATATTTTCAAGAAAATGTTTTTGTTCTCACACTGAAGGTTTTGCTAAATTTGTTTTGTTCTTCGCGACGCTAGATTATAGTTAATACGTTTATTATTTGACAGAAGGTTTACTAAAGAATCGGAGCAGATTTTAACTTGAAAACATCGGCTGTAAACCACACCCGTTTACGTAATAATCATCAAGGAGACTACCAGAGATGTAACTCACCGATTTTGTTTAAATTCGGGATTGAAGTAGTTTTTATGTACCTTAATAAACCCTAAAAGGAAAAGTTGCTACCGAAACGTTTTTGACAGATAAAATATAAGTTTTCTTTATGTAAATTAAAATGGGAAAATCGAAGATCCTTATGAAATATTTAAAACAATACAAAATGTGGTTAAATTTGGGTATAAGTTTATGTAAAATGGGAAAAATTTCGCGAATTTTTCCAAATTCACTTGCATTTACCAATTTTACATAAACTTAGTCGAAGTTTATTGACTTAAGAATATAGCTGAATAACGAAAAAGGTTCAAAGCCGAAGTAAACTGCAGTTTCTTTTATCGAAAACATTTCTTCCGCGGGCAGTAAATGAAAGAAGAAATATTTTTTTTAAATCAATTTAATTATTATTTTTCTTATTTCTTATTAGAGTATAAAAAAATGGAAAATCGAAATAAATCACAAAAAAAAACTAAAATGAAGCTGAAACAACAGAAATTTCTAATTGCGTATGACTGTGACAACAAAAAAGTATATCATTTATTAATACAAAATGAGAAATTTGAAGAAATGAAAAGAATTGAAAAATTGATAAATTATTATACAGAATTACATAACGATTTAAATTCACAAATAGATTTAAAATAAACATTTCTTTTAACTATGAAACAAGTTGCATTGTACAATATTGGTGTAAAATTTCTTTGAAATATTATGTGCATACCTAATTGCATTACGCGCCATCTGTTGCAATGAGAGAAAAGCTGTAATTTCATGAGAACCCTAGCATTCACCATGGCTCTAACTATCGAGCATTGGCGAAACTAAATTGGAAACTGTATGGGAGCCAATGGAAATTAAGATGAATATAAAATTAATAAATAAGTCATAGCTAATTTTACGCCGTAATCAGTGACCGTTAAATTTTACCGAAAAACTGATTAATTTACATATTTTTAAATATTAACGATGGAGTCTCTCTTTATCCTGAGCGTTCAAAGTCGAATACTCTTATCATGATGAACTCGGTTAACTAGCCTTTGCAGTTGACATAAAGCCCAGTAGCGGCAAACGCGAGAAGCTCGTAAACTGCTAGATTTCCGTCCGCTATAAGCAGATGCTCTGTGTTTTATAATAACAAATCATCTGCTTAGCGGACGAGAATCCAGCAGATATGCGAGGTTCTCGGGTTGGCCGCTACTTGGCTCTGCGTAAACTGGAAAGCCTAATTGTAGTAGGTGCATTTTACTCTCCGTAGAAGTTAGAGAGACTTTTCGGTTGCTATAGCAAAACGAATGGGTAGTGCAACGTCTCCTTTTGGGAAATTGCATATCACATATAGGTCTACATTACGCCCGACTTTGAACAAAATCGGCAATAAACACCTCGGGTACTCTCCTTGTGAGTAAAACCCTGATTTTTTTAACATCACAGATTCACTCGTGAAGTTTTCAAAATATTTGAATTGAAATACTTTTTAAATAATGGAATTTGAAAAATATAAATACGCTCTCATGAATAGTAGATATCATCTAGGAGCAATAAACACAACATCCCACACAAGGAGAACGCAACCCGTCAAAAGTCATGGATTTTCTCGCGTACATTTTTCATTGGCTAGACGCTTTAGCGCCTGCTGCCGTCGGAAGGGGAAAATTCGGAAATTGTCTTCCCCCCGCCCGTAAAACGTTCAGCGTAAAGGCTCGTGACGCTCGTCCAATGAAATTCATACACAACCCTTCGTTAGCGTGTTTAAAGGCTAGCTGCGTTCTCCTGGTGTTTGTTGCTCCTAGATATCATTTTGTCGCAGCGTCTGCTCGTACCCGCTACCATTGGTGGGCTAAATTAAGTCTATTTATTAATGCATGCTCGGAAATTCAAGGTAAATTTACGGGCGAAATAAACCTCTGGATAGTGTAGTCACATAAACAATGGAATTGACGGGAAAGTGAAAATTATAACCTTGCCGGAACAAGTTGACAACGGTGATTTAAAACTAATTATTATTAAATACTAATTTTGTAAAATAATTTATTTAGTAGTACTCAGAGCTTACGATTCTAACTTCCAAATCCCCAGCTTGGTCCTTTTAACCGGAAACCCTCTTTTTCCCACTTTTCTCGCCCACCTAGAAGCGTGTCTAAGAGCTAATAATCTTTTATAATCATAATGCGCCGATTTCGTTCCTAATAGAAGCAAATTTTCTACTGCAATTCGAAATAATTCCCGTCCTCGCAAAAAATATTCAACATCGTTCGACTTGAATGACAATTAGAGCCTAACGAAAACCGACTAACAGCTAGGTAAATGTCCAATTAAAGTCAACGTAAAATTATGTTCTTCCCCGCCCAATCGCGAGTCAGAATTTTCACATTAAATAATATGCCCTGGAATATTTTGGGTCAAAGTTCACCTCATCAAGTCAATGAGAATGTGGTCAGCAAAGTTATGGCGACCTTTGCGCCTATTCCATCGACATCCAATGATGTCTACTATTTAAAATGGGACGAATAAATTAGATTAGACTTAAGTTAAACATTTTTGAAAGTAAAAAGTTTTTTTTTGAAAACCTGTCAATTTCATATATTTAGTTTTTCGTTTTGAAAAACTTACCAACATTCCAAAAACCTTCCTATAAATTATAGGAAGGTTTTTGGAATGTTGGTAAGTGCCGGGTTATGTGGACCACTGTGTTGAGTGTGTTCCCGTCGTTTCCCTTTATATAGGTGCTCTCTCCAAAGGGTATCACTCTTTACCTACGTAGGTAGGGTGTTGGCTGGAGTTGCTATAGCATCCACTCTTAATCCCACGGCTGTGTGCGAAGTGAGAATTGGTCAACCCATTGCTGCACCTTTTGCTGGGTTGAGTGGTTTGCATCAAAGGTGCGACCATCATTAGTAGGGTACTACTACCCATGCTGGATTTGTCACCTGTCCGAACTTTGGGACGCTGGCGTAGGGCACTATTATGATAGGCCTCCGGTGGTATGGCCCCTGTTACTAGGTACACCGGGCTAGAAATTCTGGCACACTTCTATTTTGTAGTATCGCCCGACCACTTTTTCTTCTTCATATTATATACCCTGGTTTATAATGAAAATACCTGGAAAATGCTTCATCCGTCAGAACTATGCACCGTAATTTTATGGTTTATTTACTATTGTAAAATAAATTAGTCGCAAAAAAACGTTCATCGACGATGTTGGACATTTTGGTTGGGAAAACGATTTGTATTTCTAATTAGCTAAATATTTTTCAAATTATGTTACGCTTTCATTAAAAAAAATTATCAAATCCAATTCATGGTAAACCAAAAAGGCGCACAACTCAATTTCGGCGCCCCTCTCAAACCGGCGCCCCGGGCAGTTGCCCGGGTTGCCCGGCCCTTGAGCCGCCCCTGCCTATAATTTTATTTCCTTTAATCTAAATCAAATTAATTAAAAATTAATTGAAATTGTTGTGACTCAAGAATTATTGTTAATTTTTTGCAATAGAAAATAATTTGAGTAAAAAAAATTATTTTGACCAATAATGAACTTTTTATAAAATAATTTGCACAATAAAAATGACCTTTTCTCAGAACGTTTTTCAAAAAACCACAATACAGAAAAAAATTTCTTTTGTATAAAGCAAAATATACACTACAAAAAGTTTTACCATAAAACACAATACAGTAAATATTTTCATTGTATAAAGCCAAAAATACACTACAAAAAGTTTTCCAATAAAACACAATACAGTAAATATTTTCTTTTGTATAAAGCAAAAAATACACTACAAAAAAGTTTCCCGTAAAACACAATACAGTAAATATTTTCATTGTATAAAGCCAAAAATACACTACAAAAAGTTTTCCCATAAAACACAATACAGAAAATATTTTCTTTTCTATAAAGCAAAAAATACACTACAAAAAAGTTTCCAATAAAACACAATACAGTAAATATTTTCATTGTATAAAGCAAAAAATACACTACAAAAGGTTTTCCCATAAAACACAATACAGAAAATATTTTCATTGCATAAAGCCAAAAATACAATACAAAAAGTTTTACAGTAAAACACAATACAGAAAATATTTTCTTTTCTATAAAGCAAAAAATACACTACAAAAAAAGTTTCCCATAAAACACAATACAGTAAATATTTTCATTGTATAAAGCCAAAAATACAGTACAAAAACGTTTTCCAATAAAACATAATACAGTAAATATTTTCTTTTCTATAAAGCAAAAAATACACTACAAAAAAAGTTTCCAATAAAACACAATTGAGTAAATATTTTCATTGTATAAAGCAAAAAATACACTACAAAAAGTTTTCCCATAAAACACAATACAGAAAATATTTTCTTTTCTATAAAGCAAAAAATACACTACAAAAAAAGTTTCCAATAAAACACAATACAGTAAATATTTTCATTGTATAAAGCAAAAAATACACTACAAAAAAAGTTTTCCAATAAAACACAATACAGTAAATATTTTCTTTTCTATAAAGCAAAAAATACACTACAAAAAAAGTTTCCAATAAAACACAATTGAGTAAATATTTTCATTGTATAAAGCAAAAAATACACTACAAAAAGTTTTCCCATAAAACACAATACAGAAAATATTTTCATTGCATAAAGCCAAAAATACAGTACAAAAAAGTTTTACAGTAAAACACAATACAGAAAATATTTTCTTTTCTATAAAGCAAAAAATACACTACAAAAAAAGTTTCCCATAAAACACAATACAGTAAATATTTTCATTGTATAAAGCCAAAAATACAGTACAAAAAAGTTTTCCAATAAAACACAATACAGTAAATATTTTCTTTTGTAATAAACAAAAAATATAATACAAAAATAAAAGCTGTAGCTTTCTCTCACGCGAGCAGTTTCCAAATGAAAAACTCAGAAACTCGCTTCGAACAACGGAACACCAGTAGCCAAAAAACTCCCAATTCCGAAAAAATAATCCTTTTGGTAGTATTACATAAAAGTTCAGATTCTTTTTGTTCCATACCGATAAAATCTGGTTTCCACGACACGTGTAATATTAGAAGAGCCATACTTTATTTTTGGCTATAATGTACACACGATTTTTCGTTCCTAATAATTATTGGCTCGGCTGGAGAAGCCAATTTGTAGTTTTCGTGAGACGCTACCAGTGTTTATAGAAATTAGTGGAAGTAGGCAGCCAGATTTATTGTTTCAACTGGACCTTATCGGCGGGCCCCCTCCCTGCCCACCTTTTTGTTCGTCCGCCGAGGGGGGGGGGCGAAGGGGGCCGCAGTCTGGCTCGCTCTTCTTTCGCTCGGAAAAGCGAGGGCCCGAAATATTTGGAACATTTAGCAACGTGACCGGCTTAATCCCAATTTTCCCGGAGCAAATTTCCAATATTTCCACGTCACGTTTTCTTATATTTCTGGAGGCCGCGTCCACTTTAATCGGGCCCTCTTTCGCAGTTACATCAACTTCGGTTCGTTCGGGCCGTTTCCTTTTTATTTTTTAGGGCCGCTCTGTGTCCACCGGAAGCGCCGCTGGAATCGATGAAACGCTGCCTCTTTTTCCGTATGAAGAGATTAATTTCCAAACTACTCTCGTTTCCCGACCATAAAAAAGCGAAATACTTCACTCCTCGAGCGCGCGCCGATCTTCAATTGTGTCCTCGCCGATATTCCGCCAGCTACGAGACCGCATTTGATAAATTAGAAATTTATCGGGAAATATCTTTGCTAAATTAAGCCTTGTCGATTAGCGTAATTAATAGTCTCGCGGATAAAAGCCATTTGCCTAATCATTAGAAGAGAGCCTCGGCTACAAGCTAACCGCATTAATTGGAAATATTCTTTCGGGAGAGAAAAAAATGCTAAACATAAGGAAAAACATTAACCGCTCTGGGTTGAACGATTCTCGTAGAATGGTTAAAATATTTTACCACTTTATATACTGAACAAAGCGCTTTCCTTACGATATATCTAAAAAAAGCGATTTAACCAAGTATCAATTGAAAAAAGCGTTTTTCACACAATATCTCTTGAAAAAGCGCTTTAACACGATATATACCCAATGAAAAAAGGGCTTTCCACATGATATATCTTGAAAAAAGCGCTTTCCCATGATAAACTGAATTAAGCGCTTTTTCGTTATGGTTAATAAAAACCGCTTTCAACACTATATTTATTGAAAAGGGTGCTTTCCTTGTTATAATATTTGTTACATTTTATTATAAAAACATTTAATTTCAGTGGCCGAAATGAAGTGTAGTTTCGATAATTTACTTTTACCATAATGACACTATAGTTAATCAACATTTATCTTAGTATAATATAATTCATTGTATTATAATATTTAATATTAATATAACATTAAAAATAACCTTAAATCAGGATTTAAAAAGTTTGTAATTTGAGCGTTTTTGTACATAATTAATTAAAATGGTACAAGGGTGTATCTATAGGGAACTATATTCAAGTTGTTCCGGAAGAGTTGAAATATAAGCCTCTTGTTTTGAGTAATTCAAAATGAATTATCGCCGTTATGTTAATTTAAAATTAGTTATTTGAATATTGTAGAGCTAGGTTACACGGGAACTGAAATCGTTTCGTCCGTTTGAAGTATTAAAACTTTAGAAAATTGGACGTATTTCGAAAGCAATCAACCTTGAAATCTCTCTAAGTTCATTTCTTGAACTACTTCGATATCGTCTAGAACGTTTCAACGGCTAGCATCTCCATACGCGCGTATTATTGGAACGTTTTTGCATTCAATCTTCGCTAAACTTTGAAAACTTATAAACTGATACGTTAAATTTAAGTGTACTTAAAGCATTTGCGATTGGCGCATCAGGAGCGTGTCCATTATGACAAACCACGAACCGTGAGAAGCTGTTTTGGAGCAGAGACGAATGAAAGAGAGTCGGTCTTCAGCATTGACGTGCCGGGGCTACTTGAGAAACACGAGAGGGAATTAAAAGCTCTCGAATGGACTTCAAAGGCTCATTCGTTATCACGGTATCGTCTCGTATTCTCCATTCTACGAGTGGAAAATGAGAAATATTGAGTTTTATTCGGAAGAAAAGACTCGCTGCTCCGGAAATAACACGCAAATAGTCGTCCACGAAATCTTTATAAATGAATGATCTCTTCAAAGGAAACTTTAAAGACTCCCCGACGAGTCAGTTATCGACATGAGCGATTGAAACCTTTTTATCGTTGTCAACAATGAATCATCGTTTCTTCAATTTTATAAGTGATATCAAGAATGTATTTGGGTGAAGGGGTAACGCGAAGATGTTCCTCGCCCACAGGAGAGAGAGCACTTGAGTGTCTACCCACCTTGCTGCGAGAAGGGGAAAGATTTACAGAGGGGCGTGTCTTTTATACCGGACATGACGAGGAGAGCAGGCTGCTAATAACTTGAATGCATTTTTGTTTGTAATTAATAATATCCTGCTTTTAATAAGACCCAGTGGCGTAGGAACGGGTAAGATGAAATAAGCATAAAATTGATTTCGATAGATTCGTCCAAACTGAAAATCGTGTCGTCGTGTACCCTTTTTCACCCAATATATCTAGATAGCCTAAAATACCTTCGTAATGCATGTGGCCAAGAAAGGCTTAATAATCTAGCCTTGATCAATGTACACAGATATTTTTGTGATATCTTGTTATCTTTAAATTCATTGACGTATGAGGTATTAAAAAGAACACTTTTAAAAGAAATACAGTATTGCATATTTAGAGCTGAACGAATTTCTTACTTAAAATTTAAGCATATAAATATTTGAATTAATAATAATAGACTGGGCCCCCACAGGAATTTATTTTGATCTCCGCTGCTATGGGGTGGTACAGTGGAACAATGTACCCCTTCAAATTTGGAAAGGGTACTAAATTGGTCCGTAGGCGCGCTAAAAGCTTGTTGAAGAGGAGGGCGCCAAATTCAATATCCAAGCTGTACCCCCCGCGATCCAAAACGTTCCTACGCGCCTGATAAGTTGTTAAATATTTGTCGATTAAAATTTAACTGATGTATAAGATAATATTTGCGATTCTACTTCTGACTTATAAAATATGTTCCTAATTTTTGGTGCTCATTCCAGAAACAAAATCGTTGTTCCTCTCTGTTAGCAATGATTTAAGAAACCTAATATCTGCTCATAATTTTTGGTGCTCATTTGAGAAACAAAACCGTTGTTCCTCTCTGTTAGCAATGATTTAAGAAATCTAATATCTGCTCATCATTTTCGGTGCTCATTCCAGAAACAAAATTGTTGTTCCTCTCTGTTAGTAATGATTTAAGAAACCTAATATCTGCTCATAATTTTTGGTGCTCATTTGAGAAACAAAATCGTTGTTCCTCTCTGTTAGCAAAGATTTAAGAAACCTAATATCTGTTCCTCATTTTTGGTGCACATTTGAGTAGCGAATTAGGCGCTCCTCGTTTTTTGAAATATGAGAATTACCGCCTCAATTAAGCTTAAAATTAGCTACGCCACCAACGCTGTTTAATTGTACTTTTAAATTGTTACCTGCACCGGAAATTCTAAGCCTTGTAATAGGACAAAATCATTGTGAATACCAAAAGTAAAAAGACTAGTAAAGCAATTTATAAAATAGGAAAAATACTAACCTCAAAAGATAGATACTTTACTTCACGCGAATTGGATTTGTGATAGACCGTGACCGAAATTTAAGCCTGGACGCGTTCAATCGTATTACATTATTTACGCCTTTTTCGCGTTATCCTCCTCTTTACGGTTCTCATACGGTTTCAGCTGATCCCATTTCATTCTGAAGTACATAAACGTGTGAAAGTCGGCAGGCGCCCACTTAGTCAACTTGGGCGAGAGGGGGCGACAAAGATTAAAGGTCATGTATTCTCTATTATTATTTTTCGTTAAATTAAATTTAGAGATGTAAAAATATTATGCAATTTTCAACTAAGGATTTTTATCATGAATAATTTAAATGGATCTAACTTCGCAGGTTTAGCTTAGTTGATAAATCATAAATTAGAAAACATTGATATAAAAATCGGTTCAGTAACCTTGTTGAAATTCGAGGCTAGTCATTTTGCTACTACAAAATACAAATTTAAAAAAATAAAACTAATTAAAGAAGTCTGTTAAATATGGTATGCAATGGAACAACTTACAAGAATGAAATTAAATACTTAGGAATGACAATTTAAAATTATTTTGCTTTATTGCGTGAAAACCTAAATTTCACTACACTTATTACTTGACAAATATTAAACATATATTTACTTTTTTTTTGTGCTCTGATATCTACTACCAAATACTTTACTTTACTTATGTAGAATTCAGTAATTTATTTAATTTAGAATTAGGTAATTTATTTAATTTAGAATTAGATAATTTATTTAATCTAGAATTAGATAATGTATTTAATTTAGAATTAGATAATGTATTTAATTTAGAATTAGGTAATTTATTTAATTTAGAATTAGATAATTTATTTAATCTAGAATTAGATAATGTATTTAATTTAGAATTAGATAATGTATTTAATTTAGAATTAGATAATGTATTTAATATAGAATTAAATAATTTATTTAATTTAGAATTAGATAATTTATTTAATTTAGAATTAAATAATTTATTTAATTTAGAATTAGATAATTTATTTAATTTATAATTAAATATTGAATTTAATTTAGAATTAAATAGTTTATTTAATTTAGAATTAAATATTTAATTTAATTTAGAATTAAATATTTTATTTAACTTAGAATTAAATATTTTATTTAATTTAGAATTAAATAGTTTATTTAATTTAGAATTAAATAGTTTATTTAATTTAGAATTAAATAGTTTATTTAATTTAGAATTAAATAGTTTATTTAATTTAGAATTAAATAGTTTATTTAATTTAGAATTAAATATTTAATTTAGAATTGAGTAATTTATTTAATTTGGAATTAAGTAATTTATTTAATTAAGATTTGAGTAATTTATTTAATTTAGAATTGAGTAATTTATTTAATTTGGAATTAAGTAATTTATTTAATTAAGATTTGAGTAATTTATTTAATTTAGAATTGAGTAATTTATTTAATTTAAAATTGAGTAATTTATTTAATTTAAAATTGAGACTTAGATAATCTATTTAATGTAAATTGATAAATTTACTTTCTTTATTTAGAATTGAATAATTTATTTCATTTATTTAGAATTGAATAATTTATTTCGTTTATTAAGAATTGAATAATTTATTTCATTAACGTAGAATTGAATAATTTACTTTATTTCTGCGCCATTTTCAATGCGTACGGCCTGTAAGTAATCTCCGTCGTATCTTCGGCTGTTTGGAATCCATCCGGGGAGCTCCGATTCAACGAATAATATTTGGCAAGGGTCTTCGTTTTGCCGGAGCAAGGTGCGCGCGCCAAAGATAAATTGATACGAAGGGCTTTCGCTGTCATCTGAAAATTAGCTGGGGAGTTTAGCGTCAAAAATAAATTAATCCTAGCGCAAACTTTAAATTTAGTTTAATCACGGATAAAAGTAAAAAAAATCCCGTGATAGGATTTAAATCCGAATCAGTTGTGTGACAAAAGACGTAATTCGGCAGAACGAATCCAATTACTCAAGGCGGCCAGCGAGCTAGTCCTGGGCGCGCGGGAAAAAAGACTCGTTGAGCTGTTTTGTCTTCGCCTGAACGAAAACGCGCCCCAAAAAGAGCAAAACCCGTAAAGGCGTTAGGAAACCAAACTTTACTTTTAGAAAGGAGCTATGATTGATCGAGCTGGTGGCGTTTAATATTATTTTTCTTTTCTCGACAGCGAGCGGCGAGCGTATACTTGTTTGAACACAACGGTGTCGATCGCTACACAAATTCGTTACGCTAAACTTGAAACCGCTCCTTCCCTCGCCTTCCTAATTGAATTAAAATAACGCCCCCCCCCCTTATAAGTTATCTAAAGGCAAAAAGTCCGACCCTAATATTAAAGGGACGTTCCTTTTTTTCTTCTGGACCCTTACTTTAAAGAAAAAAAGATAAATAATTACAAATTTAGAAACATTTTATGGTTTACTAAGTTTGACGGCGACGGCGGCGCGGCGTGAGCAATATATTGCGTAGATTAAATTACTTTTGCGAAATGGGCTCAAATTTGAGCCTTTCGATCTCAAATTCTGGGCTTTGTAGTCCCGCGTTGGGGTGGTTTGCACTTCGCCATTTAAAAGGTCATCGAATCGTTTGAATTTTGAAGGTGGAGCAACGGAAGAGAAAGAGCTACTTAAAATTCGGCTAGAATCTCTCAAACGATTCTGAGAACCTTTAAATATCCTCCACCCTTTATATTAAGTGAAATGAAAAACAAAATTCCGAGATAAATTATTTCCTAATTTTGTTACGTTATGTCCAACGCTACAATGAAACGATTTAAAAATCATTTTGATAGATAACGGACGGTTCAATCGTTCCAAAATTCCCCAAATTGGAAGAAATCACTCGGAAAACGACAGTATTCATCTTGTGGAGATGTCTCAAATCACGGTTCTCAAACCCCTCCATGGGCTAACAGAAATCGTGCCAAGTGATCTTTACTTTAAAATAGCGGCATAAGACCCAAAAATGTGTGCACCCTTGAAAATATTTACTGAGAGCTAGTCTCACAAAAGACTACAAATTATTTCAAAACTCACTCTATTTTTTGTATCTTTAAAAAGCTAATGGTATCCTCAGTTCAAACAAAGCGAAACAAAGGCCTTTGTTCAAAAATGCAATGTGCGTTGTAAAGACAATCTTTTAGCGTCCTGTAAAGACACATTTAAAATAAAGGAACGAGCGGAATGTACCCATTTACCACTCAAGTCAAACCAAGTTAACTAGATTCTACATTCACCTATAGGCGTAATTTGTTTTACTTAAGGAAACGCGCGCGCGCAACGACGCGTTTCTCAGCTTTGAAACGTTCAAACGTTTTTACGCGCGTAAAGAAAATAACATTATGACGCGCGCTAGTGGAAAACAAGCTTAAAGCTCGATTAAAATCGCTGGCGTAACGGATTGTTTCATAATTTTGGCGCCTTCAAAATTTTTACACGCCTAAAACGATTATAATTATAACGAGCGCAAGTGAAAGTGTTGACTGTTTATGTGTCGAAATGGAAACCAGCCCTTATTTCGGGCACCGTTTTAGGCCCAAGCAACAAGGACCATAAAAAAAAGTTGCTTTAGGTCCAGAGTCTGTATATTTATACTGCCTAGAGATTTTGCTGAATCGGTTTTATTGAAACGCCTAAACACACCAGCTATATTAAATTTTACAGTTATAACATCTACAGGAGAGCTAAGTAAATCGAATTTCCTGGCTTAAATTAAAACCGATATGATCTTAGGCTAATTATAATCAGCTAAAGCACCACCTTAGGTCTTAGGTCCTTGAAATACGTGTAAGTTGTTTATTATTTTAACCATTAGAGACTGGTTTTCAACATCGCAAAAACACCGCGATGCTAAAAGCAGACGCAAAACAAATTGTATTAGGCCTGAAGGAAAATTGCGTTACCCTCTGCGCAACTGGGGTTTGAAAAAATACTTAAATTTTTTAACCGGGATTACGCCACTCGAAATCACTAGACAACAGCAGATATTTTGGGTCCTCTGCCTGAAAGACTAATATAGATAAAGTGGTCGCTTTGAAGTAGTATTAGTTTATAGATAGGTTGAATGTATAGATTTAGTTTCGCACTAAATAGCATTTTGAACAAACCATAACCCGAATCACTGATATCATAGTATATTTGCTTTTGCACCTAGTTATAGCGAGAAAAATAAAAATTTTAGTTTTTAATTAGTATTTTATAAATAATAGAGTGCTTTTTTAGCCAATCAATGATAGATTGAATAAAATGGATTGTTTAAAACCTGAACTGATAAATTAGTGAAAAGTAAAAAGCAATCTACTGTAAGTGCTTGAGAGGAACATTTAAAAATCACACCTATATACAATCACAATTTTTGATTATGATATACGTTATATCATTGAACAATAATACGAAGTTATATGGCTGATAAAAGATGTATGATTTTAATATATTTTTAAATTTAAAATTCAAATTTAAAGTTATCTATTTTGAGCGTCGAAATTCGTAATTCCATTCAATTCTACTATTCAAAGTAAATGATAACCCTGTTTTAAAATCTAACTAATGACCTGACAATGTAGATAAATATATTTTGCTATGTAAATTAAGGGCCACAGAATCACTTGAATTCTGAGAGATAGACTACAGAATCATGTGTTTTCTGAAGTGGGAATTTATCCTTGAGTCACAAGATTTAAGGAGAATGATTCATTGGGTAACGTTCAACGGACTTACCGCTCAATATATGTTGAGTCCGGTTTCTTACTGTGCAGTTTTTCGCGAAACCGGTTACGACGTCACTTTGCTCATCGGTTGCTCAACGAAGTTGCCTACAGTAAAAGCAGATTTTTTCGTCCCTCAACGAAGTCACCAACAGTAAAAGCAGATTTTTTCGTTCTTCAATGATGTCACCAACAGTAAAAGCAGATTTTTTCGTTATTTAATGAAGTCACCTACAGTAAAAGCAGATTTTTTCGTTGCTCAATGAAGTCACCAACTGTAAGAGTAGATTTTTTCGTTGCTTAAAGAAGTCACCAACTATAAGAGCCTGTTTCTTTCATTGCTCTGTGGTATAGTGAGGTCACAACAAACAAAGATTGGAGTGAGCATTAACTGATAAGTCTTTAAACATAATGAACTGATTAATTCATTCTATTGTGTTTTGTAATTACGAAAAACAATAACATAATTAATAAAATTTCGAATATTTTATCTAAATTATTTGGGTACCTGAAAATTTAAGTTAGCCTTTCAAACACGAGGTCCTTGCCATTTTACAAAATTTGTAATGACCAAAATAGGGTTCTGTGAGATTCTAAGTCACTCTGAGCAATGGTCTCAATGGTAATTATTTTCTAGAAAAGGATTATTCACCATTTTTAGTTTTTTTGGCGACCTGGATATTTCAAATTTCATAGTTTCCATAGAACTTTCGTCTAACCGCTTTTTTTCCTTATACATTTGGAATATGTTGGATGTAGAAGATACAATGAAAAGTCTATGTCGTTCTAGCTTTAGATAGTTGTGTTTATTTCCATGCTGATATTCAATAACATTATGTTATCATTCTTCAAATTAATTTACAACGATAAAGCCTACACTATAAGTATTATTTGTTTTATAATTATTATTTATAATATAGATTTTTGTGACTTATTATTTGTGTTGGATATATCTATTACAACTAGTTTTATTATACGTAACATAATAGCTATACGGATGACACTTTTAGACCAGTCAATACATTTTGATTTACTTTCACCTTTGATCCACGAGAAAATTGGTAAAAGATCCAGAAATGTAATATTCTGTTTAGATTTAAGTTTTCGTATTCTTCAGCTAAGCTCAACTTCAATTAAAAGTTAGTTTTCATTTTAAAGACTTAAAAACAAGTGAGGGGAATTAAAAGGAATAAATGTTATACGTATGGTATTTACTGCTTCATATATCTCGAAGGCTTATGGGCAAATTCATAAACTCATTAATGGGTGAGCGACAAGTAGCGTAACCGGGACATTTAAACAAGAAGGACCAGAAAAAATTAAAGATAATAGAAACTAAATAAAAAAGCCTTCAAAGTAACTAGTGCCAGTTATCCATAGCTCCTATTATACCTGTTGGAAGAAATGTAAATTTCTTTGATCCATCATGAAAATGTTTTATTTCAGGGGGAAGAATATTATAACCATTGCCTCTTATATTTCTAGTTCCAGTTCAAGTACAAAGTTTTATTTTTATATGTTCAATTACAATACTAAACTTATCGACAGGGCCGTGCTTAGAGGTATCGCGGCCCTGGGCGAAATGCATGGGCGAAACTGGGTGTAGGTTGTAGCGGCCCTCCGGTATATACATCCCTATGGTAAAATTTTAGCGGCCCTGGGCGACCGCCCTGCTCGCCACCCCCTAAGCACGGCCCTGCTTATCGAATTGAGTATACCCTTTTCTATCACTTAAAATAATTTTTAAAATTGATCTATACTTTAAATATACTTTTTTGTTGTAAATATTAAATCAAACAAGTTCTAATGAAACTAGATACTCTATATTACAGTACTCTGTCTCCTTTAAAGGAAGGCCTATTGACTTACATTTTCTGTCGACTTATCGTTTTCTATAAATTATCTAGTTTGGTAAGTCTGCACTTTGAACTCATGGTTTTTTTTGTGTTTATTGCAAACGGCGATTCGAAAGGTGATAAATGTTTAGAAGAGGCTGATAGATTTTTCGATTGAAAAAGTGTTATTATTCCCGAAGCGGGTTATGGAAAAGACAAATTGACGCGTTTCTTTTTTCTCTCCGCAGCGACTTACCACAACAACAACCAAGAGCCATTCTTCGTTGAGCCAATTGGAAACCTGACGACGGTGGCCGGCAGAAGCGCATCCTTGAAATGCGTCGTAGAAAACCTGAACACGTACAAAGTGAGCAAAAAACCGAATTTGTTAAGAACTCACTCTCCTCGAGTGTGGTTAGGATTTTAGTTGAAGTGTTTAGGGTTTTCCCGACCATTTTTCGCGCTAGAATTTTGTCGCGCCATCACTTTTCACGAAATCCTCTCTTCGACCGCAGCGCCTCCAAACGGGACAAAAAAAGAAATATTTCTATATAGATTAAATGTGCGAGTTTTTTGGCGTCCCGAAAACCGCTCCGCTAACTGCATATTGAATTGACTTTGAAATAAAATGTATGACAATCAGATAGAAAGTGCAACATTTGCTAAAGAAAAGAATTCTATGCGAGGCTAGATGTTTATAACCGTAATAAAATCTCAATAGCTAGTGACGAAATAACATATCACTGCTTAAAGAACTGGAATTTGGTCAAAACTTCTACATTGTACTTTACAAGAATTGGGCTGATTTGACAAAAAGTAATTTTTCGGAGTGAAAGCCAATAAAATATTTATTACAGAATTCTTGTAAAGTTTGATTTAGTATATTTAGATTACCGTTTGTTGACTTATTAGAGCTCTAAAACAATTTTTTTGAGCACCAGGAAAAAATATAAACGTTAATATTTTAATTATTCAATTAGCAGAACAAACAAAGGTACACTTGAAAATTATAATCCATTTATAATTTATTATTTTTATAACTCTAAAATGTATAAAACTGAAATAGTTAAAAATATAGATAAAATATATTTTATCTTAAAATACTGATTTATTGAGTTTCTGTAAATTCGATGACAGATTGAACCGAGCTGTCCACACTCGACCCCCTCTACAATTGGCTTAAAACGCTCTTTCCAGAGTCTATTTTGCCGTGGTAATTCATATATCCTGCATGGCTACTTTCAATTCGGTTTCAATGTTTAAAATAACTCTTAAAATTCGCTTGGAAGTGAATTTCGTTGGTGAAAAAGACACCTAGTTACGGCTTTGGCCACTCGAAAAATCAAATACTGTATAATTACCAATCATGAGTTTTCAAATAAATAACTGAATTATATAATACCTCAACAAGTTTTTAAAATAACTAAACAACGAAGAGCTCCATTTAACCAGCATTTAGAAAAAACGCCGCTTAACGAGCATTAAGAGAAGATCTCTATTTAACCAGCATTAAGAAAAGAGCGCTGCTTAACGAGCATTAAAAAAGGGCGCCGCTTAACGAGCATTAAAAAAGAGCGCCACTTAACGAGCATTAAGAAAAGAGCACCACTTAACGAGCATTAAGAAAACAGCGCCACTTGACGAGTATTAAGATAAGAGTGCCATTTAAGTAGCATTAAGAAAAGAGCCCCACTTAACTACCATTAAAAAATGGCGCCGCTTAGCGAGCATTAAGAAAAGAGCGCCACTTAACGAGCATTATAAAAGAGCGCCACTTAACGAGCATTAAGAAAAGAGCGCCACTTGACAAGCATTTAAAATGAGTGCCGCTTAATGAGCATTAAGAGAAGAGCTCCATTTAACCAGCATTAAGAAAAGAGCGCTGCTTAACGAGCATTAAAAAAGGGCGCCGCTTAACGAGCATTAAAAAAGAGCGCCACTTAACGAGCATTAAGAAAAGAGCACCACTTAACGAGCATTAAGAAAACAGCGCCACTTGACGAGTATTAAGATAAGAGTGCCATTTAAGTAGCATTAAGAAAAGAGCCCCACTTAACTACCATTAAAAAATGGCGCCGCTTAGCGAGCATTAAGAAAAGAGCGCCACTTAACGAGCATTATAAAAGAGCGCCACTTAACGAGCATTAAGAAAAGAGCGCCACTTGACAAGCATTTAAAATGAGTGCCGCTTAATGAGCATTAAGAGAAGAGCTCCATTTAACCAGCATTAAGAAAAGAGCGCTGCTTAACGAGCATTAAAAAAGGGCGCCGCTTAACGAGCATTAAAAAAGAGCGCCACTTAACGAGCATTAAGAAAAGAGCACCACTTAACGAGCATTAAGAAAACAGCGCCACTTGACGAGTATTAAGATAAGAGTGCCATTTAAGTAGCATTAAGAAAAGAGCCCCACTTAACTACCATTAAAAAATGGCGCCGCTTAGCGAGCATTAAGAAAAGAGCGCCACTTAACGAGCATTATAAAAGAGCGCCACTTAACGAGCATTAAGAAAAGAGCGCCACTTGACAAGCATTTAAAATGAGTGCCGCTTAATGAGCATTAAGAGAAGAGCTCCATTTAACCAGCATTAAGAAAAGAGCGCTGCTTAACGAGCATTAAAAAAGGGCGCCGCTTAACGAGCATTAAAAAAGAGCGCCACTTAACGAGCATTAAGAAAAGAGCACCACTTAACGAGCATTAAGAAAACAGCGCCACTTGACGAGTATTAAGATAAGAGTGCCATTTAAGTAGCATTAAGAAAAGAGCCCCACTTAACTACCATTAAAAAATGGCGCCGCTTAGCGAGCATTAAGAAAAGAGCGCCACTTAACGAGCATTATAAAAGAGCGCCACTTAACGAGCATTAAGAAAAGAGCGCCACTTGACAAGCATTTAAAATGAGTGCCGCTTAATGAGCATTAAGAGAAGAGCTCCATTTAACCAGCATTAAGAAAAGAGCTTTGCTTAATAAGCATTAAGATAAGAGTGCCATTTAAATAGCATTCAGAAAAGAGCGCCGCTTAACGACCATTAAAAAAAGAGCGCCGCTTAACGACCATTAAGAAAAGAGCGCCGCTTAACGACCATTAAGAAAAGAGCGCCGCTTAGTGACTATTAAGAAAAGAGCACCACTTAATGAACAATAAAAAGAGCTTCGCTTAACGACCATTAAGAAAAAAGTGCCGCTTAAAGGGCATTATGAGAATAGCGCCGCTTAACGGGCATTAAGATATGAGTGCCATTTAATAAGCATTAAGAAAAGAACACCGCTTATTGAGTATTAAGAGATGAGCTACAATTAACTAGCATTAAGAAAATAGCACCACCTAACGACCATTAAAACAGGGCGCCGCTTAACGAACTTTAAGAAAAGAGCTCCACTTAACGAGCATTAAAAAAGAGCGCCGCTTAATGAACATTAAAAAAGTGAATCACTTAACGACCATTAAGAAAAGAGCGCCGCTTAATGAGCATTAAAAAAGTGCACCACTTAACGGCCATTAAGAAAAGAGCACCGGTTAATGAGCATTAAAAAAGTGTGCCACTTATCGACCATTAAGAAAAGAGCACCGCTTTATAATCATTAAAAAAGTGCGCCACTTAACGAGCATTAAGAAAAAAGCGCCGCTTAATGAGCATTAAAAAAGTGCGCGACTTAACAGCCATTAAGAAAAGAGCGCCGCTTTATGAGCATTAAAAAAGTGTGCCACTTAACGATCATTAAGAAAAGAGCACCGCTTAATGAACATTAAAAACGTGTGCCACTTAACGACCATTAAGAAAAGAGCACCACTTAATGAACATTAAAAAAGTGCGACACTTAACGACCATTAAGAAAAGAGCCCCATTTAATGAGCATTAAAAAGTGCCGCTTAACGAGCATTAAGATAAGAGTGCCATTTAAATAGCATTCAGAAAAGAGCGCCGCTTAACGACCATTAAGAAAAGAGCGCCACTTAATGAGCATTAAAAAAGAGCGCCGCTTAGTGACTATTAAGAAAAGAGCACCACTTAATGAACAATAAAAAGAGCTTCGCTTATCGACCATTAAGAAAAAAGCGCCGCTTAAAGGGCATTATGAGAATAGCGCCGCTTAACGAGCATTAAGATATGAGTGCCATTTAATAAGCATTAAGAAAAGAACACCGCTTATTGAGTATTAAGAGATGAGCTACAATTAACTAGAATTAAGAAAATAGCACCACCTAACGACCATTAAAACTGGGTGCCGCTTAACGAACTTTAAGAAAAGAGCTCCACTTAACGACCATTAAGAAAAGAGCGCCGCTTAATGAACATTAAAAAAGTGCATCACTTAACGACCATTAAGAAAAGAGCGCCGCTTAATGAGCATTAAAAAAGTGCACCACTTAACGGCCATTAAGAAAAGAGCACCGGCTAATGAGCATTAAAAAAGTGTGCCACTTATCGACCATTAAGAAAAGAGCACCGCTTTATAATCATTAAAAAAGTGCGCCACTTAACGACCATTAAGAAAAAAGCGCTGCTTAATGAGCATTAAAAAAGTGCGCCACTTAACAACCATTAAGAAAAGAGCGCCGCTTTATGAGCATTAAAAAAGTGTGCCACTTAACGATCATTAAGAAAAGAGCACCACTTAATGAACATAAAAAAAGTGCGACACTTAACGACCATTAAGAAAAGAGCCCCACTTAATGAGCATTAAAAAGTGCCGCTTAACGAGCATTAAGATAAGAGCGTCGCTCTTACTTACAATTTAATCACTTAAATGAATATGTAAAATATTGAAATAAGAAAAATACAAATTGTGATTTTGTTGCAACCTTCTACTTAGGCTTTACAAGCTAGGAGTTTGTAAAATCCATTAGGAATTATCAGAAATTGAATTAATCAGTATTTCGTTTTGAAAATGGAAGTAAAATTTCAGTTTGCCAAATATTTTGCACATTCTATATTGATGTTAATGAAGTAGGCCATTTGAGAGGACCTGCGATAATTTAAACCAACCAATAATCGTTTAATATTATTAATTTGAAGCGCATCCAAAAATATTAAGTTTACCGTAGCGGTTTGTTGGTAATAGATTTGTTTCGCGCGAAAATGTGAGGACGAAATTTTGAACCCAACCATGATTCAGCTATCGTGGTCGTTTGTTAGTCGGCAGTATACTTTCTTCGCGCCTACTTTCAGCGAAAGAAATACCATTTACTTCTTTAATTTTGGTATGCTCTAAATCGTCACAAAAGTTACGTTTTGTATATAACTAGTGTAGCCTACTTAAAGAGAGTAGTTTTGAAAATACAGCAATATTCTAAGAACACTATTTACTCAATGGGTGAGATATCGTTTTTTTCACTGTATTCAATTGTTTATTTAAAAAATCTATAAATGACTAACTCATATGTATGAATTGAAAATCTGATCAAGTCTTCGACACTTTATACTTAAAAGGTGGAAAGCACTTTAGCAGAAACCTGTAAGATGATGTTAGTAACATGGAAGGAGTTTTCTTAAACCTGTAAGATGATGTTAGTAACATGGAAGGAGTTTTCTTAAACCTGTAAGATGATGTTAGTAACATGGAAGGAGTTTTCTTAAACCTGTAAGATGATTGTAGTAACATGGAAGGAGTTTTCTTAAATCATCAGCTACAATCACTACTAAGCGAGAAATTTGAAATGGTGGAAATAGTGGTGCTCATGTTTTGGCGCGAAACAAAGTCTATTTGATGTCAGTCTCCTCCGGTGAAAATGGGAAAACTAATCTTAATTGAATGTAATATTTTGGTTTTAAATGTAGTCAAATAATGTAGGGAATTAGAATCTGAGGAGAGAAGTGATTTCTAACTTGATTAGACGTCTGTATTTGGGACAGGTAGCGTGGATGCACACAGACAAGCATGCTCTTCTAACGTTAGAAGATCGTGTCATAACTAGAAATCACCGTTACCACATCACTCACAATGCCAAGAGGAGCTGGTGGCTTCATATCAATGACGTTGAAGAAGAGGACAGAGGTCAATACATGTGCCAAATAAATACTTCACCCATGAAAAGCCAAGTTGGCTACTTAGACGTTGTAGGTGAGCTCATGCAAGACACTTTTCTTTATACTTCTTGTGAGAACAGAAACTTCAAATACCTATTTCACAAGACATGGATTAACTATTAGCTTTGTTTTTCCAACGCTACTTAGCAGAAATTAGTGTTTTTCTGGACCCAATAAAGCCAACACTATGTTTACGAACAGATGTGTAGGTTGAATTCCACTTGTTTTGGGTGAAAGGTGAAACAAACGGGAAATCACTGACATCTCAAATTTTGTGATAAATCATTTAGTGAAGATGGTTATTTAATACAAGAAGTGATTCTCCCAATTTACGCAGCGAGTGGTTTAGAGGGATATTCTTTGAGCGAATCATCTTTGCAGTAGGAATAGAGGCTCCTATAGAATTCCCACCCCCAAGTCAATAAACAGCCCTCATAGCAGAGAATTTTCAACTTTATTTTCCGATTAAACACATAATTATAATATGATCTAGTTATTCAAATTAAGTTGGTATACTCAAAAAGAAAGTTATAACAAATTTGAAATTATCGAAAGTATTATTTCTGTAAATGCTGCGTTTATATTCGCAATATGATATAATGCGGTTAGGCACATATTATTTAACTTTTAAATCTGGCGAATAACCTCCTTTGAACGTGAAATCGGCTGCTTCGTCATGATTTATGATTGAATAACGAGTCTGATTTTGCGTTTCAGTGCCTCCTAGAATCGATGAATCAAATACTAGCTCGGACACAGAGGTGCGAGAGGGTAAAGACGTCACTTTGAAATGCCATGCCAAAGGTTGGCCACAACCAAATATCAAATGGCGAAGAGAAGACGATAGAAATATCACGCTTGGAAGTAAAAAAAGTAAAAAAACAGCCTTTTAATTACGAGCTCTATTTCGATTGCATTTATTATTTTATATGATTTCCACTAGAAGGTTGGGGAAAATATGACTATGTTAAAACGATTTTTAGCGTTCTCCCAATCCACCTGATGGTCTGCCCTTAAGTGCCAACCAAATTGGGCCCTAATCTCATTGGTTCCCTGAGCGACTGAAGCTCACGCCGGTGACGTCTTACCTCCAAGACCAGGGAAAAGTTAGTCCGTGGTGCAGGCAGATCGCCTCAACATAGTCATTCTCCCTAAGGAGAAATTCAGAAATTTTTGGTAAAACACAATGACGTAAAGCGACTACAGATCGTAGCCCAGAAATAATAATTATGCGTGGTAACATGGTAAAATAAAGCATTTTTATCAACTTGGTTGAAGCACTGTAGTCTGTTGCTAAAACTGAAATTGAACTGTCCAGGCAGTAGTTAAGGCAAAAATTTGTCAGGCTTATATATATCGAGAGGAATTGAGATGAGTTTATCATTATATTCTTAGCCTCTGTCGCCAAGTAATCAATGTTTAAAGTTTAAAAATGAAAGTTCGTTATTTAGAAACATTTCGCATACTATGAATATATCGCGTGACTTGTGATATAAAATATGTGTAATCAGGGCACAGATAAAAGTTTAAAATTCAGTTTTCGTCCTTGCTTATTACGAAATTTAATCGATTGAGACTTCTCTTGTATAACCAAATCTTTGAACGTGCTAAAGTTGGTACTTGTTCCGCGGGTAACCAAAATTGCTCCATTTTGGGTGCGAGTGTAAAACAAGATTAAGGAAAAACGTGCTGGTGGAAATTAGGCTTTACAAGCAGAAGTATGTAACATATTTCTTATGAGACAAGCGTCCATCTGAATTTCCGAAATGTGTTTTGGATACAAAATTGTGCCGCGAGAAATACGTCCTATATTGACTTACTAAAACTATTACAGATATGAAATATGGTTGATTAATATTCATCCGCACGTTTAATTTCTACATTTTACATCGTTAGTTGCAGTCTAGGTGAATACTTCTTTTCTAAGAGATAAATTGCGTACTTCTGTTTGAAAGATCATCGACAACTGCAATACTTTTGGTACCAGCTTTCATACGATCTTACTGGATCGCGCTGTTACTTAGATCTGATATAGCCAGATTTATAAGAACGCTTTATTTTGATATTTCCCCGGCAAGTTTTGATTATTTAAACTGGCTCATTGAGGTACTTAACAACAGCGATTCATCACTCTTTTTAAACCATAAAATTTTGGTCACATTATCTTTTGAAACACGCTCGTAATCTTTTTTAATGGTTATTGCGCGTTCTACATTTACAAATGGTCCTCCTTAGTTAACGCCTCAATTCGCCATTTGAATTTAAAGTTCCCTTATGACTTTCGTTTATGTTCTTTGCATGGAATTGCAGTAACCCTATAGACTTGGTTTCGAGTTAAATTTTAACGCCGCCATTTTGATAAAACCATGAGCGGCAACACCACTATCGTGGTTGCTTATTAGTATCCTTTATGCTTTCTTTGCACTAAGTTACAGTTGTAAAAAATATTAATTTCTTCTTTAATTTTTTATTTTCTAAATCACCAGCCAGAATGGCGATATTTTGTATAGACATTGCAATATTATTAATTTAATACTTACACCTAGGAGCAACAAACACAAGGAGAACGCAGCTAGCCTTTAAACACGCTAACGAAGGGTTGTGTACGAATTTCATTGGACGAGCGTCACAAGCCTTTACGCTGAACGTTTTACGGGCGGGAGGAAGACAATTTCCGAATTTTCCCCTTCCGACGGCAGCAGGCGCTAAAGCGTCTAGCCAATGAAAGACGTACAATCAATATGCTATTTTACTACATATAGTATATTGAATGGTTGGGTTTAGAAAATGATCTATAGAAAAAATATGTTTTCTCATAGCTACACATTTTAAATGTCTTAACATTTGACACTTCTTACTTAAAACCCCCTCACTCACATTGGAGGAACATTGGTGGATTTTACTAAAATCACAACCGATAATCAATCCAGAGTGATGGTGAATGGTGGACTGTGGCCATTGCGCAATATCGGTCGAAACAAAGTCTATAAAAATTAAAAATCTATTGGCTTTTGCACACGGATCTTTTATGAAATTTTAACCACGCAAACTACGGCCATATGGTTTCCAATATAGGCCACAGTACCTTAGAAACATACAAAAAATTAGGACAAGAAAAATGAAAATGTTTAACAACAAAGAATTCTTATTCGATTATTTATACAAAACTACGAACAAAAGGATTAGTTTTTAAAGCCATGTCTTGGTGTGTTTCAGTTGTTCCAAGTGTTGCCGGAGTGTTCCTAAATCTAACGAAAGTAAGTCGAATTCACATGGGAGCTTACCTGTGTATAGCAAGCAACGGAGTCCAAGCTGCAGTTAGCAAGCGAATCATGTTAAGTGTTTTATGTGAGTATCTTTTAATCTTTATTCTGCTCCAAATGGGTGACGTAATGTTAGAATTCGCAGACATTTCCCATGTATTTAGCAATGGAGATTAAAAATGTTTTCCTTGGATGAATTAGGTTAGATTCAAGATAGTTTCAAAGAAAGCTTTCTTTAGACTGAGTAAATTATACCAAATAGGAATCCATACCTCTACTTGCAATGCTTATCGCGGTAAGTTTTCGTCTCGATGTGGCTGACGGTTTTTTTGACGTCACTATGTTAACTTAACAAACAACTACTGTGAGAGGGGAGCACGCTCAGAGGGGATTTTCTCTCTCGTTGGTGGGGCCAAAACAGACTGATCTTACCATACGCGATACAGCCCGAAAACCATTCCAAGTAGAGGTATGGATTCCTGTACCTAATTACATTCGAAACTTAAAAGACTATTTTTACGTTCCTTCTTACATAAGTATCATAATAGCCATAAGTATAGCACAAACCGATATCAGATAGTAGCAGTTTGCCGCAGACAGATTGCGTAATCGGAATTTCGTTTCGTAACAGAAAACTTGTTAAGTTATCCTTTCAATGGAAAACTTACAGTAAGCTTAGTTTGATGGCAATAAAGCGACCCAAATTGAATCTAGGTTGCTAATTTGAAAGCGAAGCGATTGGTTATGACAGTCAATTTTATGTACAGGTTCAATAATTCGTAATTAATTTTCAAAATTAAACTTGATTTTTACTTTTCAAAGCAGGTCATATTTGAGTAAGCCTTGGCCGTTCCTTAGTTAAGGCTCGTTAACTAGTACTTCTAAATTCTAGACACAGCTCTCGTCAGTTCCTATCCAACTAATAATTTATATTGTCATTGGTGGATCAGGCTATCAGTAGAATGTGTGGCGTGTAGAAAATTGGACCTGCCACACTTAATATTAATACGCTACTGATTCTTTCAATATCCCTGTTATGGGAAATATTTCATATAGTTATGTTTTTCACAAAACAAGGCTGTATATATGTAATGGTATTCATTATGATATTATTTACCGTGATTCACAAATAAATTTTACAGTCACTGCTTTCATTCTATCATTGATAATTTCATTACCGCTTTGTAACAGAACCTAGCAATTTAAAATTTGTCACTGTAATATTTGTGTCAATATTGTGGATTTCTGAAGAAATGCCAAAATTTCCTTATAACGTTGTCCCCTTTAACAGAAAGAATTTAAAATTATAATATGGGTGATGTGTTAAAATATTGTGTTTAATTCGCAACCGGAATTAAAAAAGACCAATAAATATTGCTATAAAACTAAGCTTTATTATGGAAATTACACGTTACCATGATTGTATTTAACCGATGAATAAAACAACAAGAATACCCTAGGTCGCCTCTCCTAAGGCGATATGAAGAGCCTATTAAAACGTACAACGTTTGGACGTCGAGTTTCTAGCTTTTGATTGGCTGTTAAAAAAAAATCGGCTTTCTACCAGTCAAGGCGACTCACGGCTAGAGAGAAAAAAATGGACACCATAGACTTGGTGGAAAAGTACACTTTGGAAATGAGTTTAAGAAAACCCGTTTCGTTTTCTCAATAAAGCCAGGTTTCTGTTGGCGTTTGAAAACTAAAAAACCCGGCTCTAAGTATATTTCTATTGCACCACTAGCACGCATCAAAGTAAACTCGCGCTTTTTTTTAATTTAAGCGTCTTTGTAAATCTAGCTTAACGTTGTTGGAGTTGGAAAATTTAAAATTGTTTACAGAATATATGCCTAGTCAATCTGGCACGAAAATAAGCTTGGAAAAAGGGTGCCACAGGGTAACGATGGAGTTGAATAATCATGGTTTAAATAAATTAATGGTGGTACTTCGACGGGTCTAAATATAGCGAAACTTGTCGTCGTTTTAAAGAAAACAATTTTATTATACCCCAATTTGAATTCTTATCGTGTATTTAAATTTTAGTCTTATCGTAAAATTAAACTTATTTATCTTTGTTTAAAGTACCACAGAAACGATTGGAAAATTTACGTCCGAATTTCAGCTCCTTCCGTACCTCGTGGCAGCAAATACAACCTATCCAATTTTGGCATTTTTCAAGCCCTATTTCCGAATTGTGGCCCTTTAAAGTTCTCAGTCTCAGATCAACAGTGGATTAGTTCAGGCGGATTATCTTCCTTTGAGGCCCTAAGCGCAATTTTTTTTAAAGTTTAAGTAAAAGTGATTTTTTTTGTTATTTCTACGCAATATTTGAGGCCCCTAGAGACACGGGATTATTTGTAGTTCTTATAGTTTTACATTGCGCACAACTCATACTGGTAAAAAAAATTACAGTTGAACCAGTTTTTAAGTTTTAAAATATAATCTAACCAAATCTGGGTGGCTTAGCTTAAAATGATTTTGGAATGACCCTTATCTTTAAGTTTACCTGATCCACAATAGTTTGCAACGGCGCATACAGACCCACGTCGAAAAAGAAGTCTAAGGATTTTTACTGTTTAAATGAAATAGAACGAAACGAAGCAATATTGATTTTCGAACAGAGTTTTCGGTCTCTGTTTAAAATTCAGTGTTTGCATGAAAACGGCGGTTCCCTACATTTGTTTACGCACGTCCTTCCTTTATAGGGCTGCGGTGGTTTCCTGCTTTTAAAAACTCGCTCTCTCTCTCTCCCTCTCTCTCTCTCTATCTCTCTCGCTCTCGCTCTCTCGATGCCTGATTCGAAGTAAACGCCGAGAAAATCGATATTGAGCTTTATCGGAGTCAATTTTTCTCCAAAAACTCCGTTCTAGCCCTTCGGGGTATATAGTTGCGGCGAGACTCGAGTGTCCAAACAACTTGCTTTTAGAACCTTTTTGTCTTGTCAATTTATGTATCATATTTAAGGACCTTCGCTTCCGAAGTTAACTTTCGAAGTGATTCGTTTAATGAACGACGTTACGATATTTTTCGCGATATAATTTGAGCTTCAGGAAACGAATCTAAAACGATTGTCTTAACCAAATAATACTTTCGTACTACTTCTTTTTAAATAAACTAAGTTTAATAAATATTGAAAATGAAATTTTAATTAAGGTACAATTATATGGAGGTAATCGAATTTTATTACGGCTACGCAATTCTGGTACAGTTACTTATAGGCCTATGTTTGTACAAGAAACGTTTTGATATATCGCTGTTCAACTCATTAGCTGAACTAATTAATGAACCTTATAAAATGCGTCGGATTATTTTAGTGTGTAAATCCCTAACGTTCCGTCCTCGTCAGAGAGTATAAGCTGCCGTATTTATTTAATGTTTGAGTTGAAAGGGGCTTTGCTTCTACGATAGTGAGATACTGCCATATTGGTTGGAAAAGCAGAGTGATTTCTTATTTGTAAAAATTGTGGTTCGGTTAAAAGTTCACGATCCACAAGTTGGTCCAGATTATCAATTTATATTTTTGTTTTTGGAATTACAAACCATAAAACAATTGGTGTTGGTCCATTTGATCGAAAAATATGTGATCGACAGTCGATCATTATACGTTGCAATTGATCGAAGTACCATTTGATCGAATCCCATTTGTCATTTGTTTCATAAGATCGAACCTTCAAATGATCGAATTCAAAAGTATTTATAGTACCAGTTGGTATGTTTTTATTTTACCGAATGTCAATATGATGTGCAGAAGGAATAATGATGAAATAATTCATTGCTTAAGTGCAGAAGGAATAATTCATTGCTTTAACTGAATTAAGCCACAAAGATGAAGAGATTTTTACTTTATACACTATATGATGGAATTTTTTATGACATCGACGATAACGGCCCGTTGGTTATATATAAATAGGGTCAGGTTAGGTTAGGTTAGGTTGATGTACGCGCGCCGTAGGCGCGTATGCACCGTTGCCTTTTCAATTTACTCCCAAAAACTAGTAGTTTTACCCTACAGTAGCTTTCGATCAAATTTCGTTCGATCAAATGCCATTCGATCAAATGGAAATTCGATCAAATGGGACCCGTTCGATCAATTGGGAATAGATCAAATAGACTCAAACCAAATAATCTACTCTTGCTGAACTTGTTTATGTAGCTCATTTTTTACGAAACACGTAGTAGTTCAGCTCAGTGTATACCTAAAAACAGGGTGTCTCATCTAATTTACAATTATTTCCAAGCCTTTTCTTAGTGAAACGTCATCGATACGTAACCCATGACGCAGCAGCAACATCAAAACAATGCTACTTTATAGAAAGTCCTATTTTTTCACGCATCAATCGTATATCCTAATCTTTCAGACCAAATCCTACACTCTACGAAATCCTGATTTCAGTCATATAACAATTATTTGAAACCATTACTACTTCTAATGAAATATGGTTGTGTCCTGTAGTTTCTCCAATGATATGGATATCAAGTCAGTTAGTCGGTGCTCCGGTGGGCACAGATGTGGTCCTGGACTGCAGCCTAGAGTGTCACCCGAAAGCGGTGACGTTCTGGAGCCGCGAGGGAGGTATTATCATCCTAGCCAACAACAAGTACGACATCTACCTGATAGAGACAGGGGTCTACAAAGTCCAGATGAGTCTCCGCATCAAAAACCTGCAGCACGATGACTTTGGATCGTACACTTGCGTCGCCAAAAATTCGTTGGGAGAGACTGAAGGTACCATCAGACTTTACGGTATGTTAATGTTCTCTTTTTTATTATAAGTTTAAAGTGTTTTTGGAAATTAGGGTAGTAATTGTGGACGTAGTAACGTACACTCCAGTATAGAACGATAGGAGTTTGTGCGGTGAATTGTTTAGTTTAATCTTCGTTAAACGAATAATTTCGCAACAAGCGTTTGCATTTAGTATAATAAAGCGGTGATAATAGAAGCTAAAAGGATATCGAAAGTGACAAAAACCAGATCATCTTTGTATGAAAACCTTTTAGGCAAAATACAAAATTCGTTAAACGTAAACATGAATTGATTTATCTTTTTTCGGAATGAGTTTCCTTTTAGCATATAAGTTGTAGGTAATCATAAATATATTCAAAATCTGAACGCGAATATTTCAAACCTACAAACTTTCAGGTGACAACAACAATTCATTCAGGTTCCTAAGAGTACCAAGCAATAGTATAATTCTGTGGTATAACTCTAGTATACTTAGAAGCGAATGTCCTTCTGCTTTTTAATCACAAAACCTAAACATAGATGGCGATCATCTGTGTAAGAGACTCTAACGAAATGTCGAAAGCAGATGGACTTTCACTACAAAGTATGCGACGATGTAGTTTAGAATTCTTGACGACATATTATTAAATTAGATTTCTGCGATGCACTTAAAGGGTTTGATAAATTTTTTCAGAGGTGACCAGACAAACAACGTCACCAACCACACAGGGGGTCCAATCGTCAAGCAATAAAATTGAAGGTAAAAGTTGAAAAATACGTAGTTTTCAGATTTACATTAATAAATGGTTTTATGACCCTGTCAAGATTTAGAGACATTTGAACAATAAAGTGAATGTTAATTGGGTACAACGAGAAAATCTGAATGCGTACGACGTTTATTATTTTTTAGGGGGTAACACAGCTCCAATTTTAAAATATATTTATTAAATTTATGGGATTTAATAATTAATCAGCTAGGCTAATATCCAAGGCACCACCTTGAGCCTAAGTCATTAACGTTATGTTTAATTCACATAATTTCAATGTGAAAACTTGTGGCGTCTTAGTATATTCATATATTGGTTACGTTTACATTAACAAATTATTGTATACAGTGAAATAACGAAATCTTACTGACTAAGCTAATATTCCTTTCATAATTTTCTTCTAACTGACGAGTTATAAAATAGCAAATTAAGGAAGAAGAAATGGTATATATTGCTGTAACTATATCGTAGGTGCCTTTTGGGCGCTAGACAAAGTCTATAATAGACCATTAATTTGGGGGAAAACTAAGCTTTATTTATGGAAATAAAATAGGTCTTCATGGCGAGCAATCTAACGTCTTCTACAGGGGTAGGTACATTTGTTCGAATTTCAATCGTCCGAACGGTGGAGCAAATGTTCGAATTTCATTCGTCCGAACCGTCGAAATAACAAAGGTTTCAATTGTTCGAATTGGACAACTTGTTTGTTTCATCCGTCCGAATCGGTAGCATCACTTGTCCGAATTCTGTCGCTAAATTAGTATTTCTTATTGTTGTTTTTTTTTAGTCCCGATTTTTTTTGGCCGATATAGTAAGCGGGAATTGCGTTGAATGTTGTGGATATTTTAGGCTAGGTTAGGTTAGGTTAGGTTCACGTTAATGTTACTATTTTCTTATATTAACAATATTTAAAATAAACAACCGATTCCTAATGTTCGAAAAAATGGTCAATCGATTATCCGAACAAATGAAATTCGCCAGTATAGTTAACATAAATTGAACGACTAAATCACCAACAAAAGTTGTGATAAATTTTTCGGGCAAATGAAATACGTTTTCGGACATACGATCCTGTTTTCCGGCATTCGGACAAATGATCATTCGGACATTTGTACCACCGTTCGGACGAATGAAATTCGAACAAATGTACGCAAATCCTTCTACAAGGTCGGTTATCTGCTGAAGAATTTCCGTAATAAAGTTTCAACCGGAAACGTTTATCTTATTTAATTCTTCGCGTTTTCTGTATTTATAAATATCGCGTCTTTTTGGCTATTCTTGTAAGCACGGCATCAGACAGCAAAATTGTGGAAACCATAATTTAATTGAAAACATTTGCTCAAGTTAGTACACATTAGCATAAAAGCATTTGAACGAGACAACAATGTATTTATTTATACTTCGGGATAATGACTTTGTTGAGTTACCCTGGCATGACGCGTCAGTTTTGGTGAACCAATGGGAATGAATTTAATTGCTAAGTGCTATATTTAAGAAAGGATTGTCAAAAATTATAGCTTAGTTAAGTGATTTTAGGGCCAACCAATTAAGTCTAAGTTAAGCATAAAATTTAATTTTTAAATAAGCCAGCTCATACGGAACTAAGGAATGCACAAAAATTTCCGCGAGTAAAGCTCATAATTGTAAAATAAAGGGCACTTTTAAGCTGGACGAATTGGGCAAAATACGCGAGACTGGATGAGTATTTGGACTTCATAGGAATAAAAATTCATCAGTAGCAGGCAACTTTACAGAAACCATGTTAAGCACCGTTTTCATTTCAAGTATCTATGATAGGTGGCACATCGAGGAATTATCACGCCCCTAACAGTTCATTTCTCCGCGATGCCTAATTTGGTAGTCTGTTTTACCCTTAAACAGTCATCTCTAAAAACACCTGAAATATTCGGCCCATAACATTGCTTCATCCAAAAGAATCAGTGTTTGCAGGAATCAATACCTCGACCTAAAAATGCTTGTGTATTTGGGAACATTGAGAGATCAATTTGACGAAAAAGGCGATTTTATTCGAATATTTAATATTACTCTAAAAAGGGGAATAAAATATTACTCGTCCTAGATGGAGAAGGTTTCGCAATAGCCACACTAACGTTTGCTGTAATTAACATAAAATTATTTAACATTTGGGACCCCTCTCAAAGGTTTAGACGAAACAAATAAATGATATTCCAGCTATCCAGTACCTTTCCCAGTACTAAAATTGTGGTCCCCTCAACGTAACACTATGGGGGTGGCGAAGGGGATAAACCGGAATTGGGTACAATATCCGGCTTGGGTTTCCATTCGTTATTCGTCGGTTTCGAGCGCACTCTATTGTAAAAATATTCAACAGTCATTGGGTAATAGTTAGTGTAGGGAGCTGTTGGCTCGCGTGGCATGCTGGACTTGCCACCACCCTCCTACGCATTGTAACCCGTCCACCCGAATTATTGGCTTTAAAAGTCGCTTGATGACTTAGGCCTAAGGTGGTGCCTTGGGTATTAGCCTAGCTGATGATTATTATTAAAATTACGTAAGTTGTACCCAAAGTTACGTAGTTCCGTGTTTGCAGCATTTTCTCGCTAGAAGTCGAGTGTTACGTTTCAATAACTGTCCAAGAATATTTTTTTGGTCTATGACCGATACAAATCACTTTTAATTTCTTAATTTTTATCCTAAAATAAGGTGAAACTCATTTTCTCCAAAAAAATGGAAAATGGAACTACATTTTTATATCCACGGTTATATTTGGCGTAATTAGCATCATATTATCTTTTGTTTGATCTTCTCTTGAACTGATCGGATAAACATTTAATTTTTAATTGATTAATTAAGTAAAAACAGTTTATCCCAAGAAATGCCCTCAATTTTTTCCTTTAAATTATTTTGATTACATTTATTATTTTTTACTTTTGAAATACAATTCAGGACTCGCCATTTTTCAACACTTTCGCCTCGCAGCAAGAGGGGCCGGGTTCGATCCCAACTTGTGGCACTGGGTGAAAACTCGGTAGAACTCCTTCCACGTTGAGTTTGTTCTAGCAAAACTGGTTAAAGGGGCTACCCCCGAGCTTTTCGGTTTCCACTTTCCATAAAAACATGTTGAGATTAACGGTAAAAGTGAGTGCGGGGAGCCCCTGGCTCGCGTGGCATGAATGGCTTGCCACCACACTGCAAAAAAAACGTTCACTAGAAAATCACTAAAAGTGCGCAACAAAATCGGATCACTATACACCAAGAGATCACATTTGGAACATAGTACTTCGTGTGTGTGTAACTAGTGTACTATAGTGATCTACAAGCGTGAATAATACGTTCTTTAAGCAATTCAAAAGTGTGTACAGGTGGATCACTAAAAGATCACCAGCGCAACAAAATTGGCTCACTTGCTCACTTAAAGCACACTTAGGAAACACATAAGAGAACACTACTGTTTAAGTGTTTTTTGGTGTGTTTTTAGTGTTCCTGAGTGATCTTGTTGTGTTTTTTGGCATTCTGAAAGTGTTTCAAAAACAGTTCAAAATAGAGCACTAAAAGATCACCTGCGCAACAAAATTGGCTCACTTGTTCAATTAAAGAACACACCGGAAACACAGTAGAACACCTAAACAGTAGTGTTCCCTTATTTCTTTAAGTGAACAGGTGAGCCAATTTTGTTGCGCAGGTGATCATTTAGTGCTCTAATATTGAACGGCATTATTTTTGTTTGCAATTTATTAACGTGAATGATATAAGTATCTTTTTCTGCTACTACAGATATATCTAAAAAATAGTTTAGACCCCGTGCGTTAAAAATCTTGGTTTTACCGATATGGGTAGGAAATAAATATGTAAGGCAATAGGCCCCTAGCGTAGATTAGATATCTGGCAGCATTAAAGCTATCCGCAATGAGGGAAAATACCACATGTGGCTCTCATTTTCGTCTGCTTTATTAAGTTTACACTATAGTCCTTGGATAAATTAAAAGTTAAGCAGACGATTTTGAATTTACTTGTATCTTCTCTTTTCATGCACGGGGCCTATAGACGCCGTGCGTAGAAAAACAGGAATAAGAGATGGCGCCTACTGTCCGTGTTTGAAAACAAGTGTGTTAGCCATACTGAAACGAATCTAGGTGGCCCCAGCGACGCAGAAGCTTTTGCTTAGCTTCTGCTAAGTGGGATTACCGTGTATCAAACGTCTGTTAAGCCCCCTGTTCTCGTAGCTTTGACTTCATTACGTATTTGTATCCTCTACACGTCGTGGATGGCCGCCGAAAGGGGGCATAACGAAAGTTTTCAGTAGCTAATGGGGATAAAACAAAAGTATGAAATTTCAATTCGCTACCGAAATTAGACTAGGTGGCGCAGCGACGCTCAAGCTTTAGCGTCTGCTAAGAGGATATATATAAACAATTAGATGTTACGCTTAGTGTACCAATTGGCACTATAAATTTAAAGTGTTCGAAAAGAGATTATGTGGTGTACCAAATTTTACAACGTGGTGTCCTCAAAGTGATAATTTAGTGTACCAAACCATTGATACTAGTGTTCTAAATGTGTTATGCGTTCTTTAAGGGCACCATGATGACTTTAAGATCACTGATAGGTGAAACGAGATCACTTATAAGCGATATTTTCAAAAGAGTGATCACTCAGAGATCGTAAAAGCACACATGGGATCACTTTGTAGAACATATACAGTTCACATGTATGTGCTACCAATGTGTACAATAGCGATTTTAAGGTGAACGCTTTATTTGCAGTGCACCCTCCGACGTCTTGTAACCCGACCACCTGAATTAAAGGCGAGAAATGTCGCTAGATGATTTGGGCCTAAGGTGGTGTCTCGGGTATTAGCCTAACTGATAATTATTACTATTATTATATTTTCCTTAAATACAACCACCTTATTGTTTATTTTTAATAGAGCAGAAAGCCTAGTAAAAGCGCAAGGAAAACGTTTCATCGCGTATCTTCTCCAAATGACTATTTAGGGCAGAAATGAGAGAAAAGCTAACTTCGTAAAAAAAGCAAGATTATTGAAATCGCTGTTCGATTCAAATGGTGTGAAATAAATGGAGGTTAGAGGTAAAACACAATAATAGCGGGGAAAATGTTGTTTAAACGTCTTTCGGCGGTGGTCTGGGTTGAAAAGGGCGGCAATCTGCCTCATGAATTAATCTTATGATCACAGTGGGAATTGACAGCTATTGATTGTCCTTTTTTATCCGCATTGCCATAAAAAACCGCAAGAAGGCTCTCTCTTCTGTCTAGCCAGCTGTGCCAATAGATTTTCTTCCTGAAAAGGCCATTCTGCCCACCACCGCCCACTACCGCCCACCATCGCTCGCTCCGTGTGTGCCAAACCTGACGAAGGAGAAGGTCCGACTCGCAGCCTGACAGTCGATATCTTCCCGAAAGATATTACCCCCCGGAACGAAATTTCTTCGCGAGCAATAAATGATCCCACTAAAATATTTTAAGCAAATTGGCCTTTTCCGAGAGCTTGAAAGATAAGTCTATGGAAATCTCTGATTTAATGATAGAACCGAGAAACCTAATCAGGGCTGGCCTAGCTTTCATCATCTATCTTAATTGCTACGAAAGTTATCTTCACTCGCGATAAAAATAGGAACCTTTCGAAGGCGTATTTAATTACCAAATAAGTATCTGATTGTTTTTAAATGCTATTTTTGTTTAAGGTAATACAAAAACGTAGCTTTGCTCCGCGCAGAATCTGTACGTAAAATATTTATGGTATGCGTCGAATTTTGCATTTTATATAAACAACTAAAATTAGGTCATTTCTATTACGTATGTTTGATTATTCAAAACGAATACATATGTTATAGAAAACAACGTTCTAAGAACAGGCATTTAGGTTATAGGGATAGTTATTAAAAATTAATGATTTTATAGATATTTATTATGATTTTTTATAAAATAAAATCTTTTTTTTTATTTACCCCAAATAAGTTTTATTATAAATTAAAAATCTATAAAAATATTTAAAATTCTATTAACGAAATATTTTTAAACTTTTAAATTTTGTAGTTTTTATCCCTATAATTTTACTCTCAAAAATTACGACAGACTTCTGTAAGAATACTGAAAATAAATTTGCAAAAGGGTGTAATTATAAGCTTACGTAGAAGTAATAAAATGTAGATGGGTGGGTTAGGTTTTAAATAATCAATTTGGCAAATTACAAGTACATTAGCTAATTATCGCGATCTTCACTATTTTATATTATTTTTAAAAGAATGTTATTCCCTAGACCAAATTTATTTGGAATTTGTTTTGAAAATTTTTAAATTATCCTAAAATCTTTAAAGTAGTAAATAATTAAAATGATTAATGAAAAATATCTTCTGATTTCTTTAACTATTAATTATTAGTGTTATGTACCTTTTCGTGTTTAACTTGAGTTGGGTTTAAATGCACATTTTAGGCGTGTAGAATATTACTACGTTTTTGAAGAATATCTGTGCGAATAATGACTGTGAACCAAGTCTGTTAATATTAATTATTTAACCAGTTCCACGCGCTCGTATCTGCTACCACGTGGTAAATCCAGGTCAAATTTTTTTCAACATTTTAATTTCAATGCATTTAAAGAATCTTTAACGTGCAGAAATGTAATGTATTTTATTTATAAACTAAAAATGAACGCGTCACTCGCTTTCAATCTCGCCAATTAAACAGCCTCTTTACCTCTACCTGTATGGTGTTGTGACAATATAAACGTTTTGAAAAGGTTGGTAATAATTCCCGATACAGTAAAATAAAAGAATGGCCGATTTGAACAACCAAATATGACGCTCTCCATCGTTTGCCAACAAAAAAGTGGTCTCATGTACGAAATATGCATTGCAGTTTCTGATGAAATTTTGAGTTACACAAAGCCCGTTGTGGTATTTTCATATTCGAGTAGGGTGGGTATTTTATTTGATGGGTAGGGTGGGTATTTTAATAAACGGGTAGGGTGGGTATTTTCTTAAAAGGATCCGGTGGGCATTCTCTCAATTTTAATTTTTGGATCTGGTGGGTATTTTCATAAACCGGTTGGATGTGTATTTTCATAGACGAGTCAAGTGGGTATTTCCTTAGACGGGTCGAGTGGCTTTTTTTATAAATAGGCCAGGTGGATATTTTTATAGATAGGTTGGGTTGCTATTTTCATATACGTTAAGGGTGGGTATTTTCTTAAAACGGTTGGATGGATATTTTCTTAGACGAGTCGAGGGGGTATTTTCATAAACGGATCGAGTGGTTATTTTCATAAACGGATCGAGTGGGTATTTTCATAAACGGATCGAGTGGGTATTTTCATAAACGGATCGAGTGATTATTTTCATAAACGGATCGAGTGAGTGGTTTTTTTTAATAAATTGGTTGAATGGATATTTTCATAGACGGGTTGAGTGGGTATTTTAAAATATAAGTTCAGGTTGCTATTTTCATATTCGGGACGGGTGATTATTTCTTAGACCCATCGAGTGGGTATTTTCATAGATTGTTCAAGTTGTTATTTGCATAGATGGGTTGAGTGGGTATTTTCATAGATTGGTCAAGTTGTTATTTGCATAGATGGGTTGAGTGGGTATTTGTATAGATAGGTCGGATTGCTATTTTCATATTCGGGACTTGTGAATATTTTCATAATCCGGTTGGATTGGTATTTTCATAGACGTGCCGGGAGGGTTTTTTTTTTTCAATTTTGGATTTGGTGGGTATTTTCATAGACGTTAAGGGTGGGTATTTTCATAGACCTTAAGGGTGTGTATTTTCTTAGACGGGAAGGGTGGGTATTTTTATAAATAGGCCAGGTGGATATTTTTATAGATAGGTTGGGTTGCTATTTTCATATACGTTAAGGGTGGGTATTTTCTTAAAACGGTTGGATGGATATTTTCTTAGACGAGTCGAGGGGGTATTTTCATAGATTGGTCAAGTTGTTATTTGCATAGATGGGTTGAGTGGGTATTTGTATAGATAGGTCGGATTGCTATTTTCATATTCGGGACTTGTGAATATTTTCATAATCCGGTTGGATTGGTATTTTCATAGACGTGCCGGGAGGGTTTTTTTTTTCAATTTTGGATCTGGTGGGTATTTTCATAGACGTTAAGGGTGGGTATTTTCATAGACCTTAAGGGTGTGTATTTTCTTAGACGGGAAGGGTGGGTATTTTTATAAATAGGCCAGGTGGATATTTTTATAGATAGGTTGGGTTGCTATTTTCATATACGTTAAGGGTGGGTATTTTCTTAAAACGGTTGGATGGATATTTTCTTAGACGAGTCGAGGGGGTATTTTCATAGATTGGTCAAGTTGTTATTTGCATAGATGGGTTGAGTGGGTATTTTCATAGATTGGTCAAGTTGTTATTTGCATAGATGGGTTGAGTGGGTATTTGTATAGATAGGTCGGATTGCTATTTTCATATTCGGGACTTGTGAATATTTTCATAATCCGGTTGGATTGTTATTTTCATAGACGTGCCGGGAGGGGTTTTTTTTTCAATTTTGGATCTGGTGGGTATTTTCATAGACGTTAAGGGTGGGTATTTTCATAGACCTTAAGGGTGTGTATTTTCTTAGACGGGAAGGGTGGGTATTTTTATAAATAGGCCAGGTGGATATTTTTATAGATAGGTTGGGTTGCTATTTTCATATACGTTAAGGGTGGGTATTTTCTTAAAACGGTTGGATGGATATTTTCTTAGACGAGTCGAGGGGGTATTTTCATAGATTGGTCAAGTTGTTATTTGCATAGATGGGTTGAGTGGGTATTTGTATAGATAGGTCGGATTGCTATTTTCATATTCGGGACTTGTGAATATTTTCATAATCCGGTTGGATTGGTATTTTCATAGACGTGCCGGGAGGGTTTTTTTTTTCAATTTTGGATCTGGTGGGTATTTTCATAGACGTTAAGGGTGGGTATTTTCATAGACCTTAAGGGTGTGTATTTTCTTAGACGGGAAGGGTGGGTATTTTTATAAATAGGCCAGGTGGATATTTTTATAGATAGGTTGGGTTGCTATTTTCATATACGTTAAGGGTGGGTATTTTCTTAAAACGGTTGGATGGATATTTTCTTAGACGAGTCGAGGGGGTATTTTCATAGATTGGTCAAGTTGTTATTTGCATAGATGGGTTGAGTGGGTATTTTCATAGATTGGTCAAGTTGTTATTTGCATAGATGGGTTGAGTGGGTATTTGTATAGATAGGTCGGATTGCTATTTTCATATTCGGGACTTGTGAATATTTTCATAATCCGGTTGGATTGTTATTTTCATAGACGTGCCGGGAGGGGTTTTTTTTTCAATTTTGGATCTGGTGGGTATTTTCATAGACGTTAAGGGTGGGTATTTTCATAGACCTTAAGGGTGTGTATTTTCTTAGACGGGAAGGGTGGGTATTTTTATAAATAGGCCAGGTGGATATTTTTATAGATAGGTTGGGTTGCTATTTTCATATACGTTAAGGGTGGGTATTTTCTTAAAACGGTTGGATGGATATTTTCTTAGACGAGTCGAGGGGGTATTTTCATAGATTGGTCAAGTTGTTATTTGCATAGATGGGTTGAGTGGGTATTTGTATAGATAGGTCGGATTGCTATTTTCATATTCGGGACTTGTGAATATTTTCATAATCCGGTTGGATTGGTATTTTCATAGACGTGCCGGGAGGGTTTTTTTTTTCAATTTTGGATCTGGTGGGTATTTTCATAGACGTTAAGGGTGGGTATTTTCATAGACCTTAAGGGTGTGTATTTTCTTAGACGGGAAGGGTGGGTATTTTTATAAATAGGCCAGGTGGATATTTTTATAGATAGGTTGGGTTGCTATTTTCATATACGTTAAGGGTGGGTATTTTCTTAAAACGGTTGGATGGATATTTTCTTAGACGAGTCGAGGGGGTATTTTCATAGATTGGTCAAGTTGTTATTTGCATAGATGGGTTGAGTGGGTATTTTCATAGATTGGTCAAGTTGTTATTTGCATAGATGGGTTGAGTGGGTATTTGTATAGATAGGTCGGATTGCTATTTTCATATTCGGGACTTGTGAATATTTTCATAATCCGGTTGGATTGTTATTTTCATAGACGTGCCGGGAGGGGTTTTTTTTTCAATTTTGGATCTGGTGGGTATTTTCATAGACGTTAAGGGTGGGTATTTTCATAGACCTTAAGGGTGTGTATTTTCTTAGACGGGAAGGGTGGGTATTTTTATAAATAGGCCAGGTGGATATTTTTATAGATAGGTTGGGTTGCTATTTTCATATACGTTAAGGGTGGGTATTTTCTTAAAACGGTTGGATGGATATTTTCTTAGACGAGTCGAGGGGGTATTTTCATAGATTGGTCAAGTTGTTATTTGCATAGATGGGTTGAGTGGGTATTTGTATAGATAGGTCGGATTGCTATTTTCATATTCGGGACTTGTGAATATTTTCATAATCCGGTTGGATTGGTATTTTCATAGACGTGCCGGGAGGGTTTTTTTTTTCAATTTTGGATCTGGTGGGTATTTTCATAGACGTTAAGGGTGGGTATTTTCATAGACCTTAAGGGTGTGTATTTTCTTAGACGGGAAGGGTGGGTATTTTTATAAATAGGCCAGGTGGATATTTTTATAGATAGGTTGGGTTGCTATTTTCATATACGTTAAGGGTGGGTATTTTCTTAAAACGGTTGGATGGATATTTTCTTAGACGAGTCGAGGGGGTATTTTCATAGATTGGTCAAGTTGTTATTTGCATAGATGGGTTGAGTGGGTATTTTCATAGATTGGTCAAGTTGTTATTTGCATAGATGGGTTGAGTGGGTATTTGTATAGATAGGTCGGATTGCTATTTTCATATTCGGGACTTGTGAATATTTTCATAATCCGGTTGGATTGTTATTTTCATAGACGTGCCGGGAGGGGTTTTTTTTTCAATTTTGGATCTGGTGGGTATTTTCATAGACGTTAAGGGTGGGTATTTTCATAGACCTTAAGGGTGTGTATTTTCTTAGACGGGAAGGGTGGGTATTTTTATAAATAGGCCAGGTGGATATTTTTATAGATAGGTTGGGTTGCTATTTTCATATACGTTAAGGGTGGGTATTTTCTTAAAACGGTTGGATGGATATTTTCTTAGACGAGTCGAGGGGGTATTTTCATAGATTGGTCAAGTTGTTATTTGCATAGATGGGTTGAGTGGGTATTTGTATAGATAGGTCGGATTGCTATTTTCATATTCGGGACTTGTGAATATTTTCATAATCCGGTTGGATTGGTATTTTCATAGACGTGCCGGGAGGGTTTTTTTTTTCAATTTTGGATCTGGTGGGTATTTTCATAGACGTTAAGGGTGGGTATTTTCATAGACCTTAAGGGTGTGTATTTTCTTAGACGGGAAGGGTGGGTATTTTTATAAATAGGCCAGGTGGATATTTTTATAGATAGGTTGGGTTGCTATTTTCATATACGTTAAGGGTGGGTATTTTCTTAAAACGGTTGGATGGATATTTTCTTAGACGAGTCGAGGGGGTATTTTCATAGATTGGTCAAGTTGTTATTTGCATAGATGGGTTGAGTGGGTATTTTCATAGATTGGTCAAGTTGTTATTTGCATAGATGGGTTGAGTGGGTATTTGTATAGATAGGTCGGATTGCTATTTTCATATTCGGGACTTGTGAATATTTTCATAATCCGGTTGGATTGTTATTTTCATAGACGTGCCGGGAGGGGTTTTTTTTTCAATTTTGGATCTGGTGGGTATTTTCATAGACGTTAAGGGTGGGTATTTTCATAGACCTTAAGGGTGTGTATTTTCTTAGACGGGAAGGGTGGGTATTTTTATAAATAGGCCAGGTGGATATTTTTATAGATAGGTTGGGTTGCTATTTTCATATACGTTAAGGGTGGGTATTTTCTTAAAACGGTTGGATGGATATTTTCTTAGACGAGTCGAGGGGGTATTTTCATAGATTGGTCAAGTTGTTATTTGCATAGATGGGTTGAGTGGGTATTTGTATAGATAGGTCGGATTGCTATTTTCATATTCGGGACTTGTGAATATTTTCATAATCCGGTTGGATTGGTATTTTCATAGACGTGCCGGGAGGGTTTTTTTTTTCAATTTTGGATCTGGTGGGTATTTTCATAGACGTTAAGGGTGGGTATTTTCATAGACCTTAAGGGTGTGTATTTTCTTAGACGGGAAGGGTGGGTATTTTTATAAATAGGCCAGGTGGATATTTTTATAGATAGGTTGGGTTGCTATTTTCATATACGTTAAGGGTGGGTATTTTCTTAAAACGGTTGGATGGATATTTTCTTAGACGAGTCGAGGGGGTATTTTCATAGATTGGTCAAGTTGTTATTTGCATAGATGGGTTGAGTGGGTATTTGTATAGATAGGTCGGATTGCTATTTTCATATTCGGGACTTGTGAATATTTTCATAATCCGGTTGGATTGGTATTTTCATAGACGTGCCGGGAGGGTTTTTTTTTTCAATTTTGGATCTGGTGGGTATTTTCATAGACGTTAAGGGTGGGTATTTTCATAGACCTTAAGGGTGTGTATTTTCTTAGACGGGAAGGGTGGGTATTTTTATAAATAGGCCAGGTGGATATTTTTATAGATAGGTTGGGTTGCTATTTTCATATACGTTAAGGGTGGGTATTTTCTTAAAACGGTTGGATGGATATTTTCTTAGACGAGTCGAGGGGGTATTTTCATAGATTGGTCAAGTTGTTATTTGCATAGATGGGTTGAGTGGGTATTTGTATAGATAGGTCGGATTGCTATTTTCATATTCGGGACTTGTGAATATTTTCATAATCCGGTTGGATTGGTATTTTCATAGACGTGCCGGGAGGGTTTTTTTTTTCAATTTTGGATCTGGTGGGTATTTTCATAGACGTTAAGGGTGGGTATTTTCATAGACCTTAAGGGTGTGTATTTTCTTAGACGGGAAGGGTGGGTATTTTTATAAATAGGCCAGGTGGATATTTTTATAGATAGGTTGGGTTGCTATTTTCATATACGTTAAGGGTGGGTATTTTCTTAAAACGGTTGGATGGATATTTTCTTAGACGAGTCGAGGGGGTATTTTCATAGATTGGTCAAGTTGTTATTTGCATAGATGGGTTGAGTGGGTATTTGTATAGATAGGTCGGATTGCTATTTTCATATTCGGGACTTGTGAATATTTTCATAATCCGGTTGGATTGGTATTTTCATAGACGTGCCGGGAGGGTTTTTTTTTTCAATTTTGGATCTGGTGGGTATTTTCATAGACGTTAAGGGTGGGTATTTTCATAGACCTTAAGGGTGTGTATTTTCTTAGACGGGAAGGGTGGGTATTTTTATAAATAGGCCAGGTGGATATTTTTATAGATAGGTTGGGTTGCTATTTTCATATACGTTAAGGGTGGGTATTTTCTTAAAACGGTTGGATGGATATTTTCTTAGACGAGTCGAGGGGGTATTTTCATAGATTGGTCAAGTTGTTATTTGCATAGATGGGTTGAGTGGGTATTTGTATAGATAGGTCGGATTGCTATTTTCATATTCGGGACTTGTGAATATTTTCATAATCCGGTTGGATTGGTATTTTCATAGACGTGCCGGGAGGGTTTTTTTTTTCAATTTTGGATCTGGTGGGTATTTTCATAGACGTTAAGGGTGGGTATTTTCATAGACCTTAAGGGTGTGTATTTTCTTAGACGGGAAGGGTGGGTATTTTTATAAATAGGCCAGGTGGATATTTTTATAGATAGGTTGGGTTGCTATTTTCATATACGTTAAGGGTGGGTATTTTCTTAAAACGGTTGGATGGATATTTTCTTAGACGAGTCGAGGGGGTATTTTCATAGATTGGTCAAGTTGTTATTTGCATAGATGGGTTGAGTGGGTATTTGTATAGATAGGTCGGATTGCTATTTTCATATTCGGGACTTGTGAATATTTTCATAATCCGGTTGGATTGGTATTTTCATAGACGTGCCGGGAAGGTTTTTTTTTTCAATTTTGGATCTGGTGGGTATTTTCATAGACGTTAAGGGTGGGTATTTTCATAGACCTTAAGGGTGTGTATTTTCTTAGACGGGAAGGGTGGGTATTTTTATAAATAGGCCAGGTGGATATTTTTATAGATAGGTTGGGTTGCTATTTTCATATACGTTAAGGGTGGGTATTTTCTTAAAACGGTTGGATGGATATTTTCTTAGACGAGTCGAGGGGGTATTTTCATAGATTGGTCAAGTTGTTATTTGCATAGATGGGTTGAGTGGGTATTTGTATAGATAGGTCGGATTGCTATTTTCATATTCGGGACTTGTGAATATTTTCATAATCCGGTTGGATTGGTATTTTCATAGACGTGCCGGGAGGGTTTTTTTTTTTCAATTTTGGATCTGGTGGGTATTTTCATAGACGTTAAGGGTGGGTATTTTCATAGACCTTAAGGGTGTGTATTTTCTTAGACGGGAAGGGTGGGTATTTTTATAAATAGGCCAGGTGGATATTTTTATAGATAGGTTGGGTTGCTATTTTCATATACGTTAAGGGTGGGTATTTTCTTAAAACGGTTGGATGGATATTTTCTTAGACGAGTCGAGGGGGTATTTTCATAGATTGGTCAAGTTGTTATTTGCATAGATGGGTTGAGTGGGTATTTGTATAGATAGGTCGGATTGCTATTTTCATATTCGGGACTTGTGAATATTTTCATAATCCGGTTGGATTGGTATTTTCATAGACGTGCCGGGAGGGTTTTTTTTTTCAATTTTGGATCTGGTGGGTATTTTCATAGACGTTAAGGGTGGGTATTTTCATAGACCTTAAGGGTGTGTATTTTCTTAGACGGGAAGGGTGGGTATTTTTATAAATAGGCCAGGTGGATATTTTTATAGATAGGTTGGGTTGCTATTTTCATATACGTTAAGGGTGGGTATTTTCTTAAAACGGTTGGATGGATATTTTCTTAGACGAGTCGAGGGGGTATTTTCATAGATTGGTCAAGTTGTTATTTGCATAGATGGGTTGAGTGGGTATTTGTATAGATAGGTCGGATTGCTATTTTCATATTCGGGACTTGTGAATATTTTCATAATCCGGTTGGATTGGTATTTTCATAGACGTGCCGGGAGGGTTTTTTTTTTCAATTTTGGATCTGGTGGGTATTTTCATAGACGTTAAGGGTGGGTATTTTCATAGACCTTAAGGGTGTGTATTTTCTTAGACGGGAAGGGTGGGTATTTTTATAAATAGGCCAGGTGGATATTTTTATAGATAGGTTGGGTTGCTATTTTCATATACGTTAAGGGTGGGTATTTTCTTAAAACGGTTGGATGGATATTTTCTTAGACGAGTCGAGGGGGTATTTTCATAGATTGGTCAAGTTGTTATTTGCATAGATGGGTTGAGTGGGTATTTGTATAGATAGGTCGGATTGCTATTTTCATATTCGGGACTTGTGAATATTTTCATAATCCGGTTGGATTGGTATTTTCATAGACGTGCCGGGAGGGTTTTTTTTTTCAATTTTGGATCTGGTGGGTATTTTCATAGACGTTAAGGGTGGGTATTTTCATAGACCTTAAGGGTGTGTATTTTCTTAGACGGGAAGGGTGGGTATTTTTATAAATAGGCCAGGTGGATATTTTTATAGATAGGTTGGGTTGCTATTTTCATATACGTTAAGGGTGGGTATTTTCTTAAAACGGTTGGATGGATATTTTCTTAGACGAGTCGAGGGGGTATTTTCATAGATTGGTCAAGTTGTTATTTGCATAGATGGGTTGAGTGGGTATTTGTATAGATAGGTCGGATTGCTATTTTCATATTCGGGACTTGTGAATATTTTCATAATCCGGTTGGATTGGTATTTTCACAATCCGGTGGATTGGTATTTTCATAGACGTGCCGGGAGGGTTTTTTTTTTCAATTTTGGATTTGGTGGGTATTTTCATAGACGTTAAGGGTGGGTATTTTCATAGACCTTAAGGGTGTGTATTTTCTTAGACGGGAAGGTTGGGTATTTTCATAGACGGGAAGCGTGGGTATTTTTATAGACGTTAAGGGTGGGTTTTGTCTTAGACGTTAAAGGTGGGTATTTTCTTAGACAGGTAGGGTGGGTATTTTCTAAGACGGGAATGGTAGTTGTTTATTATACGAGTTGGGTAGGTATTTTAATGGACGGGTCGGGTGGGAATTCTTGAAAACGAATTTGGTTGGTATTTTTATAGATAGGTCTGGTTAGTCGTATTTCGGGTGGACATCGTTAACTTTTTTGGTATACTAGTTCAATGCTTTACTTGATGTGAAATAGAAATAATCTAGACTGTTTCTCTAAAGAAAAATAAAATATTTCTTTAAAGAACAAAAATTTACTTCCTTTAGAGGAATAGTTGGACCCGCAAGTTGAAAGAAATAAACTGTAGTTTAAATAGTTGATGCGCCGGCCGAATACGTGCTCGGTGAACAAATCTAACGGCGGGTCTGAAGTCATGTTTTAAGCATTCACGTTAAAAAACAAGAATTATAACTACATATTCGAGTCTGAGGGATACGTATTCGCGTATTACGCTTATTTAAGCCAAAAACGGAAGGAGTCGAAGGTTAAGGGAAAACGTTATCCTAATACAGAACGTTTCTAGCATAGAAGGTATCAGCGTATACTATACACTGTTCGAAGTTAACCGTTTTATTTCGTAATATCCAGAATTATTAAAATGGTTTTTATTTAAAAATAGAGATTACCAAGTTTGCTCAGTGTGTTGTGGGTTTGAATCCTACTTACCAACGCCAGCCCGTGGCTTTAGAACCTCGAAATACATTCTAAAGCTACACCAACGCTACAGTTACTTTTTCTTTTCTATATTTTCGGTGTCCACACCAGATTAGTTTGTCAGTGGAATTTCGTAGGGTGAGTTATAGTCTGGTGGTTTTTGTGCAGTGATATAAAGTAGGATAGCAGAAAGGTTCTAGCCTGAATTAAAAATATAAAGTTAATTACAAAACATCTTTCTCAATCTCAGTGCGTTTTAGCACCTTTTATTGGGTTATACGATAGATGAGCCTAAAAACGTAATTTTCACCGAGGGGCTAACCACTCTTAGAAAGTCTGTACACCGGATTACGCTTAGATTAGCACTGCCAAAGGCAGGGACTTCAAAGATTACGCGTAATCCCATTAGTACAGTCAAAGGTACGGCTCTGTACACCGATTACGCGGAGTGATCAGCCCCTCGATTTTCACTAACATGAGCCAAATGACTTTGTTCCTCTTACCCTTTTAACCGCGTGATCTGAGACCATCCCAACCCACCTTCGCGTGTCTCGTATTTGATCTGACTCATCTGAGGATCATAATTTACCCAACTCATAAACGATTTTAATCCACGAAAACCCCATCATTTAAGTTATAGCTTCTCTCCAATAAATAATATACCGGGGTAAGCCACAGAATAACTACCTACACAATCAGAAAGACCCATAACATTGCAGAAGTAATTTTGATCCAAACAAATCAAAAACTGTCGCACGAACCAAAGCTTTTTTACTCGCAACCTTTCGAAATTAACTGAAGATAAATAGCTTATTTACCCTGAATATTTGCGGAATTTTAAATATTTTATTTATTGGTAGTTTATTAACAGAGAGTAAAGTCATTTAGTTAATAAGCTCAAATGTCCCGCAACTGATTTAGACTGAACCTAACTGAAATGGTTACGAGTGGTTCTGTTCATTTTAGTTTAAAAGTATTTCGTTTAGCGCACAGTAAAATTTTGGAAAAGACATTAACCCGGAATTTCATAAAAAGTTTCTCGTTTCGAGGAATTCTACGCTTCGGTCAACGTTTCTACGATGTATTGTTTTAGATTTTATGGCTATTTTAGTTCAAAGAAATTATAACAAACTATTTAATCTATGGTTTATTTCTTGCGTCTTTGGAAGGAGAACATGTTAGAGACATCGATTTCAGGTCCTGAGAAATACTTAAGAGCTTTTTATGTGTATTTTAAGAAATAATCTATATTTTAAATTAAAAATATTTGTATTAATGCTTGTTAGTGACCTGATTATGATATGGTTCTGAGAAATACTCTATTTAAAGTTAAATTAAATATTATACTTATAAATGAAATATACAAAATTTTATATTCTTAACTGCAGAATGATAACTCACCCTGGTAGTTAACTATTGTAGAGATTTGTTAATGAAATGGTTGAAAAGTAGTATGATTTATAACCATAAATTATGATATTTTTTAGATCATAGAGTAAATAAAAAACTTCACTGTAGTTCGTCTGAACTGAAGCAAGCTCCGAGTTCCAACAAGATCTTGACAAATTCAGAAAGCAATCGTGTATCGTTGACCTATTTAGGCGTTCTCATGGTCAAAGTATTGGTTCTTAAAGGATTTAAATACAAAGAGAAATAAATTAAATATTATTAATTAGATTTATGTGTTTTTTTGCTAACTTAAAATGAATATAAACTAATTAAGAGATGAATAGTACTTATTTCATTTAGTCAGCAGTTTTTATAATATTAGAAAGCTAATTCGTTTCAAATAATATTTATATTATTATATTATGATTAATATTGGTATTCTTTTTTTTAAACTATTCACTTACAAGGAGACAACCCGAGGTGTTACACACCGATTTTGAACAAAATCGGTGTGTAACACCTCGGGTCGTCTCCTTGTTAGTAGGTAAGCCTAATTAGTAGTTCAAATAATGTTTATCACAAAAAAACCCACAGAAGGGAGTAACGTCACGCTGCACTTACCACGACAACAAACATATTTTCATAACATTAGCCCATAAGATTAATAGGCTTCAACGTATTAATTGTAGTTCTAGACAGCGCGGTACAGGGGGAAATTGGGTCTCCCTCCCCTGATGAAAATGACTCGCTCCACTGTCCAAATTTGGAATCCAGTTTCCATCAAATAATTGGAAATAAATTAGAATCAAGTTGCATTTTGTACATTACAATTAGATCAAATTTAATACATTTTGAAATTTGAATTGTCATTTTCCATAAATGTTTGCCCAAATTTTGATATAATTTTCGAATCTTTAATTGATTCCCTATTTTGGAAAGAGTATGCGAATGATCATAGTCCACAAAGTTTTAAATTGTTAGACAAACGAATCACTAATTATAATGAAAGCTATCGACACAATGAAATAGAAAGTGTTATATCCTAAGAGCGCGACTTTCAACCAAAATCTAGATAAATAAAAGAACTCCAACGACAGCCCTTTTAAATGACCTTTGGCCGCTGATCCTTAAGAAGGAGCCGGATCATCCTGGTCTCGTGTGATTTCTTTTTCGCGATACCCGGGCATTGGCCAACCTTCGGATGCTCGAGCTTTTTGCTCGCTTTAATTGGGAATGGTTCGAAAAAACGGCGAGGTCTTCCTCCGCTCGTCTAATGGTCGCGTCTCTCCTAAATTCCATTTCCGAGCTGATTGATGGCTTTTAAATTCTCTTCTCTTTAATTAAACCGCCATCATGTACTTTCATGCCGTTAATGGATTCACCCCGCTGGCGTATGGCGGCGCTGCATTCGCTCGTTCTATCTTTCTTTCTTGACGCGAAGTCTGCCCGAGCGAACGGTCACTTTGCAGCTTTCATATAAATCGATATAAAGGGTAGGTCGCCTTTTGACAATGAAAAATCTCTACTATCATTCACGAACACTTGACTCACTTGACAGTGTTATAAAATCTGGCTCGCGCTTTGCTTCCTGTCCGCTTCTCGCCTCCTTTCACTCTCTCGCTTGACTTTTTTTGGCGCTCTTATCTCTTAATTCCTGTCATTTTTCAGGTCCTTACAAAACCAGTAGCGAAAAGGTGATTGTTGGCACGTGGCAAAATTCCTTAAACAAATTCCCACGAAACGGTAAGTTCGTCTATACCCAGTTTTGCTTTATTTCTATATACTTCTTGTCAACGGAACTACAGGGTTTTATATACGGTGCTCTCCCAAACAACCGAATTCCCACTCGACCGAATCCATAAATAGCCATTACATATTTGAAAATTGCGCTAAACTGGCGGGGTGCCATTCAATCCAATACATTCATAAATTTACATAAAATCAGCTAAAATAATAGGATTCAGCCTAATGGGAACTCGATGGTTTGTATTTTCCATACGGCCGAATTCCCATTCGACCGAATGTATAGTAGTTGTATGTATTGTTTCTTATATTGTACCCACCTAAAGCCCCAAATTTGGCCCCGATCCCGAAAATATGTTGGGTAGATCTAAAATAATTGGTTGAACTTATTGAAATACATGAAAGGAGTGGGAATTGCATTGGAAAAAACTGTGGAAACATTTATTGTAGGTTTCGGTCGAGTGGGAGACAAGCGTTATATACAGTCAAAAAGTTCCGATAAAGACCTTCAAATTTATCTGAAATATATGTTGTTGCGTTGCCTGCTCCTTAACTATCAATTCTTGCTCTGTGAGATGTGTCTGAATTCATTGGCGCTCGTACGACGATCATTTCATATGGGATTTTTTTATTTCAGTAAAATATTTAAATTTTAAAAATTGACATGCTTTAATAGTTTCACACTATGATCTTAGACTGCTCAGAATGGAAACGCCCTAAAAAACTGTCTGTAGTGCCATCTGGAAAATGCTAAAGTGAAACAAATTTTACTCCCAATAATGAGAAGAAAACTTTTTAATTTGCATTTGATGACTGAAGTATTATAATTTATAATTAAAATAATACATAATAACAACAATAATAAATAAAATATGTTATAATTGAAATACTACATTGCCCATGACTTTATGAAAAATGTAGATAGTAGATGACGTCAGTCCATTTTACTCACAATGTCAGTTTGAAACGTAGAACTTCATGGCAACGGCAGTTTATACTTTTATAGTTCTTAGTAAATTCTACGCGATCTTGTATTTTTGTATTTACGTATCGTGGATTCCGCCGTACTTTACATAACACTTAAACCTAGGAGCAACAAACACAGCACCCCACACAAGGAGAACGCAACCCGTTAAAAGTCGTGCATTTTCTTGAGTACATTTTTCATTGGCTAGACGCTTTAGCGACTGCTGCCGTCGGAAGGGGAAAATTCGGAAATTGTCTTCCCCCCGCCCGTAAAACGTTCGGCGTAAAGGTTCGTCCAATGAAATTTGTACACAACACTGCGTTAGCGTGTTTAAATGCTAGCTGCGTTCTCCTTGTGTTGGTTGCTCCTATTTTAAACCATTAGTGTGTAAAGTCCGCTACGCTTGCCCAACTTGCTGAATTACTATGATGAAATAATCAAGTTAAAGCCTATGGATGAATTCATAAGCTCTTTAGTGGGAGTGTTAAACAGAGCGCTCCAGAAGTTTGAACGACAACGTCGAGAGTCAAGTGTTTATTCTCCACGGTTTTCTCTTCGCGTTTATTCTTCGGAGTCGAAACATTTTTAAATTTTGAAGACGACGCCATATATCTAATGTGACACGTAGTATAATATCTATAGCGTTTAAATAAAATACTGAATATTACAAATTTTCCTACTCAACAAATCGAGAGATTGGTTATTTTTAGCAAACATTTTAAATAATGGTTTAAATTGAAATGCTCTTAAGCGAAATCGGTGACACATTTAAAGTAAAGCAGGGTACACGAAAACCAATGTTTGTGTTTGGACAATGCTCATATCCATACATAAGGCGCGTTTTTAGTATTGGTTTAACAGGTTTTATTTTCGTCATGTGCCCGGGCTCAGCAAATATTTCAAAAATGTGTTAAAGTTCTATCGCAACTGTTCATGTTTTCTTTAGCAGTCAAAGTGAAAGCGCTTTTAAAAGATTTTAAAGAAATTAATTTCACGAAAGTGTCGTTCAAACGTCTAGAGCGTCCTGTTTAACCTCTCTAATGGGAGAATATTTCCCGTTAAAACCAAATCTCACCTATTTTACCAATGGAGTATATTATAGCTATTTTTGCCAACATCTTAATAGTTAGAATCATCAGCCCTCTTGGAAAGGCTCTAGTCTCAGAAATAACAACGGACACTGACATTCTGCGAATACATATCTGAAAATGGTACTTAAAAATAATTTGGTCCGTAAGTATGTTTTATCGAAGGTATTTTGAAATACCGTAATGGTAGCTTAAAACTTACCAAAACGCAATTTAGTTAAATCACCAATATTATCCGCGGTTTATTAATGAATTGGCTAGCTAGGTCTAGAGGGCCACCACTGATTACATCTACATGTATTCGGTAAAGGAAGTAGTACCTTGGGACCAAAATATATTTTAAAATTCATAATATCGAATATTTGTAAAAATCAGAAATTTGCCTTGATTCGAAACCTGATTTTAATTATGAAAGATCTGATTCCATATTTCAGTGGCTTAACTACTGTTTTAGGAGGTGTGAGCTAATATATTTTGAACAATTGCCCTCTCCTTAAGACACATTTTACAGAAGGTTAATTTCTGGCTTACTTCGAAAACCAGATTAATCGATTTTCGCGTACTTGCATTTTCGAAAGAACATTTCAACTTTCGTTCCTACTAAATATTTTTTAAACTATCGCTTATTTACCAGTATTTAAGATTTATTTATTATCTAATTTAAGGAATAGCCGTGCTTGGATCTCCCCAAATGTAGTCGAGGATACATTCCCGGGGCCCCTTAAAATCGATTTGTGGGCCCCCAAGTAGAATTCAAAGTACCCAAAATTATACGTTTGAAGATTTTCTTAACGCTCTTTGAAATGATCATAATAGACACCTTTGACAAGAGAGGGGATCCTTTCACGAGGGTAACGCCATTATAGACCACTGAGACCAGTTTTTAAATAACCCACGTCCTACCAGATGGCACCATCAGTCTGAAACGTAAACATTTTAAATGAGCAAAAAAAGTATTAATTTTTAATGTTTTTTATATGGTTGAAATTACGGAAATCATCGTTTCGAATAGTCTTAGAAGTTGTTTTAAATTGAAAATAAATCATTAAGCATTTATTACTTTCCAGCCTAACGGTTTAAATTGGCGCCATCTGGTATAAATAAAAGCATTAAAATCAAACCTCTAATGGCCTCTAAAATTTGTTTCCTGCGATTAGAATTTCAAGCTTGTCAAAAATTTCCGGCATTATTTACTGTAGATAATACCAGTAAGTTGTTACAGAAATTTGTCATTTTAATACAAAAACATGGTATGCAGTTAAAATTGAAGTTAGTTTTTCTTGTAACATCGTTATTCATGTACAAAATTACAATTAAAGTATACATATTTTTAATCTCAGTTTAGAATTCAATTTACCATTAAAAATAGTGAACTAGTTAATGATGATTCTTGATAAAATACTATTGTTTCAAATATGAATTTATCGTGTAATTAAAAATAACGTTATGGAAAACTCGAAGGCTACTCTAACATTACGTAAAGAACTAGTATAATTAAAAGCGCAATTTCTAATTACACCCAATTATTTCTGAAGATAATCCATTTCCCCTTGAATTGCAATCTTAATTAACCGTAATTTCGACATTTAGTTAGCCACTTGACAAAAATGAACATACCTAATAATTAATAGTTTATTCCTGTTATTGAAAAATGGCAGTTGCGAAAGAAAATATTCGTAAAGTTCCATTAAGTTATCCATTTAGTACCGTTTAACGAAAACTATAGTTCAGAAAAAGCTAAATTTACGGGATAATTTCCTTCTACTATTTTTGTTTCTTATTCGCGTAGAATTGAACAATGAATTACGCATAAATTGCATTGTTCTGTGCACTTCAGTTACTGCTTCAGTTACCACAATATTTGGTCATTTAATAAACGTTATCACATATCACTATCTAAATATTACACGTTTTGGTGTAAAATTTGCAAAATTCTGTGAGTCACATAGTATGGTATTTTGTTTAGTAACTTCAAAAAATGTCAAAATAAAACTAACCATATTTGTGTCTTGGAAAGCAGACACTTTAGAAAACCAACTATATTACTATGCTCACAAGGAGACTACCCGAGGTGTTTATTGCCGATTTTGTTCAAAGTCGGGCGTAATGTAAACCTAAATGCAATATGAAATTTCCCAAAAGGAGACGTTGCACTACCCATTTGATTTGCCATGGCAAATGAAAATGTTTTTGACCACTTAAAGCAAAAATTTACCCATTTATTAAAGCATGGGATTTTCTCCGTTTCACATATGAAATTTCTTCAAAAAATTTAAAATCACGAATGGGTAATTTGGACCACAATTAGGTGAATTTCATCACGTTTGGGTAAATTGGAACATTTTTGGGGTAAAATTGTAACAATATTTGTGTAAAATAAGGAAAAAATCTTATTTTTGCTTTAAGTGGTCAAAAACATTTTCGGTTGCCATGGCAAATCGACTGGGTAGTGCAACGTCTCCTTTAAGGAAATTTCATATCTCATATCCTATAGGTTTACATTACGCCCGACTTAGAACAAAATCGGCAATAAACACCTCGGGTACTCTCCGTGTCAGTTTCAGGTGAAGAAAGGCAAAATATCTAGTATATCTGGTAGAAAAATACTACTGAGATTTTCCGGTAAATTGGCGGAGGGAATTTCGAATTTCGCCTATTTTCTGTTGAATTCCTAAAGGATCCTACACCTGTTAGATTAATCCATTTTAGAAAGATCTCTTGCGTAAATTTCAAAGTAGTCAATAAATATTTAATGTAGATTATTATTTTTATGCTTAATTATAGCTTATTTTGAGTATTACATGCATGCTCCTAAACAATCATCAAATTGCATGTTTATGTACGTCAACGACGTGGTAATCTTATATACTTACTCTGGACTCGTCGAACTGATTTTTTTTAGGAATGTCTCACTTGCCGTATTAAAAATAAATTATTACAACTTTTTCTATTTAATTAATTATCACTTTGAAATATAACGCAATAGACGGTATTTTCCAACATTAAATAACGTGCGCGGGTATACTTAGAAAATCAACCGTAAACAGGCCAAATTCGAAATTCCCGCCGCTGATTTTCCGGATATTCGAGTTAGTATCTTTCCGACAAATGTACAAGATATTTTGCCTTTCTAAACCTGGAACTGAGTATATCTTAGGCTTTAATTAAATAATGAAGAGTTGAAACTATTGAAATTCTTATAAATCCAGCGATATCTAGGGCATATTTAATTTAAATAATACCAGAAGTATTCATGAAGGGCTCTAGGCCACTAACATGAAGCACGTTCCTTCGCCGGCTCAACACAAATTTACCACCAAATCACGGAATAGGCGTCTCAATAAAAGCAGATCAGCGAGTCCCCAAGGAGTAATAGGATAGCGTAGAATGGAAAGCTCGGTTTTATTTAGTCCTTGTCTCTTGGTTTTGAAGCTGTGACAAAAATAAGACCACATTTTAAGCGGTAAAAGTTATATAAAAGTTTAAAAAAGATAAAAATTTACCTTTATATTGTATAAAATGTATCAATTACTTCGACAGGACTAACACGTGTGCAAAGGCTTGTCTCTTTTGTGAAAGTATGGTGAAAGTGAACCGCGAAATCTATTTTACAAGACGGAATGAAGTTGGCTTAGTTGGTTGGTTACCGGTTGAATTGGCAACCCTGTTACTGCCGAACCGAAAATATTTCAGATCAGTGACTACCAGGGGCGGATTAACCCTTTCGGCGCCTTTAGGCACATAATAATTTTCCGCCCCTGGGCATTGTCTAACGGGTTGGTCAGCTAAGTAGGGGCAACCCACGTACTTCGACCGTGGGGCTTTATCACAGTTTTGGCGCCCCTAGAAAAATGGCGCCCTAGGCACGTGCCTACTCGGCCTAATGGTTAATACGTCCCTGGGGACTACGTCATGGGAGAAGCGAAATGAGAGCGGCGTTTATTGAGACGACTAATACATTAGAACATGTAAGATAGTTGGATTAATACTCCTTTTGAAAGAGATATGTTATATACTTCTGATAATACTCAAAGATAACGGAACAGTCTATTTGACACTCTAATATTTTAGTGCTATTTTCCAATTTATATTTTAAGTTCTAATACAAGTTAATATCCAACTGGGTATGCCAAGTGATTTTGGACCGCTTTCACGTTTTTAAATTAGTATCTAGTAAATAAAGCACAATACATATAACTAGTGAATTTATATGATTATTTTAGCAACCCAATCGGCCTTGCAAATAAACCTTACATATGATTTATTGCAAATAAACTTTACAAACGGTTTAATGCAAATAAAAATTACAAATGATTTATTGCAAATAAACCTTGCAAATGATTTATTGCAAATAAACCTTACCAATAGTTTAATGCAAATAAACCTTGCAAATGATTTATTGCAAATAAACCTTACAAATGGTTTAATGCAAATAAACCTTTCAAATGATTTATTGCAAATAAACCTTACCAATGGTTTAATGAAAATAAACCTTACAAATGGTTTAATGCAAATAAATCTTACAAATGGTTTAATGCAAATAAACCTTACAAATAATTTATTGCAAATAAACCTTACAAATGGTTTAATGCAAATAAACCTTACAAATAGTTTAATGCAAATAAACCTTGCAAATGATTTATTGCAAATAAACCTTACAAATGGTTTAATGCAAATAAACCTTTCAAATGATTTATTGCAAATAAACCTTGCAAATGATTTATTACAAATAAACCTTACCAATAGTTTAATGCAAATAAACCTTGCAAATGATTTATTGCAAATAAACCTTACAAATGGTTTAATGCAAATAAACCTTTCAAATGATTTATTGCAAATAAACCTTACCAATGGTTTAATGAAAATAAACCTTACAAATGGTTTAATGCAAATAAATCTTACAAATGGTTTAATGCAAATAAACCTTACAAATAATTTATTGCAAATAAACCTTACAAATGGTTTAATGCAAATAAACCTTACAAATGGTTTAATGCAAAGAAACCTTACAAATGATTTATTGCGCAAGCCCCTTTCGGGTAATAGGTTAAAATATTATTTTTAAACTCACATCTTCTGTAACCTATTAGTCCTAAATATTTATCTTCCAAACCCATCAAAGAAGATTTTGAGTTCATTCGAGTAGATCGTTGCTCGTTGAAGAATTTTAATTTCAATTAGGTATCCCTAATTAGTTCGGTCTAAAAATAAGGCGCTGGGTTATTAAGAGCGCCAGTGAGCGTACCAACACCGGTATACGTACCCTGGCGAAATAAAAATTTTCCAAGTTTATCCTCATTATAAAATTCCATTTAACTTTACACGTTAATAATTGGAAAAATAGCGACGGGTTCATTATTGGTTTTTTTTTTTCTTTTTAATGGTTAATGAGCAAAAACGGGCCGTCGGAATATAGTCTTATTAGGCGCACCAGCCGAGCAATTAAGGCAAGGCCTCGTTCTGGAGAGATGATTAAACCATAGCGTCTTTAGGCTCCCTCTGGCGGCGTGCTGGAGAGCCTCGAGGTCACGATTATCAAAACGGTATCAAATTCTTTCCCAAATGAGCTTGACCCAACAAATTGGGCTAAGCTTATTAATTTCCGTTTTTATGACGCTCTTCGGGCTCGAAATATTCGCGCTTCATATAGCGCCACTTTAATCCCGGCTCGTAAAACGTCTCTCTTTGGCGCCGCGGCGTAGGCCCCACGTCGACGATCGCCCTCCGAACGTCGCGCCGCCGCCGCCGCCGATCTTAAATTCGTTAACGATTTTTGTAACACGCGCATTAAAAAAGCGAGCCACGAACCTTAAAATTCTTCAAATACGAAGACTTCCTCTTTCATCTCATTTTTTACTGCTATTTTTGCATTTAGAAAACGTACGGACTTTTGTTTCGTTTAAAGGCCTGGCAAGTACTTCCCATAAAATGTCAAAAGGCTCGTCATGGAAATTATGCTACATGACTTCAATTTTGATTGGACAAATTGCTATTCTTAGAAGTAGGCTCGTAGTATTCTGCCGGCAGATTTTTATGTTGTTTAATATTTGCTGCTTTCAGTGAATCTCACCTCTCTACTCTCTAAGGCGAGCGTACAGGGTGAGGACTTACATCGTGGTCCCGTTTCAATATTTCTCCGCACATGTATGAAGAGGTGCGAGACGTGAAATTCTTACCTCAATTTGTAGGAACAAGAAATACATTTTTAAATGATAAAATCTGACAGGGCATTTTTCACAGAAACTGTTCAACCTAGAATTCTGAAATTTTCAGGTTATATTTAGTAAGCAGGGAAGGCTTCAATTTATGAATAACAAAATAAATTAACAATATTTGACAGTTTTGTAAAATAATATTTTTCACCGGTGATGTAGACAACACATTTCAAAGAGAAAGTTATAAAGCGTACTGCAAAACGTAGAAATAAAGTTTGTTCGTCGAGAAACATGCAAACACCCTGTATAGAATAATTTCACCTCGTAGCTTTGGCTATGGCCGCCATTTTGTGATTTTTTTTTCTCTGTGCGAAAAAGCATGGGTGACGTTGTGTCACGTGAGACTGAAATCACTGAATAATGTAAAAATTTATAAACTCTTTTGGTAGACAAAAATTTTATTGGGTATCGTTATAGTTACATAAATGTCGTTTTTTACTAAACAAGTTGAAGAAATTGTGATATAAGAGGCTAAATTTCAATTTATAATAAAACCAGTTTTTCTCTTACTTTACGAGATTTCGGTTAAAATATGATTTTATTGTTAAATAATTGAGTAATTCTTTACGATTTTATTGGTTATAATTAGTATGTTAATTACATGGTTATCACCGTCGCCGGTGTTTTAAAAATTCGAACAAATTAACTTCTAAAGACGAAACATCTCATATTTTTAAATTTGTTATTTTGCTGCCGAGATATGAATTTATTAAAAGACTCGTTAGAGACAATTTAACTGAGCCTTACTCGCTCAATTCAACGAGATTCTCACCTTAAAATTTGAAATATTAAAGCATTTTATATGATAATTATTTTATGTTTGGAAATTTTTGGTTTTATGTTACCAAGTTGCTGAAGTAGTAGTATAATTGAATAAGTCTTTAGTCGTTAAGCCTAGGTTTCTCTTGATGTTAACGAGCCTAACTTTTGTTGCATTACTGCCGCGTTAAATTTTTCAGCATTACTAGCTATTTTCAGCAGTGACTAATAACGGAAAGATTTTTCCTCAGACGTCATGTGTCCACAAAATGGTTAAAAAAGCTTTTTTAAAGTAAATTTCTGTTGCAAAAAGACATAAATAAGAAAGTGTTCGATAAGCGTATTTAATAGTAGCAAGAATTTGACATAAATATAAATAATAATAATAATAAATAAACAAATGATTATAAGTGAAAAAAATTATAAAGTTGGGCTTAGAACTTACAGCTAAGCCTCGGCAAGCGAATTCTTTCCTTCCTTTATGAAAATTCCTCCGGAAACTAAGCTTTACAATCGGACATTCAAACATTTTATTTGATTCAAGGGATTATGTTGAAAATTATCCTTGTCTTTAAATGACAGCCATTTTGTTATTTTTAGGTAAAAAATACGAATTTCAAACAGAAGTCTTAGAAGCTGAAAGTTCCATCAACATAGTTTCTTCGGAGGGGAAGGATTCCCTGCCAGATGGTAAGTCTCCATTTTTAGTTCCATTATTTACATCTTAACTAGCATAGAGACGAAGATTTAGGGTGTCGCTGAGACTGTTATGTGAAATTTGGCATTAACATCATGATTTCGAATAAGATAATATGTCTCGCCGATAAAGGACTTTCAGAGGGATAAGTAAAAACGGGTTAAGTACGCCATTTTTGTTTAAAAATAATCAGAGTCATCAAGTCATCTAGTGAACTTTAATGCCATTATTCCAAGAATATATTGCGTAGGAGAGTCAGGGCAGGCCCTTCAAACCACGCCAGTCAAAAGCTCCCAACACTAATTATTAAACAGGGTTGTTAAAAATGCATTTTGAAAACGCAATATGCAAAATGGCATTTTGCGTTTTGAGTTAGAAAGTGTATTTTGCGTTTTGAGTTAGAAAGTGTATTTTGCATTTTGAGTTTCTAAGAAACTATTTGGCATTTACATTTTGCATTTTGTGGGTTTGATATGTACGATATCGTACGCTATGAAAATTATAGTACGCCCTAAAATTTTTGATTAAATTATCGCACTGTGCGATAATTATCGTACGTCTGGCAACGCTGCCTGGGCGAAAACGAGACGTTTCACGATTTTGGGCTAGTTAGAGTCTTCTCTTATTATAGGCTTCTGCTAATAATTACTAATTAATTATTGATTGTAAATTACTAATAATTATTAATTACTAATTAATTATTGATTGTAAATTACTAATAATTAATAATTACTAATTAATTATTGATTGTAAATTACTAATAATTAATAATTACTAATTAATTATTGATTGTAAATTACTAATAATTAATTATTGATTGTAAATTACTAATAATTAATTATTGATTGTAAATTACTAATAATTAATTATTGATTGTAAATTAATAATTAATTATTGATTGTAAATTACTAATAATTAATTATTGATTGTAAATTACTAATAATTAATTATTGATTGTAAATTACTAATAATTAATTATTGATTGTAAATTACTAATAATTAATTATTGATTGTAAATTACTAATAATTAATTATTGATTGTAAATTACTAATAATTAATTATTGATTGTAAATTACTAATAATTAATTATTGATTGTAAATTACTAATAATTAATTATTGATTGTAAATTACTAATAATTAATTATTGATTGTAAATTACTAATAATTAATTATTGATTGTAAATTACTAATAATTAATTATTGATTGTAAATTAATAATTAATTATTGATTGTAAATTACTAATAATTAATTATTGATTGTAAATTACTAATAATTAATTATTGATTGTAAATTACTAATAATTAATTATTGATTGTAAATTACTAATAATTAATTATTGATTGTAAATTACTAATAATTAATTATTGATTGTAAATTACTAATAATTAATTATTGATTGTAAATTACTAATAATTAATTATTGATTGTAAATTACTAATAATTAATTATTGATTGTAAATTATTAATAATTAATAATTACTAATTAATTATTGATTGTAAATTACTAATAATTAATAATTACTAATTAATTATTGATTGTAAATTACTAATAATTAATAATTACTAATTAATTATTGATTGTAAATTACTAATAATTAATAATTACTTATTAATTATTGATTGTAAATTACTAATAATTAATAATTACTAATTAATTATTGATTGTAAATTACTAATAATTAATAATTAATAATTAATTATTGATTGTTAATTACTAATAATTAATAATTACTAATAAATTATTGATTGTAAATTACTAATTAATTATTGATTGTAAATTACTAATTAATTATTGATTGTAAATTACTAATTTTTTATTGATTGTAAATTACTAATTATTTATTGATTGTAAATTACTAATTAATTATTGATTGTAAATTACTAATTATTTATTGATTGTAAATTACTAATTAATTATTGATTGTAAATTACTAATTAATTATTGATTGCAAATTACTAATTAATTATTGATTGTAAATTACTAATTAATTATTGATTGTAAATTACTAATTATTTATTGATTGTAAATTACTAATTAATTATTGATTGTAAATTACTAATTAATTATTGATTGTAAATTACTAATTAATTATTGATTATAAATTACTAATTAATTATTGATTGTAAATTACTAATTAATTGTTGTTTTTAAATTGCCAATTAATTATTGATTGTAAATTACTAATTAATTATTGATTGTAAATTACTAATTAATTATTGATTGTAAATTACTAATTAATTCTTGATTATAAATTACTAATTAATTATTGTTTTTAAATTACTAATTAATTATTGATTGTAAATTACTAATTAATTATTGATTTTAAATTACTAATAATTAATAATTATTAAATAATAATTATTAATTACAAACATTTCGTATTTTTATTTTGAACCATTTTACATTTTGCATTTAAAACTAATTTTCAAGATGCATTTTGAATTTTTCATTTTGAGTTATGGAGAAGTATTTGGCATTTTACATTTTGCATTTTTTTCATTTTGAGTTATAGAGAAAGTATTTTCCATTTTACATTTTGCATTTTGAGTTATGGAAAAAGTATTTTGCATTTTGAAAAAAAAATATTTTTAACAACCATGTTATTGAAATTAACCTCAACGAGTTTTTGTGGAAAAGGAAACCGAAGAACTCGGGGGGAAATCCTTAAAGCAATGCGGAATTAATTTTAAAACTGTTCCGAATTTTAGTATTTATATATATCTCAATAATGAAGTCAATTTGTAATAAACCTGGTTCGCCGAAACGCAGAAATCCAACAGGTAAATGATGAAAATTTAAGTCATAGATCCAGGGCCGTCTTAAGACCTTTGGGGCCATGGGCCAAATTATTTCATCAGACCTTTGCGATCCCCAACGGTCAGCCTTTGTATGTCCGTTGTGTAAATTCAACTACACAATAATCAAACCAAAGCTTTTAATTTCAAAAGTATAACATAGTCCTACTGAAAATAAGATTTTTACTGACAGTGACTCGCTGTTAGGTTTTAGAAATTGTTGGTACCGTATGATGCGCGATGTGGCGATGAGTCAAATTACTTTAGACGTAACTAAAAGATACATAATATTAAATGAGTATAAATAATATTTAATTAACTAATCCCTTATCCCTAGAGTAGAGGCGGTATGGATGGCCTTTCCAGGGCCCCCAAACTGGCTGGAGGCCCTGGGCTGTAGCCCACTTAGCCCATGCCTTAAGACGGCCCTGCATAGATCAAACTAACACACGCTACTTACTCTAATTAGCTTCCATGGCCACTTTTTTTAGTTTTAAGCAAACGAAATGGACGCCTTTCCTTAGGCAAAACCTTCGAAACGCCTACTATGTTTTTTTTTTTTTATAAATTCTAGTGCATAGGCGAATGGTGCACCTACTGCAAAAATGTTAAGCGATCAAAATGAAGAGCTCGGGTGAATAGATAAATGAACCGCCAAAATTTGGATTAATCATAAATATTTCGGTTAACTTTTTATTTATGGATATTATTCGTGGCTATTAAACGATTTAATATGCTAAAAATAAGTTTTTATTCGGATAAATTTCGATTATGGATATAAAACAAAAAAAAATTGAAATTTCTTATCCAACCCCGAGCTCTATCAAAATGTTATTCGATGTGTTATATACTTATGTTACCATAAGAAATAATATTAATTAAAATAATGAACCCGAAATATCTCAAATTTAAAAAGTTTGAAACAAAACTATCGGAATCGTGTTGCAGATTTTCGTGCTGCATTTGTAGTACCCTCATTGCACGTCTAAGAAGTCCAAAATATAAAACACAAACTACATTTAGACAAACTCCATCAATATGTAATTAAATTAGGTGTTTTGACATTAAATTCGTATTTAAATTAGCACATATGCAATTTTAAGATATATTGAACTAATAAAATTCGAACAATACTCAGTTTCTCGTTAGCTCGCTGGTTAATATTATTGCCAGAAGTCGAAAACATTGCATTTTACGTCAACGATGAAACACAAAACATAGAGGAATAGTTCTGATTGGGCTAAGCACTGACATTCCTCTTCAGAAATCGCGTAAAGGGGGATGTAGAAACGGGGGGGTATGTCGAGGTAGACTGTTATCTATTCATACATTCCAACAAAGGCAGCGCGATCTACCGGTTAGGGTTTGAATTCTTTAAAAAGTCTACTTCGACTTTCCCCTTTTTTTCCCCCGCCTCGAACTGGCACTACGCTGTCGGATTTTGCTCCTTCTTTCCTTTCCCCTCCTCTACTATTCCTCCATGCACAAAATAAAATCATTGTTTTGGATATTACCAAATACGTCTTTCCATAAAATGTTCGCACTCGTCTTAACTATTTTTTTCGACGTCACACGGCCAATTTCACTAAAAGATATTATGAAGTTGCCGGTACTTTTATATTTCCAAACAAAATCTTTCCTAGCTATAATTTGGCTTAGCTTTTTTATGAAGGTTTTTAATTGTCATTTATAAATAGTTAATAATCAAATCTCGAAGGTAAATATTGAATGTTTACTCTGGGTTAAAATACCCTGTAAACTAGCTGCAAGCAGACGAAGCATCGAGAGTTAAGAGTAAAACACAAGGAGAATACGTACTAAGGTTGCAAAAACAGTTTTCCTTCCCCCACCTCCGGACTCAAACCTTTTATGGAAAGATCTATTATCAAAATAATTTTTTCTAGAATTTGAAGTCATTCGAAATGTTTTACAGGATAAGCTAAGCGGGAAATAAACTTTGCCAAATGATTTTTCTTGTGAACTTGATGATATTAATCTTGAGTTATTTCCGCAGATAACTCTAGAAGTAATTCGGACGAGGCAAATTCATCTCGCAAACCAAGCGCAAATGTCGTTGCTTTGGCTTTATCATTGTTTGTGTTCTTCGTCAGTCTTCTCGCTCCGACACCAGATGGCGGATTCGGGTGTCATTTTATAAAGCATTCCCGGCAACAGAATCAAAATAGCGACCATCGACTATAATATTTGAAAAAAACACTCACCGAGACAGTGTGCTTATGTATAATATGTACGAAGAGACGAAGTATCTCACTGAACACTTTCGCTCATGTATCATTTAAACGAACAATGACTCTAATAATATTTCCACGAAAGAAATTTGATTTCGCGAGAATTTAGTAAGAAAGAAGTGCCATTCCCTTCAAAACAAATATAGATTTTTTGGAAAAATTTCACTGAGCTTCGGGACTGCAATAATATACCCGCGGTCTGAATTACTACATATGCATTAACGTATATAAATATATCAATTCTGTTTCGTGTATTCGATGATATACGTATTATTTTTTGAGTTAGAACTGTGCCCAAGTGACTAATTATCCCTTTTGCTAATATTACACGATGTGGTCAACGGGTGTTTCAGGTATTGGGTGGGTGACGATTAGGTGTAGCAATTTTGCTTGGAAATTTTTCAGTGGATGTGGCAATTTAATGTACGACTGTTTGTGTGACGCGTATTTTATGTAAACGCTGGTTTTAGTGGAACAGCACTAGGTTTTTTTAGAGTAGTTTGGACCATTTATATAGTTCGCTAACCGCTACGCGATCAGTCAGGGTTAGTGCTCGGCATTCGATTAATTTTTATCCATGAATAAAATAAGCTCGGCGATATTTAAATAATATTTATTTAAATAACCAATAGTTGAATAAAAATTGTAAAATGTTTAAATAATCGAAAGTGAATAAATAAAACAAACAATTATTTAAATAAATAACACTTTTATTCATATAAATGCTTGGTTTCGTAAAAAAAACATAATTAAATAAGTTAAAATTATATTCTTTTTACCAACGTTTTTTAAATAAATCGGAAAATTTGTGGATAGTGAATAAACAATTCCGAGCACTAGCCAGGGTTGAGATATGTGTTAAGGTCACGCCAACTTGGATAGGGACGGGACACCTGTGGCGGAAGTATGACAACCACTCGGGGGCCGGGGTGATTGGTAGTCGTCCTCACAAGACCATCCACATTATCTCCCTCCCAGACGCTTGGGATTACAGGATTACGATACTAGTCCCGGCCACTAACAATTGTAAGATTATTGGTGCATGAAATTTCAGTGAACACAACAATTGACTGGAGAGCGAATTAAGATTTGGCATGTTACATTTACGGTGGACGTTTCAGTGTACTTTTATTATTTCGTACACCTCCTAAAAGACACGTTCACTAAACAACTATGAGCCGAATTGTCACATTCACTACAACGTTTAACAATCAAATTTCTACCACCAAATCGGTGTACGACGCAAAATCTTCCACCCAGTTATCTTATACCCGTTATCATCATACACTTTGAAATTGCTTAAGCATCACGGGAATATTTTTCTAATATAATAAACACGCACTGTACAAGAACTTTGGTGCTTTGAAAACAATATCAACTTAAACGAGAGACAAGTTTTTCTGAAAGACCTAGGTAATGAAGCTATTTCATTTCCCAATTTCTCTTTGTCCCTTGATACGAGAGCTTTTCTAAATTAATAATGCTGAAATGATTGTTTTATAATTTCGGCTCAAACCGAAACAAAAAAATTACCCTTTTTCCTATTGGTTTCGACAATAATTGACCTTTTCACCGGCAGTTTTGACAGTACTATGTGCTAATAACTAAGTGTTTAATTGAACAACTAGAATTACTTATGTCAATAATATCGCGTTTAAACAAAGAACATTTTAATAAAAAGAGTTTGTAAACAGAGATTATTACTGTAAACTGAGTGACAATCAGTTACTGAAGTAGCTTTTTTTTCTCACAAAGTAAGATTTAAGATCAGTAAAATTGAAGCATTGTGCTAGAGTAAGTATTTGAGCATAGACCATTAACAAATTCCCGAGAATTTTTGGGATATTTTCTCTTTTGATATTTTATGTTAGGACATAATACGTCGTGACTACAAAATTTAATTTACAAATTTATTAATAATAATATTATTAATAATATTACTAATATTTCAGTGATGTAACATATACAAATGAACCAGGACAAGAACCTAATGATGAATACTGAAAACGTGTGACCGAACTTGTAGTCAGCTTTTTTCTTTAATGTGACAGTGGTTAAATGAAGAGTATATCTTGCCAAATTCAAACTGCCACTTGAAAATAAAAAAGAAGGATTTATAAACCAGAATTCAATAAAGTAGTTTGTGAGGTTATTAATTTTCAGTACAGTTATCACGTCAGTATTCAGCTAGTACAACCGTAGAAAATATAAAACAGGAATAGCAACTCTGATTATTTATCCTCTGAGTACTTTACTTCTATTAACTTCCGTTAATCCTCTTAATATATATATATATATACCGGAAGTACCCCGCCCCAGCTCTTAGCTTTAGAACCTCGAGATACATATTAAAGCCTTGTAAAAGTTAGAGTTTCTATTCGTCTTCTATGTGTTCTATGGTACAACTAGTTCAGCAAAGATAGAGCTGCTCGTTCTCTACTATGCTAAATACGTTCTTGTCGAGGTGGACAATAACTTATTTGGCATTTTAATACATCATTTGCTAAAATAGAGCGAACTGGGGGCGAAAGCAGTTGCCACTAGTTCAGTACGAAGACATTTTGGCCAATGGGAAAAATATCCTCGTGAAACCCAGTGAACACTACCGTGGTAGCATATATTTATCGAAATCAGGGGCCTATTTATATTATCCAATTACTCCCCGATCGTTGAACAATTTGAAAGTGTTCATTTAAGCGTATGGTATTTGCTGTTAACATTTATAATCAAAATTATTGTGTCCAAAGTTGCGATATTAAATTTCATTTAAAAAAATATATAGTTTATTTGCATTAAGACTTTTTATGATAGAGCTAATCAGCCTGTAACGTGATGCCGGTGTGACTGTGTATGGCTAAGTCGTATAAGTTACGGTGAAACACTAAATTAACCAATTACCGGTATATCTTGATTCAGTTGCCATATAGAAAATCCGTGTAATATATTGATGAATAACAGTTTATGAACAAAAAGTTAAAATATTATTTAAAAGCTTGTTTGTATCTTTCGTATCCAAATTGTACCTGTTTTTTTTTATATTTTATTTCTAACGTTTCTAACAATAACTCCCCTTTTAATAAGAAACTAAATTACGATATGATTGCGTAAAGTGATAATTATTTTAAATTTTCATAATAGAGATCAAACATTTGAATTTTTTTTATAGTTGTAGAAAATGTAATATTAATTATGTATAAAAATAAAGGGAAAATCACGCAGGGTTTTACAATTTGCCTTTAACCGGTCGGAGAAAACATTAACTCGAAATAGATCGAAGCACCAGACCTCTTAATAAAAATGTCATAAATGGACAGTTTATAATGTTCAACAATACTTTACTATATATGATGTAAATTATATACCAAAGTAATCATAAAAAGTGTGCTATTGAGTGTAGTGTAGAAGAATAATTTATCTACCAAGTAGACACAGCAAATGTTATTAAAAGCAGTCATTTGAAAAAAGCGAATAATATACTATCTTGGATATAAAAATTATTTAATAATTTGTTACATTAGTTCATTGTACTAAATAGTTTTATGTTCATTAAAATATTTTCTGTTTCCTAAACCGTTTTCAATACCATTTTTGTTCAACTCTTTCGAGGATAACGTAAAATTAATATTTTGTATTTGTCCAGGCAATAATGCATTTATTTATAGGTCCAGACGATTTGCTGGAATCATGCCCAAAATTTATCCCCCGCGAGAGGGGGGAAATAAAAGCTTTACCGACCTGTGCCTCAATCGCGTCGAAAGACGTCAGTTTTAAAGGGCAACGCAAGTGACCATGCAGGGGGTTAATTATCTTATAGATAAAAAGAACGACTGCACATGCGCTATCTGCTATAGCCTTTCCCTCTGTAAATAAAAGCAGAACTATATTAGCCGAATTTATTTTGTATAAATGCGCCTCTCGCGGTTCTTATGCAATAGCTAAACCCATGCATTCCAAGGAAAGTGAAGTTTTCGAGGATGAAAATATTACCTTTTGAGCTGGTGGTATTACGCTCAAAAACGTTGTTACCAATTCGGTTAATTCTATTTAAAAATAACTATTTTCACATCATGTTGTAATCAGGAACGTCATTTCAGGATTTTACAGGAGGGGGCAGAACTATAGAGCTCCGGAAAACCAGTTTTTTAAAAGGACAAAAACCCATCAAATTTCATATTTTTGGGATTTTTAATCGAAATAGTTATTCCATATTTGCTATTGATTTTCAGGATAATAGCGAGAACCAAAAATTTCCCAAGATATGCATGAACATTTTAAGATCATAGAAATCCAGGGGGGGGCAATGCCCCCCCCCTTGCCCTACCCAAATGACGTCCCTGGTTGTAATTTTATTTGAAGTAAAACGGAATAAGTACTCGACAATATACTAATTAGACCGCCTTCAATGTGCTTCTGCTTTAAAGCTCTTCAGAATACTAATTTGATTAAAATTTCTGACCTCGTTTGTATATTATATAATTAAAATAGGAATTTCTAAATTGAAATGAATCATCGTACAAGTGAATAAGCTCGGTCTGAAATACCACGAACTCTATTTGAAGTCGCGAAGAGGTGACCGTGGTAGTTATGCTGCTGTGAAATATTTTCCTACATCAAAATCTTCAAAAGTCGTTGGAATTTATTTTTCTTTCTATACCGAAAAGCCACGTGATTAAAAATGTGACCTTTTTTTAAAAGTTCTGATGTTGTGTTTTTTTCCTCTTAGAACCGAGCTAAACGTATGAGTGTCGCAATAGATGGTGTCAACCATAATGATAATACATTTTTACTTTAGCTTAGCTGGTTATAGCGTCCATTAATTGAAATACACACGAGTTAAGCAATTCTTCGATACACACGATTATCTAGCTAGCCCTGTAGTTTAAAAAATGTTCGATATTCTGGCAACCCGTTGGAGCGACTTTATTCCCTTTTCTTGATTTTTCAGAAGAAGCAAAAGTAATATAAAATTTTCAAACGTTCCAATACTTCAGCTCCCTCGTCTGGTTCCGTATAGTTTCAGCTCCCTCGTCTGGTTCTCGTTGGGCCAGAATAGCCGATATCGGTTCGAAGGATCGCCAGGTGCGCGATTTTGGGAAACATGAGGCTAATGTTATCTCGGACTGGGAGCCAACGTCGGTGATTTCGTTTGTAAAGCGTTGAAATTGAGTTTACGTTGAACAATCAATGCTGTTTTTTTTCTGTCAGATCCAGCAGGCAAATTCGAAGTATGCCAGAGTCGAGATTTCTGTTTGATTTCTTCAGAACTTTCCCAAATCTACGCAACGGCGAACAGATCAGCGGTCACTTCGGGAATCGAATCTGGAGATTTATCTTATAAAGAAACCCCACATACAGACAAGATCCAAAATAGGTCTAAAGGGATAATTTTATGGTATTACAAATCCTTAAATAAAATGTCAGAAGTGCATAACACATTTCTTACGAGAGTAATTGTATCCTTCTAATGTTATTCGCTTGAAACATGTACGTTCACACGCTCTCGCTGGTTTTTCAAACTGCTTTTGTGGAAGAAAACATAGTGCTTGGCCTAATTCGTCACTTAGCGAGATTCTATAACTATTACATAGGGAAAATGTTTTATTAATTAGTACGATTAACAAGAAAAAATAGAAAAAAATATTTTTAAGAAACTAGGGAGCCATCTGTATCTTAAAAATGTTTTTATTAAATTTTCTTTACTGTACCATAAAAACGACCAGAATATTCTGTGAACAAAGGTTGAAGTCTTGACCGTATATAATGTCATGCAAATCATCTAGAAGGTTCGTCTCTGATGATGAAATGTTAGGCATTTCGAAATGGGTTAGACGTATCATTGTAAATAACATGGATTTTAACTAAATATGCAAATCTAAGGAAGGCTCTTTTTTTCTTATTAATCATCATTCAGCATATTGACTCACAACAAATCATTGAGCCATTAATTAGTACATATTAATTTCTTTACAGGGTAATTTAAACATTTTACATGATTAGGGAAAGAAGTACGAGCCGTCAATTTTTAGCTCTGGAATTTGTGTCGAGCATATTTCGTTTTTATGGCCTATATGTTTATTTCTCTCTTAAGAAATAAATTATAAATTTCTGATGTTATCCAAATATTAATAGTTAACCAGTTATTATGGTTTCTTATTTGTTTAAAGAAAACTTTGTGGTAGTATAAACGGAATGTTCGACGGCTGATAAATTTATTGAATTATTTTTGTTTCAAGACGCGCCATTGATTGATTTTTATAGAGAAAAGTCGGTAGAAGCCACTATTCCTACCGCTTTATGCAAAATTCGCCTTTTCCTACTAGTTCAGTCGAAGATGATTCGTTCAACAAGCTAAACCACTCACTGTGTAAACTTTGGGGTGAGGGAAACTTTTCAAATCTCTTTAGAATATCTAGCAAGAAAGCGGAACAAATTTCGGGTGTTTAATGGTGCGCTACCTTTCGAAGACACATTTCAGTTTAAATAATAGACTTATTCTATGTCTCATCGTTTATTTTATTTGAAAAATAATTTGAAATAAACTTAATATTTAAGGCTTAAAAATTATTTTGAAAATATACTTAGTTATAAAGGTTTAGCCATTGAAATGGCTTTAAAAATATACTTACGAGTTACGAGGAGACTACCCGAGGTGATAATCAACGATTTGTTGAAACTAGGTGGTTATGTAGAACTTATGGAAACATGAAATTTCACCAAGGGAAAAGTTGCAATGGGCAATAGTTTTGCCATGGCAACCGAAAATGTTTTTGACAACACAGTATGTATATTTTCCCATTGAAAATAACATGGGAATCTGAGCACAAATTATTACCATTTTATCAATTTTGATAAAACTAATTTATTAAAATCAATTAGTTGATATAATGGTCAATAATACATTTTTTTAAACGTTATATTTCATCTTTCTCCATTTTATCGATTCTGATCAATTTTTAATCACATTGATCAAATTGAAAATTTTTATCCAAAATTTGATAAAATATATCTGATTTATCAAGTTATACCCGATTTTAGGCAATTAATCAAGTTAAAAAATATTTTTCCAATTTTGATCATTTTTAATTAAAATTATTAATTTTGATCACATTCAAACAACTTAATTCAATTTTATTAATTTTGATAAAATGGATTTATTATCGTCAATTTGGTGATTAGTTGACAAATACAACTTTTTATCTTTATATTTCGCTTTTCTCCATTTTTACCGATTCTGATCAACTTTTACATATTTTGACCAAATTGACCAATATTCATCAAAATATCATAAAATTAATTTCATTTGTCAATTTTGATATATATGAAATTTTTCACAGGGGGGGGGGCATGCATCAGATTTATAGCCCGGTGTACCAGTAAGATTGAAACCACACCACCGGAGGTCCATCATCAAATGCCCTACGCCCGCGTCCACACGCCCGGACAGGTGACAAAACCAGCATGGGTAGCAGAACCCTACTACTGATGGCCGCACCCTCGACGCAAGCCGCTCAACCCAGCAGAAGGTGCAGCAAAGGGTCGACCAGCCCCCACTTCGCACACAGCAGTGGGAATGAGAACGGATGCTCTGGAAACGCCAGCCGACACCCTACCTAGAAAGGTATAGAGCCAAGCTCTTAGGAAGGAGCGCCTAAAGGGGAACGGCGGGCACACAACAGCCCGCATAACCCGGCACAGCTGGCACCGGATATCCCGGTGGAGCTCCAAAAGGCCGGGAGATGGGTCCACCGTGCCCTCATACGGAGGCCCGCAGCCCCACAGCAGGCAACTCAATCCGCTGAGATGGCCAGTTTGCCCGGCCCCTCTCCGTTAGCCTGGGCCGAAGCCCAGTTACCAGCCCACATCGGAACGAAGTCGGAGGTGTAGAGAGGACCATTTGGACGGAGCTAACATCTCCCAGTGCGCCACCGCCAGTGCTGGGTTACAAGAGACGGACCCCGACTCCCCGGTAAAGCCACCAGTTATTGCACACTCCGACCCCTCGTGGGCCTGGGGGGGGGGGGAGGGGGGACCCATAGAAGTGCTCAGATTCCCATGTTATTTTCAATGGGAAAATATACATACTGTGTTGTCAAAAACATTTTCGGTAGCCATGGCAAAACTGATGCCCTTTGCAACTTTTGCCTTGGAGAAATTTCATGTTACCATAAGGTCTACATACCCACCTAGTTTCAACAAAATCGGTGATTATCACCTCAGGTAGTCTCCTCGTTAGTATTAAAGGCTTAGCCATTGATATGGCTTTAAAAATATACTTAGTTATAAAGGTTTAGCCATTGAAATGGTTTTATAAATATACTTAGAATTAAAGGCTTAGCCATTGAAATTGCTTTGAAATATTTTAAAAATATACTTAGTGTTAAAGGCTTAGCCATGGAAATGGCTTTAAAAATATGCTTAGTATTAAAGGCTCAGCCATTGAAAAGGCTTTGAAAATTTACTTAGTATTAAAGTCTTAGCCATTGAAATGGCTTTAGAAATATACTTAGTATTAATGGCTTAGCCATTGAAATGGCTTTAAAAATATGCTTAGTATTAAAGGCTCAGCTCTTGAAATTGCTTTGAAATATTTTTAAAATATGCTCTATACTAAAGGCTTAGCCATGGAAATGGCTTTAAAAATATATTTAGTATTAAAGGCTTAGCCATGGAAATGGCTTTAAAAATATATTTAGTATTAAAGGCTTAGTCATTGAAATGGCTTTAGAAATATATTTAGTATTAAAGGCTTAGCCATTGAAATGGCTTTAAAAAATATATTTAGTATTAAAGGCTTATATACATTGAAATTGCCTTAAAATATTTTAAATATACAGTAAGTATCAAAGGCTTATAGCTATGGAAATTTCTTCAAAATATTTTAATATTTGTTTGTTAGTCGTAATTTTGAGAAGAAAATTTTATTTTCAGTCAACACTTTTTAGAGAATTGTCACCAGGAAAAAACTATCCAACGGAAACTTTTCTCGAAAGCATAATTCCTTTTTAGAATTTTTCTATTTTTCTTTCAGGTGTTACAAACAGAGTTTTTAATTTATAAATGTGCGTAACCAAGATTCTTTTTAAATTATAAATTGAATTTCACGCTTTGCTGTTTCAACCCGTATAAACATGGAAATAATGAATTTTATTTCAACCTCCATACAATTGCTAAAATAGTAATCATATATTTTATTTTATTTTTATATTAAACCCAGCGAAAATAAAATTACGTCAACTCTACGGTGACTCTAAAAGGAACAAATGAAATTCGTTTTATTTTTTCCACGGAAAACTTTGCGCGTTGTTATTTGAGAGTGGATGGAGATAGTGAAGTTTAGAAAAACCGCGCCAGATAACAAAAGGGGACGACGTCGACCTGCGCTCAAACGGTGTAAAATTAACGTGCGCCGCAAATAAAACGCGCGAATACCAGAACAAAGATAATTCTGTAAAACAACGGCGCAGAGATTTTGAATAACATAATTCAAAATATAAAACTACACTGTATACATTTTTCCTCTTTCACAGAGGTTTATAAGCATGACTGCTTTTAAAAGCGCCATTTAAGAGGAATAAAATCGTTTTTTTTTCTTCAGTAATGTCGCAAACAATAATGGCAACGAAATATTGCCCAAGATGAAAAAATTAAACCAAATATACGTATCTTTTTCTATTAAATTTTTCAATTCTAAATATTTTGTGGATTTTAGCCTATTTTAGGAAATCAAGATTTTATTTATTTCCGTCACTTTAAGGGAACCAATGAGAGTTATTTTAGGGAGGAGGTACGATACGAGCATGAGGGGTATTAAGAGGTAAAAAGCAATTCAATATTATCTCTAAAATCTATTACAAAATTCACGGAAACACGTTTCACCGTCAGATGTCATTGTACTTTCGCATCTACATAGTTATATACGTAAAAATTTAATTTCGATTTCAATAGTCAAAATTTCAGCCAGAGATTCCAATAGCAGACCGGTTTCGTCATTTTGGGGCTAATCAGTACTGTGTAGAAGCTCTGGCTTTTCGCGGAAACTGCCGATATCAGTAATTCTAATTTACATCCAGGGTGCCCTTTGGATTGTTTAAGCTGAGATTAGGGCTACAATCACAGCAAACAATAGCAACATGTGTTGTAGCACTTTTCCAAATTAGGAAAACCAAAGTGGGGTGAGGAAAACTAAGTGACAGAATATTTTCAAATTGCAATAAATAAATATTTGGCAAAATTTAGTTCAAAGAAAGTTTGCCCGTGGCGCTGGGGTACAATTAGCTTCAGTCTCAGGATGCAGCTAAAGCAGGCTCTAACAAGTAGTTTCATTCTCCACAATTTTTGGCCTTAAATCTAGAACTATTAAAAAATAAGAGAATGCAGTTAATAACGTTAATTTTTAATTTAATTTATACTATCAATATTATCATTGAAGTTTATTTTTATGCATTCTAAGTAACTATTAGGGCTAGATTTATACTTAAATATTAAGACAACGGACTATATCTAGTCAAAGTTTTAACATTAAATCGAGTTCGTCACGCCATGGAGAAAATTTAAAAGATTTTTAGCTGATGTAGGGAAAATTAACATGGGGTAAATTAACATGGAGTAAATTAACATGGGTTTCACGCTTTGGGGAAATTACTGATTCCTTGCGCTCCTGTATCTTAATAACGGTTTGTTTGTCAAACTTGAAATTTACAGGAAGGTTATATTTGTTATTTAGTCGCTTTTTTTTTCATACATTTATGTTATATTTAGGGTTAGAAATTGAATTTCAAAGATTATTATGGCTCTTATTGGAAACCAGATGGCGATGGTGGAAGCCAAGACAAATAATTTAACGTAATTAAACTAGCCTCTCACTGGGCTATAAATAAATAAATAATAATCAGCCAGGCTAATACCCTAGGCCCAAGTCATTAGCGACTTTTATTGCCTTTAATTCAGGTGGCCGGTTTAAATTGCTCTCAGCAAAAATGAAATGGCGGTGTTCGATGCACTCGCTCGATTTTGCTAAGGCTTAGTTATAGACGTTTAAAAACAAATATATAATTAATTAAAATGGCCACAATCGCCGAAGGGTGTCTGAAAGGGTAAAAGCGTTTTAATCAGGTGACTCAGCGCAGCGTACATAGTTCGAGTCTTTATTTATATAAATACGTTATTTCAATTTTATAAAATAATGTTTTTTTTTTCAAATTATAGTCAATAATAATTATTTAAGAATAGTAAATAGAAAGTGAATGTAATTTTTTATTATTTAATTGAAGGTTATTTTTTATTATTTAATTGAAGGTTATTTTTTATTATTTAATTGAAGGTTATTTTTTATTATTTAAGCATCGTATATAATAATTTAATTAAATTTTTATTGAAATATTGTATATTGATTGTGTATGCTACAGGTTTGAAAAAAGACACAAGGGTCGAGCGTTTAAATGCGGTAATAAAAATAATTTAAAGTCTGTATGTGTAGTTGTGATTTCAATATTATTCGTATAATTACAAATAATTAAATGTAAATTTATCTTAAATTAAGTAAAATTTCAAAGTATTGTAGTTCAAGTTTTATTTTTCTACCTTGAAAAGAAGAACCATTTTTTCAGGTAGTCATTCATCTTTTAACAAACTTTTGTTAATAAATTATCAAAGTTAAAAGACACGATGAAGTAGCACGAGAGACTGAATGCTTATCTGGAGGCTTAAAATCTTTCTAGAAACTAATACTGATAACCTTTTTGAGGGAAGACAATTAATAGAACTTACTAAAGCTGAAAATGAAATGATTGTTATAAAGTAGCTTAGAGAACTTAGTTTATGCATTTATAGCCTTGCAGTCAGATCAAAGGACTATACTCGAGAATGTTGCCAAATATATTTGTGGAAGAAACCCTCCTAAAGGAGGCTTATACATATTTGTTAGTGGATACGGAAAAACTTAAATATGTTTTTTTTTATAAAACTTGAAGAATGCCCTCATATTGAAGACAAGATTTGTGTGGTATTGGCAGCCCCGCCCGGATTGGCTGCGCATAACGTAGGAGGGGTGCCTTTGCATCGTTTGTTTAAGAGCTCTGCGTGTTCAACAGGGAAAAACAGAAAAATATCATAAATTGAGACCCGAATGCTTGCAAATAGTGCGGAACACGCTAGTCCATTTAAAGTTATTAATTATAGATGAAATGGACATGTTCTCTTCAGCTTTGCTCTCTTACGTTCATTTGAGACTTTGAGGAGGAGGAACTGTTTGGAGGTATTTATACTTCAGCATTGGGAAACTTGTTGCAGTTACAACCTATTAAAGATGATCCTGTATTTTCTGTTAATGATAGGACTGGTATAAGGGAACTGGTCAAGTATTGAAAAAGTAGCTTATAAAGAAACAATTTAAGGACAAATATTTAAGCTATTAAGCAAATGTTAACAAGCGTTAGGTATTATTTTGAAAAGTTAAAAAAATAAATTAAACAAAATGGATGATATTTAGATGTTAAAAATAAGAAATACCCACAATCGTTTTATTTTGTAAATTTAGCGTACTAAATAAATTAAAAAAAAATAAATAAACAATTTATGTAATTCATATTGCTGTGTATCAAATAACAAAAATTAATCCTTTTTTTGTAAATCTTAATACCTGTCTCTTCTTGGGCGTAATTACTTGGTACACGACTAGATATATCAGCATTTAAATTTCTAATAATATTTTTAATGGTTTTGGATAGTTTAGAATTTTTACAAGCAGACTGTTGGCGCCATCGGGTATGACTTCGGATATTTATAAAACAGAAGTATGAGTTTATGATTGTTTTAATGAATAGGCAATAAAATTAGGTCAAACTTCCAGGGTCAGATTAACAGTTATCAAAAGTTAATTAGCTTAGACCCCTCTAAACGTTGTTATTTCAGAAAAACCAAAAAGGTGCCTATCCGCTAACATTTGTTTTTTTTTTAAATCATAAACCCTTTTCAAAAGGGTTGGAAAAATATCATTCTTATCTGAAATATCATTTTACTGTTTTATAGCGTAAATGGTTTTCAAATAAATATTATTTTTTATATTCTAACGGATCAGCTAGATCCAAAATGTTCACAATATCATTGACCAGTTTTTAATTTTAAAATCAGCTAGTAGACAGTTATTTTTAATTATTAACAGACGTAATCTAACAATCTATTTTTCAAGATCTATTTCAAGATCTATTTCTATTTGTGACTATTAGTGGTAAACTATAGAAAATGACAAATTTATGTTCGCGTATTCTTTCTAATGAGATAAAAATAAACGAAATTATACTAGTGGTCGATTTGTCAAAATCAAAAATGAAGTTTCGAGTAATGGTTGGTTAGCAAAGGGTGTTCCAAAACCAATTTCTCTTGTCGAACTGAGGTGAGCATTTATTATCTTAAGCGTTTTACGTACGTACGTTGACTTCTTCAGTTTGATATCATCAAAGTTTGTCCGTTCTTAAGAGGCGACCAATGAGCGCAAATCCACTTGGACTAATAATTATGACCTTGTTTTAGCGCGCGCCTAATTGATATATTCAGAGTTTGTGAATGGGTTACAAGGTTTTTATTTTTGCAATGGATCTTCCAATTAGTGGCTATTGGGCCAAGCGTACAAGGAGAGCGAGACTTTTTAGCGTCGGCTGGCAGCGTCGGTGGAGGAAAACAAAACTACAAAAGTCAATATCGAAAGAAGCGAGCTCCTGGTCTCTCGGTCGGGAGGAGCCGCCCTGTCAATAGAAAGACTTGAGAGGTAATTGAGTTAACTGGCTTAGGGAACCTGATCGATTTTCGTTGGTTTCCCCTAAGTGCTACGCGTTAGTTTGCGGTGGTTCCGTCCAGACTCGCCCGCTTTTTTCGCCCCCCCCCCCGCCTTCTTTCCACCCTCCGACTTTCTTTTAGGAATTTCATTCCACGAAGAGCGATAGAAATGCCATTGGCCTTTTTGAGAGGAAAACCATTGTAATTGGCTCTCTTCTTGAATTCATTGATTTCTTATATTCGAATTTCCATTCTGGTTATTAAGCTCGAAAGCCTCGGGCGACGAAAAAAATATTAACTCCATTCCTAAACTGGATATTCGAGACCCTTTTTTTCTTTGTCAAATACCTTTTTTGTTCCACCGAGATCTTCGTATGGTATACGATATTTATTTTCTTATTTGAATATATTCCTAATCACTGTTTGGAATAACGTCGAGCTAATTTCTGCCAATAAATAAAGGTACCATCTTGTAAGGCAAGATATCAAGAGAAATTCGGAGCTGGCGTTAATATTTGAGAAGATATTCCCTCCGTTTCCCCTCAGTAGGCGAATTACTTATTTATTGGCAATCTGATACAGTTTCTCGAACTTGCCTTCTCACCTATGTCACAAATGCCTTCTGCCAGCTAGACATTCTCGTCCATCACAGTGCAAAACTGCTTTTCTTTTTACTGTGGCCGCGAGAAACGATGGTACGATGTTTCTAAAATCAGTTCTTGTACCGGTATATTAGTTAATATTGAAAAATCTATCACGCAAACTACGCGTATATATACGGTCTCCGTGCGAAGACAGATAAGCAGCACGAATTTTAGAAAGTCGAACAAATGACTCTATAAATTAGCTTGGTTTCGAATTTCCACATCCTCTTCCAACCTCTTGTTAAACCTATTTTCCCCGGTAGAGTGCTGCTAGTAAGATGCAAAGGACACGAATGTTTGTTCAGGTTGGCTAAGTTCGTTGATTTTTAATTTTTGAACCGCTTTCAATTTCGCAATGCTAGCAAAAAATATTGTTTCATCTTCAAAATTTAAATTTCTAAATTAATTTAATCTACTCTAATTTGAGAATAACTTTAAAGATTAAAAAAATTATGCCATCAAACGTTTTCGCTAATTTAAAATATTTGGACTCAATTTCGTTGGATTTTGAGAGCCTTTTTAAAATTTCAAGGAAGGCTAACAAACGATTTTACGTTTGGTTTTAAAATTTAGTAGAAAAATTTACAAACAAAGCATAGCTGGTCAAACTACACAAATAAAGCCAAATGGAAATATTTATTTTCTTCGTTTTGGAGTGGGCAAAGGTCATGGAGTGATATTACACAATAAATAATGTTTTTTGTTTTTATAATAGGGCACGTAGGAGCAACAAACACAACACGCCACACAAGGAGAACGCAACTCGTCAAAAGTCGTGGATTTTCTTGTGTTCGTTTTTCATTGGCTAGACGCTTTAGTACCTGCTGCCGTCGGAAGGGGAAAATTCTGAAATTGTCTTCCCCCCCCCCCACCCGTAAAACGTTCAGCGTAAAGGCTCGTGACGTTCGTCCAATGAAATTCGTACAAAACCCTTCGTTAGCGTGTTTAAAGGCTAGCTGCGTTCTCCTTGTGTTTGTTACTCCTAGATGGCACAATACTTGGAACTTGTGATCGCGTTTCTAGTCTTAAAAATAGGGAATGTAGTTTTGACCTTCCTGATGAACGTATGATGGCATCAAGAATAATTCTAATAGTATTTATGGATTTGATGGTATCAAGAATAATCCTTATGTTTTATTTTGATACTTTAGCATGAAATACCATTATTTTATTAATTCGCATCAATGACAATCATAATGTATTTTTAGCTTTGTTAGAATGAAGGGTGATTCTTTTATTTTTTGATTCGTTAATGCTAACGGTATTATTTGATTGGATAGCATCAAGAGAAATCCTAATGTTATTTTTTGATAAGTTGTCATTAATGGTAAACCTTGCTTCATTTTAATTTCTTGTCATCAAGGGTAAACCTTATGTTTCATTTTTATTTGATGGCGTCCGTTTAAACCAGGGTTATTCATAATTAGCAGGTTGGATTAAGGGAGCTTTCCAATGGTGCCGATAAGTCACACTTGCTTTCCCCAAACTTCCACCTCTTCTACCGTTATTGCACAGGAGTCACATCTCGGTTATTTACATTGATTATATATTTTTTAAATATGTTCATAAATAATTCACCCTTTTATTTTTTAACGAGCTTCTAATTATCTACAATAGAGAGCTGTAAGCAAATCATCATAAAATGGCCCTCCTTCACCCACGTGGCGGGTAGAAAGGTTCCATTATGGTATAGCGGCGTAACCCAACCTTCTGAACTTGAATAACCTGGTGTTTATGTACAGTACAGTTGCTATTATGTAACCGGTACAACTGCAACACGAATAGTTTTTTCGGCGTATTAACTCAGAATAATCTTCAAATTTTAATTCTAAGTGTTAAGAGTACAACATTTTTGAATTAAATTCTTTCCGCTTTTTATAATCTGAGCACTAAAAATTCATTTGAGTTTTTATTATGTGAAATTCGCGGTTTAGTCTAAATCCAATTCGATTTCCCTTTCCAAATCTAAATGAACGTCACTTCCTGTCACACTACGTCATGTTTTTTTTAAATGTTCTTTTTTATTTTTTTTTCATTTGGCGGGTTTACCCAATCGAAATGTGTTTTACCACACTGTCAAAGAATTTCTTTCCAAGAATTTAGTATCATTTTTACAACCATACTCATCACAAAAGAAAATTCTATTCTTAGGCTTTTGCTCTTCAAAGCTAGTGGTATTTGTTAGGGGTCTTGAGAAAATTTTGGTTTTCGAATCTTTATTTTACTTATTTAATTGAACAGTACAATGGGTGTTAAAGTACATTCAAACCAACAACTTATTTACATTGAGTTTTAGAAGCAAACAGTAATTTTGTGCACATGAAATTCAACATGAATTTCACGAAGGCAAAATATGATTGTTGAAGTTCGTATCCAACGAAGTAGTCAGCAAAGTAATGAGGAAATAAGATTTAAACCACTTAGTGTACAATAAAAGTTTTTATTAGAAAAACGAAACTAGTCGTCGTTTTTCTAATAAAAACTTTTATTGTACACTAAGTGGTTTAAATCTTATTTCCTCATTATTTCAATGTACAAATGCCGTTTATTTTTTTAATTTTTTTATTTTTTAAATTCATTTTAATAAATTTTAAAATATTCAAATAGTCAGCAAAGCTTCAATGACGGAGACGAAAGTTAAAGGAACGAAATCTGGTTTATTATTAAATTAACATATTTAAAATAATTACATATTCGAGTTAAAATGCTAGTGTACAACACCTGATACCGCAGTTAATGAAAGCACACTTGATTAATAACAACATGCTGTTATATAAAAGGTTTTAGCAGTGTTATCTTTAAATAACGTTAAAGAACAATCGGGAATATTGCTAAAAAATACGCCCGATAGTTTATGCAGGGTAAACGCATTTTGGCTCAGAAGTTCGCATCGTTTTATCTTTTCAACAATTATTCAAAGTGGATTGAATTGAACGGACAGCTTAATAGTTGCGGATTGGGATCACCCAAATCTGTTGAAAAATGGAAAAAGGTACGTTACAATTTATGTAAAACTTTAGCGAAAAGTTCTATAAAATTACCAACTTGCTTCGCTAGTCATTTTCAAACATGCGAGCTAAGGCAAAAACTGGCGGTGGACCACAATCCAAGTTTTTAACGAATTTGGAGGAAAGGCTTCTTTCTGTTATTGGGAAAGGGACAGTCACTGGGCTTGGTTCAGTGGTTGAAGTGGGTATCAGGACTCCAGCGGCATCTTATATTCCATTGGATGCATGTTTTGAGGTCAACGTGGAACAAACCATGGTTGTTGAAGTGCCAATGGGATCCAGTGGAAATGAAGGCCTTGCTGGGAACATTTCGGAGACAGCCGTTGAATCTGCAAAAATAAATTAATAATTATTTTGGCAAAACCATTTGTTATTACCTGTCACAAATTCAAAGCATTCAATGAAGCAAGAAGAACAAATAAGGCTGCAAACAAAAACCCCACACGACAGAGCCACAGCTTCATTGGAAAAGGCGCAAAATTATGAGATTGGTGGTATCAAAATAGCACTTGACAAAATTGCTACTTCCTTTGAAGATTTCGCCCGATCACCAGCGAGAATGGCTGTGGCTTTCGAGATAATAGACGAAATTTTATCTAAGAAATAGGTTGAGTACAGACAAATGACCCTTTTAAGAGTAAGCTCCCAATCATCATCATACTTCAAGAGTAAATTCCTAATCCCCATCATGCTTCAAGAGTAAGCTCCCAATCCCCATCATGCTTCAAGAGTAAGCACCCAATCCCCATCATGCTTCAAGAGTAATCTCCCTATCGCTATCATGCTTCAAGAGTAAGTTCCCAATCTCTATCATGCTTCAAGAGTAAGCTCCCAATCCCAATCATGCTTCAAGAGTAAGCACCCAATCCCCATCATGCTTCAAGAGTAAGCACCCAATCCCCATCATGCTTCAAGAGTAATCTCCCAATCGCTATCATGCTTCAAGAGTAAGTTCCCAATCCCTATCATGCTTCAAGAGTAATCTCCCAATCCCTATCATGCTTCAAGAGTAATCTCCCAATCCCTATCATGCTTCAAGAGTAATCTACCAATCCCTATCATGCTTCAAGAGTAAGTTCCCAATCCCTATCATGCTTCAAGAGTAATCTCCCAATCCCTATCATGCTTCAAGCGTAATCTCCCAATCCCTATCATGCTTCAAGCGTAAGCTCCCAATCCCTATCATGCTTCAAGAGTAATCTCCCAATCGCTATCATGCTTCAAGAGTAAGTTCCCAATCCCTATCATGCTTCAAGAGTAATCTCCCAATCCCTATCATGCTTCAAGAGTAATCTCCCAATCCCTATCATGCTTCAAGAGTAATCTACCAATCCCTATCATGCTTCAAGAGTAATCTCCCAATCCCTATCATGCTTCAAGCGTAATCTCCCAATCCCTATCATGCTTCAAGCGTAAGCTCCCAATCCCTATCATGCTTCAAGAGTAATCTCCCAATCCCTATCATGCTTCAAGAGTAATCTCCCAATCCCTATCATGCTTCAAGAGTAATCTCCCAATCCCTATCATGCTTCAAGAGTAAGCTCCCAATCCCTATCATGCTTCAAGAGTAAGCTCCCATTCCCTATCATGCTTCAAGAGTAAGCTCCCAATCCCTATCATGCTTCAAGAGTAATCTCCCAATCCCTATCATGCTTCAAGAGTAAGCTCCCAATCCCTATCATGCTTCAAGAGTAAGCTCCCAATCCCTATCATGCTTCAAGAGTAATCTCCCATTCCCTATCATGCTTCAAGAGTAAGCTCCCAATCCCTATCATGCTTCAAGAGTAATCTCCCAATCCCTATCATGCTTCAAGAGTAAGCTCCCAATCCCTATCATGCTTCAAGAGTAAGCTCCCATTCCCTATCATGCTTCAAGAGTAAGCTCCCAATCCCTATCATGCTTCAAGAGTAATCTCCCAATCCCTATCATGCTTCAAGAGTAATCTCCCAATCCCTATCATTCTTCAAGAGTAAGCTCCCAATCCCTATCATGCTTCAAGAAAAATCTCCCAAACCCTATCATTCTTCAAGAGTAAGCTCCCAATCCCTATCATGCTTCAAGAATAAGCTCCCAATCCCCATCATGCTTCAAGAGTAATCTCCCAATCCCTATCATGCTTCAAGAGTAAGCTCCAAATCCCCATCACACTTGAAGAGTATTAAATTAAATAATTAACGTGTATCTTATTTGAATATAATCACCAATATAAGAGAATCTTATTTGAATATAATCACCAATATAAGATAATCTTATTTGAATATAATCACCAATATAAGATAATCTTATTTGAATATAATCACCAATATAAGAGAATCTTATTTGAATATAATCACCAATATAAGATAATATTATTTGAATATAATCACCAATATAAGAGAATCTTATTTGAATATAATCACCAATATAAGAGAATCTTATTTGAATATAATCACCAATATAAGAGAATCTTATTTGAATATAATCACCAATATAAGAGAATCTTATTTGAATATAATCACCAATATAAGAGAATCTTATTTGAATATAATCACCAATATAAGAGAATCTTATTTGAATATAATCACCAATATAAGAGAATCTTATTTGAATATAATCACCAATATAAGAGAATCTTATTTGAATATAATCACCAATATAAGAGAATCTTATTTGAATATAATCACCAATATAAGAGAATCTTATTTGAATATAATCACCAATATAAGATAATCTTATTTGAATATAATCACCAATATAAGATAATCTTATTTGAATATAATCACCAATATAAGATAATCTTATTTGAATATAATCACCAATATAAGAGAATCTTTTTTGAATATAATCACCAATATAAGATAATCTTTTTTGAATATAATCACCAATATAAGATAATCTTATTTGAATATAATCACCAATATAAGATAATCTTATTTGAATATAATCACCAATATAAGAGAATCTTTTTTGAATATAATCACCAATATAAGAGAATCTTTTTTGAATATAATCACCAATATAAGAGAATCTTATTTGAATATAATCACCAATATAAGATAATCTTATTTGAATATAATCACCAATATAAGAGAATCTTATTTGAATATAATCACCAATATAAGAGAATCTTATTTGAATATAATCACCAATATAAGAGAATCTTATTTGAATATAATCACCAATATAAGAGAATCTTATTTGAATATAATCACCAATATAAGAGAATCTTATTTGAATATAATCACAAATATAAGAGAATCTTATTTGAATATAATCACCAATATAAGAGGATCTTATTTGAATACAATCACCAATATAAGAGAATCTTTTTGAATATAATCACCAATATATGAGAATCTTTTTTGAATATAATCACCAATATAAGAGAATCTTTTTTGAATATAATCACCAATATAAGAGAATCTTTTTTGAATATAATCACCAATATAAGAGAATCTTTTTTGAATATAATCACCAATATAAGAGAATCTTTTTTGAATATAATCACCAATATAAGAGAATCTTTTTTGAATATAATCACCAATATAAGAGAATCTTTTTTGAATATAATCACCAATATAAGAGAATCTTTTTTGAATATAATCACCAATATAAGAGAATCTTTTTTGAATATAATCACCAATATAAGAGAATCTTTTTTGAATATAATCACCAATATAAGAGAATCTTTTTTGAATATAATCACCAATATAAGAGAATCTTTTTTGAATATAATCACCAATATAAGAGAATCTTTTTTGAATATAATCACCAATATAAGAGAATCTTATTTGAATATAATCACCAATATAAGAGAATCTTTTTTGAATATAATCACCAATATATGAGAATCTTTTTTGAATATAATCACCAATATAAGAGAATCTTTTTTGAATATAATCACTAATATAAGAGAATCTTTTTTGAATATAATCACCAATATAAGAGAATCTTTTTTGAATATAATCACCAATATAAGAGAATCTTTTTTGAATATAATCACCAATATAAGAGAATCTTTTTTGAATATAATCACCAATATAAGAGAATCTTTTTTGAATATAATCACCAATATTAGAGAATCTTTTTTGAATATAATCACCAATATAAGAGAATCTTTTTTGAATATAATCACCAATATAAGAGAATCTTTTTTGAATATAATCACCAATATAAGAGAATCTTATTTGAATATAATCACCAATATAAGAGAATCTTTTTTGAATATAATCACCAATATAAGAGAATCTTTTTTGAATATAATCACCAATATAAGAGAATCTTTTTTGAATATAATCACCAATATAAGAGAATCTTTTTTGAATATAATCACCAATATAAGAGAATCTTTTTTGAATATAATCACCAATATAAGAGAATCTTTTTTGAATATAATCACCAATATAAGAGAATCTTTTTTGAATATAATCACCAATATAAGAGAATCTTTTTTGAATATAATCACCAATATAAGAGAATCTTTTTTGAATATAATCACCAATATAAGAGAATCTTTTTTGAATATAATCACCAATATAAGAGAATCTTTTTTGAATATAATCACCAATATAAGAGAATCTTTTTTGAATATAATCACCAATATAAGAGAATCTTTTTTGAATATAATCACCAATATAAGAGAATCTTTTTTGAATATAATCACCAATATAAGAGAATCTTTTTTGAATATAATCACCAATATAAGAGAATCTTTTTTGAATATAATCACCAATATAAGAGAATCTTTTTTGAATATAATCACCAATATAAGAGAATCTTTTTTGAATATAATCACCAATATAAGAGAATCTTTTTTGAATATAATCACCAATATAAGAGAATCTTTTTTGAATATAATCACCAATATAAGAGAACCTAATGAATATCTTTAGTAGCGTTAATTGCCAGGCACTGAGGTTTTTAAATTAGTTTTCTCTAATTGAAGAGTTATTAAAGCGATTCATTGGTAGTTTTCGGTGCTTTGGAAAATATTCCAATGAGGAAGATCTTTACTCGGACACTACTGAAGATGGCGCCACGAAACCTTAGGCAACTTTCTAACTTATATTTAGTAACGGCGCTCGACGCACGCTTGGTGTCACGTGCCGTTTTTAAATAGAAGCGGTAAAGCCCTCTAATGCTGTTTAGCGCCATCTTTAGGGTTATCGGAGTTAATACTTTCCTTATTGTATATTCCTAAAGGAAACCTTGTATTTTGCATTGTTTGGATATTTCGCTCGTCTTGATATTTTGAAAGAAATAAATATATATGCTTTGCTTTTTCCATATTGAATAATTTATTCAATTGATTACTGAAAATAAACTTTAGCCTTTCGAACTTTCCAGACAACCATATAACACCAATTAGTACAAAAAATTGTCATCAAATTTGTTTATTGTATAATTTCGTTGTATAGTTAATGGAAATAAAGAGCTAACTAAAACTAGAAATTATTTTGCTGCTTGTATCTTTTATAAGGAGTTGGGATATTACTTAACTTTTTGACCAGCATAAATAATTTTTCGTTTCATTTTGCAAATAAGAAGTATCATTAGACTTGTTTCTTCGGAAGCGCCTCCTCACAACACAGGAACGTAGCAGGTAATTAGTAATTGGAGGTTGTGACTTTGGTAACTTTCTCTCGCAATCATACATAATCCTACCAGTATTGGTACTTTCAACTATTGAGCGATTAGGTTGATTTCTATTAAATATATGTAAAGTTAATTGTTCGGTCGTGGGTTCAAATAATACTCTAGTGCTTTTAAAACAAACTTTAATTTCCAATTTTTAACCCAAAACTTATTACAACGAAACAAAACAGCTCTGATATTCCTCTCTTTTTTCAAAACCAAAAACGCGCGCGTGAGTTATCTCAGATCCCCATATATATATGAAATAGCATAGATACCTTACGCTGCATACGGGCCCGTTCGAATAACACGGAAGAGATAGCTAGCAGAAGAGCCATATTTTCCGGATGCGCTACGTAATAGTGCCATCTATCGGTGAACAAAACTAGTATTTGGAAAATATTTTCTAGATGCGCTACGTAATAGTGCCATCTATCGGTGTTCAAAATTAGTATTTGGAATAAAGAACGTGGTAGATTAGGGCTAATAATGTTTATAGCCCTTGAGTAACGTGGAGTGGAAGTCACATGTAATTTTTTTTGCTTTTGGTCTAAAGATGGCGCTATAACATAACGCATCCAGAAAATATGCGTTTTCTGCTAGCTGTCACTTCCGTATCAGTCCCTCGTAGAATTGTTGATCTATACTATTTCATATATCTATGCACTTCCCAAACATTCATCAAGCGCATTACACAAAAAAATTCCACAAGGACTCGCTTCATCTTTTCATAACAATTTTGATTACAGCAGCCAATTCACTACATTATTTTACATATCTAAGGTACATGACGGAAGTACAGACTTTGTTCGCGCCAAAATGTGGGAATTGCCATTTTGTATAAGGCATGACTATTCTGGTGGTTTTTTGAAAGGCGGATAGTATATTTGTATTCATTACAGCAAGAAATGTAGCATTTAATTTAGCATTTTCTAAATGTCCAGCCAGAAGGTCGATTTTTGTTCGTAGTTAAGGTGACCAACGTGAATAGTGTATTTTATGAAAATATAGCAAAGTGATAAGAAGGGGCACCTAAAATCGGGTGCTAATATTCGTTGTCTGCCCAACGGTGTAAGTCGAAGAAGGGCACCGAAATTCGGGTGCTAATAGTCGTTGTCTGTCTGGGGTGCAAGGTGAACAAGGGGCATCTAAAATTGGGAGCTAGTAGTCGTTGTCTGTCCGAGGGTGCAAGTCGAAGAAGGGGCACCTAAAATCGATTGCTAATAGTCGTTGTCTGTCTGGGGTGCAAGGCGAACAAGGGCACCTAAAATTGGGAGCTAATAGTCGTTGTCTGTCTGGGGTGCAAGGCGAACAAGGGCACCTAAAATTGGGAGCTAGTAGTCGTTGTCTGTCTGGGGTGCAAGGCGAAGGGACAGACAGCAATGAAGACGCAATAATGGAAGCTGATAAAAAATAATGGTAAACCCGCCCATAAAAGGTTTCTCCGTACGATACTATTCGTAGGATTTTTCTAACTGCGTCACTTTCTAGCACGTGACGGAAATTACTCTATTTTCTCACGTATCGGTAATATAAGTTTATTTATGATTTATGTCTAGAAATTCACAATTCGAAGCAGTTTTCGTTAGACAGCCTTTAAATTCAAAGGCGCGGATGTAAAGCGAAGTAGGATCCCCGAGGCGCTGTCTATATCCCTAAAAAGAAGAACGGATTTACGTTTAGAAACTTTCCGCCCTGGCCGGCTTATCTCTTAAGCGTTTTCTTTAAGGAAGTGTCCAACACTTAAGCCAATAAGATGTCATTTCTCCCTTATATACAATAGAATGGGACGGCAGATCTATACTCGCTGACCCAATATATCGATAATATTTTCCGCTAAATCCGCTTATTATGGGCTGGAGCGGAGGGGGGTGCCAGGGCTGAGGGGAGATGGTCGCGGTGGCGGAGCCCAGGTGTAGCGAGGGACCTGGCAGAATTATTAGGGGCCTATGTAGTGCGCAACAGAATTACGTGGAATGAGAAGGAGATCAAGCGACTGTCTTAGAAAAGAAAAGGAATTGATTTTTTCCGCAGCGGATCGTCTTCTTCTTCTTCTTGGTTCGGACGAAGAGAAAACTTTCTTATTTTCACGTGTCTTTCCGTGTTCCCTTTGTTGATATAATTGTTTTCTTGCTTGTAGGTATATGGATGGGGGGAACCGGGCTTTAGTTGTTTACGCGGAGGTAGATACGGCTGAGCATTATAAAGCAATATATTTTTCACTAAGCAAAGGGAAGCTTCGATTAGCTTTCGGGGATCAATTCCCCGGGAAAAGGAATGAGTTGAAAGAAAACAAATATGGTGCCGGCCCCTAAACCAACGAACCTATATTGTCCCTGTATATAAATACACCCAGGACGAACGGAAGACCCGGAAAAAACAAGTTTTATAACGAAAGATCAATAAAGGAATGTCCATTTAGTGATTTTACCAGAAAGAATGTCCTAAGAATGAAGGTATTTGTAATGTCGTGATTTTCAAAATATCTTAGTTTGGTTTTATCTACCTGGATTAAGCCGGATAATTCTACTATAAAAAAATCTTGATCATTATGTTAATTCTGTGCATGCGCTTAGCATATTTAAATTATTGGAGTTAAGTCGTTTTTGGTTTCAGGGTGAAGCTCTTGTAGTGGTGACCCCAGTTTCAGGGTGAAGCTCCCTTATAGATTTAACCCCAGTTTCAGGGTGAAGCTCTTGTAGTGATGACCCCAGTTTCAGGGTGAAGCTCCTTTATAGTTTAATGAATGAATGAACTTTTATTTGCCTAAAATTTATTTTGATAGAGAGAGGAGCTGAACTCACAGGCTAGAAACATATTGTATAGTCAATAAAAAATACAAGTAGAGAGTATTTTTATTCTTGAGCGCGTTTGGCCTTCGTTCTTTTAGTCCACCATAGTTTTAAAAATGATTCCGTGGCGTTAATGAAACGCGCATTTTCCACGTTTTCGAATACGATAAGTGTTTTTAAGGGTTGAATAGAATGTTCGGCTTATCTAGCCACTTCTAGCTGCGGACATTCGCGGAGAGTGTTATTCAAATCTCCACTAGGCTCCCTACAAAGGACGCCAGTCGGATCGTCCCCAAAAATTTCTAGTAACCTTTTACCAGTTGGCAGAGCTCCGCAAAAAGTTTGAAAGAACAACCGACAGCCGATACCATTTGAGTAAAAACTCTCTGAAGCTGGGGTTTCCTTACGGCAATACGTGTTCAGACTGTTATGTTTTGCCACTTCAGAGGTCCAGTCCATTCGCGCCTTATCTAGAGAACCTTACGCCACTCGCTTTTCGATTGACCCCCGGCTCTGTTAGTGCCTTGGCCGTAAAGTTGTTCTAGGTAGGTCATCCTTAGAAACCATTTAGTTTGCGTTCTGTAGTCAAATCCTCGTTTTGCCAATTTGTCCTGATCCATATAAAGGAGTCGGCCTAAGTAATTTAGCTTACTTTTTGCCTCCCGTTATCGGAAGGAGGACCACGATAGTTCACCCTTAACGCAAACCTTTGGCGTGATGAAATTCCCTCCTACCGTTGTCAGGTCTCCCCGATGTTGGGTCTAATCCAAATGTTTCTGGACTTCAGGGTCAATATTTAATACCTCGTTTCCATAGGTCAGGGATGGAACACCAAAGGCTTTCCAAATCGTGCGAGTAGTAGTAGTTGTGACCCCAGATTCAGGGTAAAGTTCCCTCATAGTTGCGACCCCAGATTCAGGGTTAAGTTCCCTCAGAGTTGCGACCCCAGTTTCTGGGTGAAGTTCCCTCATAGTTGCGACCCCAGTTTCAGGGTGAAGTGGCCTTATAGTTGCGACCCCAGATTCAGGGTTAAGTTCCCTCATAGTTGCGACCCCAGTTTCTGGGTGAAGTTCCCTCATAGTTGCGACCCCAGTTTCTGGGTGAAGTTCCCTCATAGTTGCGACCCCAGTTTCTGGGTGAAGTTCCCTCATAGTTGCGACCCCAGTTTCAGGGTGAAGTGGCCTTATAGTTGCGACCCCAGATTCAGGGTTAAGTTCCCTCATAGTTGCGACCCCAGATTCAGGGTTAAGTTCCCTCATAGTTGCGACCCCAGTTTCTGGGTGAAGTTCCCTCATAGTTGCGACCCCAGTTTCTGGGTGAAGTTCCCTCATAGTTGCGACCTCAGTTTCTGGGTGAAGTTCCCTCATAGTTGCGACCCCAGTTTCTGGGTGAAGTTCCCTCATAGTTGCGACCCCAGTTTCTGGGTGAAGTTCCCTCATAGTTGCGACCCCAGTTTCAGGGTGAAGTGGCCTTATATTTGCGACCCCAGATTCAGGGTTAAGTTCCCTCAGAGTTGCGACCCCAGTTTCTGGGTGAAGTGGCCTTATAGTTGCGGCCCCAGTTTCTGGGTGAAGTGGCCTTACTGTTGCGACCCCAGTTTCAGGGCCTAAATTTTCTTTTTACAGCAAAACTTCTAACAAATATAAAGAAATTCTACAGATAAACTTAGCAGGACTTTCCTACCGAAAAATTTATAGAGCACTAAGAAGGTTTATATAAAGCCTATGTAAAATGTTTGTTAGGTGAAATTACGCAGAAAGACTTTTAAGAACTAGTAGTCTAACCCATTTACATTCGGCGGAATGATCAAAATCAAAAATTGTGCAAACTTCCACGAGCATCGTCACTGATCTGTGTATGTACAATATTAATACTTTAACAATAATGGTTTCCTGCTAAATGTGGGTGCCAATTTGTACAAACCATAACCGGCAACACACAAATCATGGTGGTTTATTAGTAGACAGTATTTTATTGGGTGTTTTACTGTTTTCTAGGTGAGCCGACAGAAAGTCGGTTTTTGTATATAGCTAGGGTTACTTAAAATCTATGAATGTTATTAATGAAATACTAAATTAACTGAATACAATTGTTTCAAAAATCACCACCACTGCGAGTTGAGCGAGAATGGCGGATATAGTGAGTGGAAATGGGCGTAATGGCGCCACTAATGTTTTGGCGCGAAAAAACAGTTTGGGCCTCTATGACGGTTAGCCAGGTTTATTTCAAATACATCATTGGTAAATAATTTTTACACGACATGCTATTTAACTGACGCATAAAAACCATAGAAAAGCGCGAAATTAAAAAAAAAACAAATTGTTTTTTAAAACTTATGAGACATAGTTGTTTTTTGCCAGCTTTAAATCGAACTTATAACCAATTCCCCTACACAACTTTGAACGTTGAATTTTACCTGGTTTTAGGACCCATAAAAATGTAGGTATCCTCGGAAATAATTAAGTTCAGGGAATTTATTTAAGACCTTCCTACTGCCGCCATCTTGTAAAATGGCCGAACAAACTAACAGTTTTATCACGTTAGGTGATATATTTTACAACCTGTTTATAGTAAAAGCATAGCTCTTTTTAAAGTTTTTATAGGATAGAGGTATAAATTATCTACAAGAAAGTATATATATATTTAGTCTTAAAATTACTCACAATTAGTATTAAAATACTAACGGTAATTAACTATTTATTTATCGTATTTAAATATGATGCATTCCTTTAAATTAATTCGAACGATACGTGACATAAAAATTCAAATCGTCAAGTGGCTGTTAAATAGATATATATCTACGTCATCTGTGCTAGAATGTATGCCATGTGAAAGTTGAAAACAAATTTCTTTTGATCTTCAATTATTGCGATAAGCTCGTATAACGAGATTTTAATATGAACTCTAATTTAAAATTTTGGTTGGTTTTTCCAATTTGAAACGTCAAGTGATTTACTTCGAAAATAATGTACTATAGTTCAAATTAGAAAAACAATATTAACACTCAAAATATATAAATAAATACCATAAAACTAAATAGCTATATGCCACTTTCAGAATGTTTTCCAGAAAAGTATTTGTTATTAGTCTTACCATTCAAACGTCACATTAAAGGTACATTTTTTCCAATGAAAAATAAAATACAAAACTCCTTTAAGTGGGTTAATGTTATTCGTCGCTTTGATAATCCTTGTCTCTCTTCGAAAATGTACGAGCTCGCGATTGAAATTCAACGGAGCATCAATATTTAAGTTGGGACTTTCCGGAGATTCTCTGTTTATAGCCAGAAAAAAAAACAATAATGCGCTTTTTTCTCTCCAAAGCGGCGCATCGTTCTCCGTTCGGTCTTTCACTATTTCCTTCGGCCCTATAACGTGAAGATTTATGTGACTTCTTATCCAGGGCAGCCCTTCCTAAATAAAGAGACATTGACTGGAGAAGCTCTTCCCGCGACCGTGGCTCGCCAGCTGATACTTAACCGGGAACCAGCTCCGTCGAATTACATGAATACTTCTCTTCCCAAAAAAGGCAAACTATTAAAGAAAGTTTTTTTAGTAGTAAAAGGTATACAACTAAAATACGAAGAAAGAACGCGCTTAAAATAAACTAGGTCGGTGCCCTTCGCTCCATTGTTTTAGTATATAAGAAGTTACCGCGTGAAATTCTTGTAAAATCCTCCTTTAAAATTCGGACAATTTTTCACTATATTATCAAGAATGCATTTATTTATATTTAGGGAGAATGACTGTCTCGCGACGGTTTTTAGCGTTTCATCCAATCCACCTGACGACCGAGCTAGAAGCTCCTCCATTTAATATGCAATCAAATATAATAATAATAATAAAATAGCTTTATAAGGATATCCAACTCAGTTTTTTTACTTATTTCCAGTTGGGTCCTCTCGAGTATACAAATAAAAATACTTATTTAAATATATAAATGTGCTAAAAAGGGAAGCATACACGTATAATTTAAAATAAACCAGAATAATAAAAATTAATCTATTACAGGGAATATATATAAATATGTAAATGTGCTGAAAAGAAAACATACAGAGAAAATTTAAAATAAACCAGTGTCTTGGAGTAAATTTAAGATGGACGTACGAAATTGATTGAAAGTAGTAGAGCCGTCAATAATCGCGCGAGAAAGATCATACCACAGTTTAATACCGTGACATCGCACACTGGAATTTCGAAGCATAAGGGTCATGAGAGGAGCTTGATAACCATATTTGGAAACTTTAGTATTATACTGATGACGATATTGGTTGAAAATAATAATAATCGACTCGGTATCTCATTGGTTCCCTAAATCTGACGTGTTCCGACGCGATTTAAATACACGCGGGTAACGTTCTTCCTTTCCCTCTTGTGGCTGAGGGAAATATGGCGCCCAAAGATTATCTCAACAAAGAAATTCTTCCCTGCTATAATTGAATATATTCTTGACATTATCAATCATGTATTTATTTATAATTAGAAAGCATGATTAAGTTGAAACGATAGTTAGCCTCGATCTCAATCCACCTCATGCTCGAAAAAGAAAATCGTTCCCCTTAAATAAAATAACATTGGTTCACATCTGTCGATGTGACTGAAACCAGTGGCGGCGCCAGGGGTAGGCTACGCAAGCTACAGCCTACTTTTATTTCGCTTGTAGGGGCCCCGAACAGCCCCCTAAAATGATTTGCGAAACTAGAAATATCAAAATCCGAATTAAAAGCTTGCTGTTTTTAAGTTGCGAACACTGAACAGTTATTTCTAATATTTTGTCGAACGCAGCCTTGATTCGTTGTAGTTGCTAAACTAGCTACTTCAAAAAGTGTTGCATCGTTAGACAGATGATAAATAGCGCGGTTTTCCGACTCTCCGAGTCCCAATTTCCAAAATAAAGATAAAATAAAGCGTGGCAACTGGCAACTTTGGCAAGTGTTTTTGCAACAATTGTAAGTGAAAATGGAGAATGCTGTTGGAGGATGTGGCCCATATGTGCATTGTTATGCTCATCGACTAAAAAAAATAACTTCCGAGTACATTTAAACAGTCATGTACATTTCTTTTGTAAATTATTAAAAATAAACCGGCTTTGTCACAGTTTTGTTTAGTTAGTGTATGTAAAGGAGGGCCCCCCAAATTATAGAATTAAGTAGCCTACCCAGAGTAATATCCTGGCGCCGCCACTGACTGAAACGTACGCTGGTGACGTTTTTCCTTAGCATTTCTCATGATGGGGAAACCTTAACCAAGATGCCCTCGGATAATCTCAACGCAGTCATTCTCGCTACGTATAAATAACTATTCTTGATATTATATTATACCCTTATTGTTCCGGAAGCACGACTAGAAGTAATCATCATTAGAATGATATTTCTTTTGAGGTCGCACCCATCGTTTGCCACGATAGTAGTAACAGACCCCTCCCTAGTTTCTAGTTACCTTAGGTATATTCCAATCACCAGGCTGTAACGCTGGTTCCTAAGCAAAACGTATCTCGACAGCGCACGCTGCATGTTCGTTATTAAAGAGCGTTGGCTGATTTGATGATTGCTGCTCCATGGACGATGGTGAACTCTGGCAACCAACCGAAGAGCATTTCTGAAAGATGGAAAATAACATGCGTTTATAAAGCTGTTCCTCATTAGGCGTTTGTCTATTTTGAGATAGTATGAAGCAATTGCAAATATTTTATTGGAAAGAAAGCGTACTGATAAAAAATAACTCATGGAAATGATAGACGCAACGTAATCGAGAATGCTTTTCGTGGTGGCAAAGAACGAGTACCATCAGGTATTTTCAAGTCATTAGCCACTGCACAGCTGTGAATGAATTTGGAAACCTTAATTATTATTTATTTTAGTGGTTTTCATTTATTATACGGATATCTTTTTATACGCTAGTTTGAACTAGGGTATATCGTGTTAGACCTGCTTAACAGGGTTGTTCAAAATGCTTTTTTGTTTCAAAATGTAAAATGCAAAATACTTTCTCCATAACTCAAAATGGTAAATACCAAATGCAAATTGTAAAATATAAAATGATTTTTGCAGCTCAAAGTTAAAAAAGAAAATGCATTTTGAAAATTGGTTTTTGCAGCTCAAAATAAAAATAGAAATGCATTTTGAAAATTGGTTTTTTGCAGCTCAAAATAAAAATATAAAATGCATTTTGAAAATTGTTTTTTTGCAGCTCAAAATAAAAATAGAAAATGCATTTGAACATTGGTTTTCCTAAATCTAAAATATAAAAAGGTTTTTGCAGCTAAAAAAAATGCATTTTGAAAAAGGTTTTTTTTTTACAAATGCACAGTTGGTTTGTAATTATCAAATTAATTAATAACTAATTAGTTATTAATTAATAATTACTAATTAATTATTATTATTAATTAGAAAATATTAATAATTGCGTAGAGATTTCAAAACCATCCTCGCAGCTAGCGTGGGAAATAAAGCTGTGGCCCTGGTCTGCTTCTGAGTATGTGAATAACGAAGCGTCGTCATCTATGATTACTTGGGAGTAAATGGCAGACGAACTTTCTCTACAAGAGCTGCGATGATGGTACCAGAGTTAAAAATTTTGAAAAATAATTTTGGAAATGTTTTTCCACATATCAAACCCACAAAATACAAAATGTAAAATGCAAAATAGTTTCCTAGAAACTCAAAATGCAAAATGTGAAATGCAAAATACGTTTTCTAAATCAAAATGCATTTTGAACGACCCTGCTGCTTAAAAGTTCGAACTTAATTGCTGTTAGGTAAATTCGTAGCCGATTTCACCGTGCTCATTGTTTAGAAAAATATGGAAACACAAGAAATTCGTTGTTGTTAGACCAAAAAGCAGACGAGGATGGCATACATCTCCGTGACCTCAGTGACCTATGACTTCAGTTTAGGCATCCCTTTGTTGTAACAAGTACCATCCATGGCGGTTATTGAAACTCGCTTATTCGATAGGAAGATACTCTTTAGCTTTGTCTGAAAAATCGATCATATCTTGTTGGTTTGCAATGAGTTTACCGTAGCAGCACTCCATCGCGTAGTTCTTTGCCGTAAAGGCGAAAAACGCTTGTATAATGTGAATTTCGGGCTTACACTGTTTAAGAATAAATATGCTTTGGAGACCAATCGCATATGGCATCCTCTGGATCTGAGCTAATGCACCTTTTTGGGAAGGTGCTTTTAAGCCAGCCTCTAGAAAAGGTGCTCTGCTTAATGCTGGATTTTCGAACCTGGCGTACAGAAATTATAGACAGTAAAATAATGTTCAGGACCCGTAGCCTATTTACATGATATCTAGGGAGTAGAATGAAGTCAACGGCTATTTACGAGGTTATAGGATTTCTATGAACCATTGTTAGCCTTGATGATGTCTAGGGCCCGTAACCGAGTTAGCTGACGTCTAGGGCCCGTAATCGAGATAGATGATGTCTAGGGCCCGTAACCGAGTGACATGATGTCTAGAGCTAGTAACCGAGTTATTTGATGTCTAGGGCCCGTAATCGAGTTAGCTGATGTCTAGGGCCCGTAATCGAGATAGATGATGTATAGGGCCCGTAATCGAGTTATATGATTCTAGGGCCCTTAACCGAGTGACATGATGTCTAGAGCCCATACCGAGTTATATGATGTCTAGGGCCCGTAACCGAGGGACATGATGTCTAGAGCTAGTAACCGAGTTATTTGATGTCTAGGGCCCGTAACCGAGTGACATGATGTCTAGGGCCCATAACCGAGTGACATGATGTCTAGGGCCCGTAACCGAGTGACATGATGTCTAGATCCCGTAACCGAGTGACATGATGTCTAGAGCCCGTAACCGAGTTATGTGATGCCTAGGGCCCGTAATCGAGTTATATGATTCTAGGGCCCGTAATCGAGTTATATGATTCTAGGGCCCGTAACCGAGTTAGCTGACGTCTAGGGCCCGTAATCGAGATAGATGATGTCTAGGGCCCGTAACCGAGTGACATGATGTCTAGAGCTAGTAACCGAGTTATATGATGTCTAGGGCCCGTAACCGAGTTAGCTGACGTCTAGGGCCCGTAATCGAGGTAGATGATGTCTAGGGCCCTTAACCGAGTGACATGATGTCTAGAGCCCGTACCGAGTTATATGATGTCTAGGGCCCGTAACCGAGTTAGCTGATGTCTAGGGCCCGTAATCGAGATAGATGATGTCTAGGGCCCGTAATCGAGTTATATGATTCTGGGGCCCGTAACCGAGTTAGCTGACGTCTAGGGCCCGTAATCGAGATAGATGATGTCTAGGGCCCGTAACCGAGTGACATGATGTCTAGAGCTAGTAACCGAGTTATTTGATGTCTAGGGCCCGTAACCGAGTTAGCTGATGTCTAGGGCCCGTAATCGAGATAGATGATGTCTAGGGCCCGTAATCGAGTTATATGATTCTAGGGCCCTTAACCGAGTGACATGATGTCTAGGGCCCGTAACCGAGTGACATGATGTCTAGGGCCCATAACCGAGTGACATGATGTCTAGGGCCCGTAACCGAGTGACATGATGTCTAGAGCCCGTAACCGAGTGACATGATGTCTAGAGCCCGTAACCGAGTTATGTGATGTCTAGGGCCCGTAATCGAGATAGATGATGTCTAGGGCCCGTAATCGAGTTATATGATTCTAGGGCCCTTAACCGAGTGACATGATATCTAGAGCCCGTACCGAGTTATATGATGTCTAGGGCCCGTAACCGAGGGACATGATGTCTAGAGCCCGTAACCGAGTTATATGATGTCTAGGGCCCATAACCGAGTTACATTATGTCTAGGGCCCGTAACCGAGTTAGATGATGTCTTAGTGTTGTAAGTCGGAAATTTTTCAGTGGAAATTGACCGAGGCCTTTTTTCCGGAAATTTTCGTATTTTTCTGAAAAAAAAAAAGTTTTCATTCCATGATTAGTATAATACATTGTTTGCATATTTAAATTAAGCGGCATTTTCACCTAATTTTTTCGAATCTGAAAGTAAAACTAAACCTCTAGACTAGTTTAAACTGATTAACAATGTAACATTATTAATGTTTTGTAGTATGTTTACTGATATTAGACATTTTATTTCGATATCAAGTTAAAAACATTAAAAACCCCTAAAAAGAAAATTATGTTTAATTTTTTTATTTTTCCGATTTGCGGAAAATTTTCCACAGTTCGGAAAATTTTCTGGAAATTTTTCCGGAAAATTAACAACACTATGATGTCTAGTGCCCGTAACCGAGTTAGATGACGTCTAGGGTCCGTTAGAAAGCTAAATGGTGGCAAGCGCCAGTAACGAATCTAAACAATGTCAGTAAATTTAGCTCTTACTTGAATAGTTAAGGTAAAAATTTCGCTGTAGCTTATATGTTTAAGGGGAAAAAACGATTATTACACAAAATATTGTCCCCAAAATTCCGAAGCAATTAAAAATAATTTCCGAGGGGGGCCTTACCGACATCCTACGGGAAGGCCCAAGATTCGTCAGGTGTTTTCAATAGTACAAGTACAAGTACAATTACTTTTATTTGATGAACCAATACTTTTTGCCTTATCATGTTTTCGTTTCCTCAAATAATCATTTTATTTTTCTGATAGACGTAAATTATTCGATTTAGCGTAAAGATAATCCGTTCCATTTTATTTTACTTTAAATCTTCTACGATTCGACCAAAAAATTATTTAGAAGTGTAACACTTTGCAAGAACCCATTATAAATATTTCGTTTTAGTTTAATTAGCTACCGCCGAAAATTAATAAAATCTCTGTTCGAATATGCATACTAAATTTCGATATACAGGGTCTTTTTTTTTGCTCGGAAAAGTGTTTTTTTTTCAAAAACTATTTATAGTACCGATTTCAAATTTGGAAGGTCAATTCTCTATACCGGGGGACATCAGTTTGAGAAATTTGAGCGTTTTCGGTAATGTTTTTCACCAATTTTGAAAAATTATTTTTCGACCACTAGGTGCGAGATAAAAAATTTCTATTATAAAGTTGTAGGCCGTCATCGAAAACCCTTAAAAATTGTTCACTCGACGAAAAACAATTTATTTATCAGTGAAAATTCGAGCTTGAAAAATTTACAAGTTGGTGAAGCCAAATTACGATTGTTTGAAACGATAATTGAAACCGAATTACCTAATCCAGTTGAAACTTTGGTTAAAAAAACAACCGGATTTAAAAAACACGAGGCTATAGGTCAATCCTAAACATGCATTGGGTATTTAAAGGAAAACTTTGGGAGATTATTATCAGTGTTTGATAATATTTCGAACAATGCCTCGTTATTCAGTAGCTGAGCGTACCGAGATAGTTGCCATTTACTATGGAGAAGCAGCGCAAAACCTTAGAAGAATGACTGAAATCTTCGCAGAAAGACATCCAAATGGAGCACCATCTGTAAATACAGTAAGACGAGCAATTCACGATTTCAATCAATTTGGTCACTTGCAACCTAGGTTTCGCGGATTGGGTCAACCGGATTTAGACTTCGAGAACAATGTACTCGCGTACTTTGTGGCATATCCTCGTCACAGTTGCGCTAACGCCGCTGTTGATTTGGGTTGTTCTGCAAATCGTGTGTGGAAAATTCTTCGTAAGAATCGCTATCACCCATACAGAGCTACGCTCCACCAAGGACTAATTGACGGAGACCATCAAAGACGTTATGAATTTAGCAACTGGTTACTAAATGCTGTCCAAGAAGATAGACAATTTTTGCGCCATGTTTTGTTCTCCGACGAAGCGTCATTTTCTAGAGATGGGCCCTTTAATCATCAAAACAGCCATCTTTGGTCTGACATCAACCCACATTGGGGTTTTGAATATCATCACCAGGTTCAATTTGAACGGGTCAATGTTTGGGTTGGACTTGTTGGAAACCGTTTGATTGGTCCCTTTTTCCTGCCGACGAACCTCAACGGCCAAAGGTATTTACATTTTCTACAGAACGAACTGAGTGACGCAATCGACGACCTTCCATTGGCTGAAAGACGTCAGTTGTGGTTTCAGCAAGATGGCGCCCCTCCGCATTTTTCCCGGCAAGTAACTGAGCACCTCAACAACGAGTTTCCTGAAAGGTGGATAGGGAGAAATGGTCCAGTGCATTGGGCAGCAAGGTCACCTGACCTAACACCGCTGGATTATTTTCTCTGGGGATTCGTTAAAGCAAAGGTATACGCCACGCCCATTGAAACTAGGGAGGAACTCATTAGACGAATAATCAGTGCTTGCCGAGACGTCACACCAGAAATGGTAGAGAAAGCGTTTGAGAACTTAATTGTCCGCGCACAAACCTGTGTTGCAGCCAATGGTGATATTATTGAAAATGTTTTGTAAAAATTTATGTGAATAAAATATCTGCATTTAAAAACCAAACGTGTACATTTTTTCAAGTGTGAAAACTCTACTACGTTTGTATTAGACTTGTTCCCTTTTCAATTATCGTTTCAAACAATCGTAATTTGGCTTCACCAACTTGTAAATTTTTCAAGCTCGAATTTTCACTGATAAATAAGTTGTTTTTCGTCGAGTGAACAATTTTTAAGGGTTTTCGATGACGACCTACAACTTAATAATAGAAATTTTTTATCTCGCACCTAGGGGTCGAAAAATAATTTTTCAAAATTGGTGAAAAACATTACCGAAAACGCTCCAATTTCTCAAACTGATGTCCCCCGGTATAGAGAATTGACCTTCCAAATTTGAAATCGGTACTATAAATAGTTTTCAAAAAAAAACACTTTTCCGAGCAAAAAAAAAGACCCTGTATAGTTTCAAACCATTATATCTCCGTGGGTTGACCTTCCTGGCGAACGTAGGGTGGTGTGCCCTGGTGTCTGACGTGAATGAAAATTGGCCAAAAAACCACCTATTCCTGGCGTTTCTTCTTATACTTAGAAATCGTTCATTGTAAAAGAATGTTTATTTTTGGATAAAGGGAAAAATGTCCTACAAGTTAATAATTTTCAAACTTTCCCATTTTTTTGCGAATATTTAAATTAAAAGCAAGTAAATAAAAATCCTAAGTATGCCACAATGGAATCCTTGGTAATAGAAACGAAGCGAGGTATGGGTAGGCTTCAGATATTATATTTGAGAAACAATTTTTTCGTGCGGCCTAAGCCCTTAAAACCACGTTTATAAATGTATTTCAGTGCATAAAACATTACGCAAATATTAAGGAACATAACTATATACTAGCATTATAAGAAAAGATCTATTTTCTATATTACATAAATATTAAAATTCATTTCCGTAGTAAATTAAAATGGGTGAATTTTTAAATAAAAAACTGTTACTTCATGGACAAAATAGTTTAATTAATTTTTTTTTAATTAAAAACGGAGCTTCGGACCACAGTCCTTCTTCCGCGTCAATGACTACAGAAATGGTAAGTTTTCGAGACCTTCACACCCGACAATATGTTTTACATTTTTTTACTCTTTGATATATATATATTCTTAAAAATATAGATTTCTACTTTTTAATTTTATCAGCTATCTAGACTAATTCCCAGTGCACCGCCTTAGGTCCAAGTTAGCTAGTGCCACAAGATGTGACCTAGCCCTGCTCCTCTTGCTGCGAGATGAAAGTGCGAAACCCTCCGCACTCTCCACTCGATCTAAGTTAGAACACACCCCCCCCCCCTTTTTTTTCTTACTCCTATGAAGAAACAGTTTCTTTTATATGAAAATTCACCAATATCATGAGATATTCAGGTCCACGTGTTTAAGTCAACTTAAAAAAACACCAAACATTTTGGTCATAATAACAACTTATAAATATACAGCTTAATGGTCGCCCTCACTGAACGTAATTTACGGAAATGTCGACTCAATATCGACAAAACATTTCTGGTTTCTACTTTTGGCCGATATAACTTTGAACTCGTTCATGTTTTAATCTGATAAGAACTAATAATCATAATAACAACTTAAAAATATACAGCATAATGGTCGCCCTCACTGAACGTAATTTACGGAAATGTCGACTCAATATCGACAAAACATTTCTGGTTTCTACTTTTGGCCGATATAACTTTGAACTCGTTCATGTTTTAATCTGATAAGAACTAATAAACATAATAACAACTTAAAAATATACAGCATAATGGTCGCCCTCACTGAACGTAATTTACGGAAATGTCGACTCAATATCGACAAAACATTTCTGGTTTCTACTTTTGGCCGATATAACTTTGAACTCGTTCATGTTTTAATCTGATAAGAACTAATAAACATAATAACAACTTAAAAATATACAGCATAATGGTCGCCCTCACTGAACGTAATTTACGGAAATGTCGACTCAATATCGACAAAACATTTCTGGTTTCTACTTTTGGCCGATATAACTTTGAACTCGTTCATGTTTTAATCTGATAAGAACTAATAAACATAATAACAACTTAAAAATATACAGCATAATGGTCGCCCTCACTGAACGTAATTTACGGAAATGTCGACTCAATATCGACAAAACATTTCTGGTTTCTACTTTTGGCCGATATAACTTTGAACTCGTTCATGTTTTAATCTGATAAGAACTAATAAACATAATAACAACTTAAAAATATACAGCATAATGGTCGCCCTCACTGAACGTAATTTACGGAAATGTCGACTCAATATCGACAAAACATTTCTGGTTTCTACTTTTGGCCGATATAACTTTGAACTCGTTCATGTTTTAATCTGATAAGAACTAATAAACATAATAACAACTTAAAAATATACAGCATAATGGTCGCCCTCACTGAACGTAATTTACGGAAATGTCGACTCAATATCGACAAAACATTTCTGGTTTCTACTTTTGGTCGATATAACTTTGAACTCGTTCATGTTTTAATCTGATAAGAACTAATAAACATAATAACAACTTAGAAATATACAGCATAATGGTTGCCTTCACTGAACGTAATTTACGGAAATGTCGACTCAATATCGACAAAACATTTCTGGTTTCTACTTTTGGCCGATATAACTTTGAACTCGTTCATGTTTTAATCTGATAAGAACTAATAAACATAATAACAACTTAAAAATATACAGCATAATGGTCGCCCTCACTGAACGTAATTTACGGAAATGTCGACTCAATATCGACAAAACATTTCTGGTTTCTACTTTTGGCCGATATAACTTTGAACTCGTTCATGTTTTAATCTGATAAGAACTAATAAACATAATAACAACTTAAAAATATACAGCATAATGGTCGCCCTCACTGAACGTAATTTACGGAAATGTCGACTCAATATCGACAAAACATTTCTGGTTTCTACTTTTGGCCGATATAACTTTGAACTCGTTCATGTTTTAATCTGATAAGAACTAATAAACATAATAACAACTTAAAAATATACAGCATAATGGTCGCCCTCACTGAACGTAATTTACGGAAATGTCGACTCAATATCGACAAAACATTTCTGGTTTCTACTTTTGGCCGATATAACTTTGAACTCGTTCATGTTTTAATCTGATAAGAACTAATAAACATAATAACAACTTAAAAATATACAGCATAATGGTCGCCCTCACTGAACGTAATTTACGGAAATGTCGACTCAATATCGACAAAACATTTCTGGTTTCTACTTTTGGCCGATATAACTTTGAACTCGTTCATGTTTTAATCTGATAAGAACTAATAAACATAATAACAACTTAAAAATATACAGCATAATGGTCGCCCTCACTGAACGTAATTTACGGAAATGTCGACTCAATATCGACAAAACATTTCTGGTTTCTACTTTTGGTCGATATAACTTTGAACTCGTTCATGTTTTAATCTGATAAGAACTAATAAACATAATAACAACTTAGAAATATACAGCATAATGGTTGCCTTCACTGAACGTAATTTACGGAAATGTCGACTCAATATCGACAAAACATTTCTGGTTTCTACTTTTGGCCGATATAACTTTGAACTCGTTCATGTTTTAATCTGATAAGAACTAATAAACATAATAACAACTTAAAAATATACAGCATAATGGTCGCCCTCACTGAACGTAATTTACGGAAATGTCGACTCAATATCGACAAAACATTTCTGGTTTCTACTTTTGGCCGATATAACTTTGAACTCGTTCATGTTTTAATCTGATAAGAACTAATAAACATAATAACAACTTAAAAATATACAGCATAATGGTCGCCCTCACTGAACGTAATTTACGGAAATGTCGACTCAATATCGACAAAACATTTCTGGTTTCTACTTTTGGTCGATATAACTTTGAACTCGTTCATGTTTTAATCTGATAAGAACTAATAAACATAATAACAACTTAGAAATATACAGCATAATGGTTGCCTTCACTGAACGTAATTTACGGAAATGTCGACTCAATATCGACAAAACATTTATGGTTTCTACTTTTGGCCGATATAACTTTGAACTCGTTCATGTTTTAATCTGATAAGAACTAATAAACATAATAACAACTTAAAAATATACAGCATAATGGTCGCCCTCACTGAACGTAATTTACGGAAATGTCGACTCAATATCGACAAAACATTTCTGGTTTCTACTTTTGGCCGATATAACTTTGAACTCGTTCATGTTTTTATCTGATAAGAACTAATAAACATAATAACAACTTAAAAATATACAGCATAATGGTCGCCCTCACTGAACGTAATTTACGGAAATGTCGACTCAATATCGACAAAACATTTCTGGTTTCTACTTTTGGCCGATATAACTTTGAACTCGTTCATGTTTTAATCTGATAAGAACTAATAAACATAATAACAACTTAAAAATATACAGCACAATGGTCGCCCTCACTGAACGTAATTTACGGAAATGTCGACTCAATATCTACAAAACATTTCTGGTTTCTACTTTTGGCCGATATAACTTTGAACTCGTTCATGTTTTAATCTGATAAGAACTAATAAACATAATAACAACTTAAAAATATACAGCATAATGGTCGCCCTCACTGAACGTAATTTACGGAAATGTCGACTCAATATCGACAAAACATTTCTGGTTTCTACTTTTGGCCGATATAACTTTGAACTCGTTCATGTTTTAATCTGATAAGAACTAATAAACATAATAACAACTTAAAAATATACAGCATAATGGTCGCCCTCACTGAACGTAATTTACGGAAATGTCGACTCAATATCGACAAAACATTTCTGGTTTCTACTTTTGGCCGATATAACTTTGAACTCGTTCATGTTTTAATCTGATAAGAACTAATAAACATAATAACAACTTAAAAATATACAGCATAATGGTCGCCCTCACTGAACGTAATTTACGGAAATGTCGACTCAATATCGACAAAACATTTCTGGTTTCTACTTTTGGCCGATATAACTTTGAACTCGTTCATGTTTTAATCTGATAAGAACTAATAAACATAATAACAACTTAAAAATATACAGCATAATGGTCGCCCTCACTGAACGTAATTTACGGAAATGTCGACTCAATATCGACAAAACATTTCTGGTTTCTACTTTTGGCCGATATAACTTTGAACTCGTTCATGTTTTAATCTGATAAGAACTAATAAACATAATAACAACTTAAAAATATACAGCATAATGGTCGCCCTCACTGAACGTAATTTACGGAAATGTCGACTCAATATCGACAAAACATTTCTGGTTTCTACTTTTGGCCGATATAACTTTGAACTCGTTCATGTTTTAATCTGATAAGAACTAATAAACATAATAACAACTTAAAAATATACAGCATAATGGTCGCCCTCACTGAACGTAATTTACGGAAATGTCGACTCAATATCGACAAAACATTTCTGGTTTCTACTTTTGGCCGATATAACTTTGAACTCGTTCATGTTTTAATCTGATAAGAACTAATAAACATAATAACAACTTAAAAATATACAGCATAATGGTCGCCCTCACTGAACGTAATTTACGGAAATGTCGACTCAATATCGACAAAACATTTCTGGTTTCTACTTTTGGCCGATATAACTTTGAACTCGTTCATGTTTTAATCTGATAAGAACTAATAAACATAATAACAACTTAAAAATATACAGCATAATGGTCGCCCTCACTGAACGTAATTTACGGAAATGTCGACTCAATATCGACAAAACATTTCTGGTTTCTACTTTTGGTCGATATAACTTTGAACTCGTTCATGTTTTAATCTGATAAGAACTAATAAACATAATAACAACTTAGAAATATACAGCATAATGGTTGCCTTCACTGAACGTAATTTACGGAAATGTCGACTCAATATCGACCAAACATTTCTGATTTCTACTTTTGGCCGATATAACTTTGAACTCGTTCATGTTTTAATCTGATAAGAACTAATAAACATAATAACAACTTAAAAATATACAGCATAATGGTCGCCCTCACTGAACGTAATTTACGGAAATGTCGACTCAATATCGACAAAACATTTCTGGTTTCTACTTTTGGCCGATATAACTTTGAACTCGTTCATGTTTTAATCTGATAAGAACTAATAAACATAATAACAACTTAAAAATATACAGCATAATGGTCGCCCTCACTGAACGTAATTTACGGAAATGTCGACTCAATATCGACAAAACATTTCTGGTTTCTACTTTTGGCCGATATAACTTTGAACTCGTTCATGTTTTAATCTGATAAGAACTAATAAACATAATAACAACTTAAAAATATACAGCATAATGGTCGCCCTCACTGAACGTAATTTACGGAAATGTCGACTCAATATCGACAAAACATTTCTGGTTTCTACTTTTGGCCGATATAACTTTGAACTCGTTCATGTTTTAATCTGATAAGAACTAATAAACATAATAACAACTTAAAAATATACAGCATAATGGTCGCCCTCACTGAACGTAATTTACGGAAATGTCGACTCAATATCGACAAAACATTTCTGGTTTCTACTTTTGGTCGATATAACTTTGAACTCGTTCATGTTTTAATCTGATAAGAACTAATAAACATAATAACAACTTAAAAATATACAGCATAATGGTCGCCCTCACTGAACGTAATTTACGGAAATGTCGACTCAATATCGACAAAACATTTCTGGTTTCTACTTTTGGCCGATATAACTTTGAACTCGTTCATGTTTTAATCTGATAAGAACTAATAAACATAATAACAACTTAAAAATATACAGCATAATGGTCGCCCTCACTGAACGTAATTTACGGAAATGTCGACTCAATATCGACAAAACATTTCTGGTTTCTACTTTTGGCCGATATAACTTTGAACTCGTTCATGTTTTAATCTGATAAGAACTAATAAACATAATAACAACTTAAAAATATACAGCATAATGGTCGCCCTCACTGAACGTAATTTACGGAAATGTCGACTCAATATCGACAAAACATTTCTGGTTTCTACTTTTGGCCGATATAACTTTGAACTCGTTCATGTTTTAATCTGATAAGAACTAATAAACATAATAACAACTTAAAAATATACAGCATAATGGTCGCCCTCACTGAACGTAATTTACGGAAATGTCGACTCAATATCGACAAAACATTTCTGGTTTCTACTTTTGGCCGATATAACTTTGAACTCGTTCATGTTTTAATCTGATAAGAACTAATAAACATAATAACAACTTAAAAATATACAGCATAATGGTCGCCCTCACTGAACGTAATTTACGGAAATGTCGACTCAATATCGACAAAACATTTCTGGTTTCTACTTTTGGCCGATATAACTTTGAACTCGTTCATGTTTTAATCTGATAAGAACTAATAAACATAATAACAACTTAAAAATATACAGCATAATGGTCGCCCTCACTGAACGTAATTTACGGAAATGTCGACTCAATATCGACAAAACATTTCTGGTTTCTACTTTTGGCCGATATAACTTTGAACTCGTTCATGTTTTAATCTGATAAGAACTAATAAACATAATAACAACTTAAAAATATACAGCATAATGGTCGCCCTCACTGAACGTAATTTACGGAAATGTCGACTCAATATCGACAAAACATTTCTGGTTTCTACTTTTGGCCGATATAACTTTGAACTCGTTCATGTTTTAATCTGATAAGAACTAATAAACATAATAACAACTTAAAAATATACAGCATAATGGTCGCCCTCACTGAACGTAATTTACGGAAATGTCGACTCAATATCGACAAAACATTTCTGGTTTCTACTTTTGGTCGATATAACTTTGAACTCGTTCATGTTTTAATCTGATAAGAACTAATAAACATAATAACAACTTAAAAATATACAGCATAATGGTTGCCTTCACTGAACGTAATTTACGGAAATGTCGACTCAATATCGACAAAACATTTCTGGTTTCTACTTTTGGCCGATATAACTTTGAACTCGTTCATGTTTTAATCTGATAAGAACTAATAAACATAATAACAACTTAAAAATATACAGCATAATGGTCGCCCTCACTGAACGTAATTTACGGAAATGTCGACTCAATATCGACAAAACATTTCTGGTTTCTACTTTTGGCCGATATAACTTTGAACTCGTTCATGTTTTAATCTGATAAGAACTAATAAACATAATAACAACTTAAAAATATACAGCATAATGGTCGCCCTCACTGAACGTAATTTACGGAAATGTCGACTCAATATCGACAAAACATTTCTGGTTTCTACTTTTGGTCGATATAACTTTGAACTCGTTCATGTTTTAATCTGATAAGAACTAATAAACATAATAACAACTTAGAAATATACAGCATAATGGTTGCCTTCACTGAACGTAATTTACGGAAATGTCGACTCAATATCGACAAAACATTTATGGTTTCTACTTTTGGCCGATATAACTTTGAACTCGTTCATGTTTTAATCTGATAAGAACTAATAAACATAATAACAACTTAAAAATATACAGCATAATGGTCGCCCTCACTGAACGTAATTTACGGAAATGTCGACTCAATATCGACAAAACATTTCTGGTTTCTACTTTTGGCCGATATAACTTTGAACTCGTTCATGTTTTAATCTGATAAGAACTAATAAACATAATAACAACTTAAAAATATACAGCATAATGGTCGCCCTCACTGAACGTAATTTACGGAAATGTCGACTCAATATCGACAAAACATTTCTGGTTTCTACTTTTGGTCGATATAACTTTGAACTCGTTCATGTTTTAATCTGATAAGAACTAATAAACATAATAACAACTTAAAAATATACAGCATAATGGTCGCCCTCACTGAACGTAATTTACGGAAATGTCGACTCAATATCGACAAAACATTTCTGGTTTCTACTTTTGGCCGATATAACTTTGAACTCGTTCATGTTTTAATCTGATAAGAACTAATAAACATAATAACAACTTAAAAATATACAGCATAATGGTCGCCCTCACTGAACGTAATTTACGGAAATGTCGACTCAATATCGACAAAACATTTCTGGTTTCTACTTTTGGCCGATATAACTTTGAACTCGTTCATGTTTTAATCTGATAAGAACTAATAAACATAATAACAACTTAAAAATATACAGCATAATGGTCGCCCTCACTGAACGTAATTTACGGAAATGTCGACTCAATATCGACAAAACATTTCTGGTTTCTACTTTTGGCCGATATAACTTTGAACTCGTTCATGTTTTAATCTGATAAGAACTAATAAACATAATAACAACTTAAAAATATACAGCATAATGGTCGCCCTCACTGAACGTAATTTACGGAAATGTCGACTCAATATCGACAAAACATTTCTGGTTTCTACTTTTGGCCGATATAACTTTGAACTCGTTCATGTTTTAATCTGATAAGAACTAATAAACATAATAACAACTTAAAAATATACAGCATAATGGTCGCCCTCACTGAACGTAATTTACGGAAATGTCGACTCAATATCGACAAAACATTTCTGGTTTCTACTTTTGGTCGATATAACTTTGAACTCGTTCATGTTTTAATCTGATAAGAACTAATAAACATAATAACAACTTAAAAATATACAGCATAATGGTTGCCTTCACTGAACGTAATTTACGGAAATGTCGACTCAATATCGACAAAACATTTCTGGTTTCTACTTTTGGCCGATATAACTTTGAACTCGTTCATGTTTTAATCTGATAAGAACTAATAAACATAATAACAACTTAAAAATATACAGCATAATGGTCGCCCTCACTGAACGTAATTTACGGAAATGTCGACTCAATATCGACAAAACATTTCTGGTTTCTACTTTTGGCCGATATAACTTTGAACTCGTTCATGTTTTAATCTGATAAGAACTAATAAACATAATAACAACTTAAAAATATACAGCATAATGGTCGCCCTCACTGAACGTAATTTACGGAAATGTCGACTCAATATCGACAAAACATTTCTGGTTTCTACTTTTGGTCGATATAACTTTGAACTCGTTCATGTTTTAATCTGATAAGAACTAATAAACATAATAACAACTTAGAAATATACAGCATAATGGTTGCCTTCACTGAACGTAATTTACGGAAATGTCGACTCAATATCGACAAAACATTTATGGTTTCTACTTTTGGCCGATATAACTTTGAACTCGTTCATGTTTTAATCTGATAAGAACTAATAAACATAATAACAACTTAAAAATATACAGCATAATGGTCGCCCTCACTGAACGTAATTTACGGAAATGTCGACTCAATATCGACAAAACATTTCTGGTTTCTACTTTTGGCCGATATAACTTTGAACTCGTTCATGTTTTAATCTGATAAGAACTAATAAACATAATAACAACTTAAAAATATACAGCATAATGGTCGCCCTCACTGAACGTAATTTACGGAAATGTCGACTCAATATCGACAAAACATTTCTGGTTTCTACTTTTGGCCGATATAACTTTGAACTCGTTCATGTTTTAATCTGATAAGAACTAATAAACATAATAACAACTTAAAAATATACAGCACAATGGTCGCCCTCACTGAACGTAATTTACGGAAATGTCGACTCAATATCTACAAAACATTTCTGGTTTCTACTTTTGGCCGATATAACTTTGAACTCGTTCATGTTTTAATCTGATAAGAACTAATAAACATAATAACAACTTAAAAATATACAGCATAATGGTCGCCCTCACTGAACGTAATTTACGGAAATGTCGACTCAATATCGACAAAACGTTTCTGGTTTCTACTTTTGGCCGATATAACTTTGAACTTGTTCATGTTTTAATCTGATAAGAACTAATAAAGCAAGGTAAAAAGGTGGGGTGGCCGAGTTTCTAGCAGACTAGCACTTTCACCTCGCTGCAAGAGGAGACACGCTTGATCGCAGCTTGTGGCACTAGGTGAAAAATTGGAACAACCCGACCACCAAAGAATCAAGAATTGCAGAAATATAACGAATAATAATTTAAGAACAAAAACATTTTATTTCCGAAATTTTGTAAACAGGCTGTGAATTTAAGTATCCTTAACGCAGGGGTGGACAACCTTTTCAGCTAAAGGGTCTAATTATGCAACAAACAGTGATGTTCATTAGTTTATTTTTACTATTAAATTGGCTAAATTTGGGTAAATTGTAGTAAATTGGCTAAATTCATATACATTTTTGGAAATACAAACAACTCCGGGTAAATCTGGGTAAATGTACTGAAATTTTGGTAAATGCACGTGAACTTGGGTAAATGTAAATAAATACGTGTATATGCACGTGCATTTAGGTAAATACAAATAAATGAGGGTAAATTCAAATTAATTTGGGAAAATGCACGTAAATTTGGATAAATACAATTAAGTTATACAGGGTGTTTAAAAATTAGGTACATAAAATTTAAGGTGTTATAGGAGTTGAGTAAAGATGTATAGATAGATTTAAAGTTTAACCTAAAGACGCCTAAACGTAGGAGGAAAGTGGAACTCTACAAAAGAAAAAAAATTTCCTGTGCGAAACGTAATTTTTTTTTTAAAGCAAAGCTCAAAATGTCACCCTCCTACTCTTCGACAAAGGCAGCACCGGCGAGGAGATTTCCTCAGTTACTCAGTTATCAGCTACGCAAATACCCAAGGTATACGTCCTGGAACACTCTGGGTGTGGTACGAATGTGTTCCACAACGGCGTGAATTCTTGCCACTAAATCCACCTCTGATTCGACTTAAGTTTCGTAGACAAGGTCTTTCATCCAGCACCACAAGAAAAAGTCTAGCGGGTTTAGATCCGGTGATCTTGCAGGTCAGACGTCTGGACTCCACGACCAATCCATCTCTGTAGAAATTGTTCGTTGTGGAACGCACGAACCCGTAAAGGAAAAGTGAGCCGGAGCTCCGTCATGAAAAACAACCACATTTTTAGTAAAATTTCTAACGGGACATCTTCAAGAAGGTCACGTAAGACATCACGCCGAAAAGCAATGTACGTCGTCCCATTGAGTGTTGGCGGCAACATCTGCGGACCAATGCTATGCTTGTGACTTGATGATTGGTTATTATCCCCATAGCTTAAAATATCTTTTAGCGTCCCCCCCCCTTGAGTTTTTTCTGTATCCGCCACTGGGACCAATCAAAACGTTCCAACAACTCCAGCCCACAAATTAACAGAAAATCTTTCCTGATAACCACGCGTAAATGTGGCATGATATTTTGTTAAGCCTTGGAAAAATTAATCTGCTGAATCCTATCATTTTACGAATGGAGTAGCGGATGGTAATGCCGATGCTGCTTAACAAATTTATCGTAAAACGTACGCCTCAGGAATATCCCGAACCCACGAACTTTCTAAAACCTTCATGGTCGATTGCGCGAGACAGGCGCCAAACAGGTAAGATTTGGTAGTAAATCTACTGTAATTACTTTTAAGTGTAGTTATTACTACTTAGTAAAGAAACTTTCCTGATTTCCTTACAGGCAGCCAATCACGACAGAGGCCACATAAGAGGTATTCGAAATCCCCAGATCGAAGTAGATGTCTTACTGGCCTTTAATGACAATCACTCGACTAGCACACGTTCATTCGGATACAATCATTCGTCCCTTTAGCGTGTTCTTCACGATGATAGACAACACCCTTATCACCGAAAAAAGGTGGAAGATCGACCGATTACCCATTGCGTGTGGAGTTCGCACGAGGGTTTGAAGAGCGTTCCTTGCAAGATCCCGTTTTTTCCAACAGCTGTGCTTTTCAGTGACGAAGCCACATTTTCCAGGAAGGGTGTTTTTGACACTCACAACCAGCTCGAATGGGCTCACTGAAATCCTAATGTGACGTTTAACCGTGTTTATCAGGATATATTTTCTATTACCTTGTGGGCTGGAGTAGTTGGAGCCTTTTTGATTAGTCCGTACATATTGCCACTAACACATTCGTACCACACCCGGAGTGTTCCAGGACGTACGTTCATCTCTTCTTCACCGCTGACGCCTTTGTCTAATAGTTAAAGGACGACATAAATAAAATTACGTTTCGCACATGAAAATGTCTTGCTTCTTTTTTTTGGGGGGGGGGGGGGCCTAAGACACCAGCACACTATAACTGGTTAATCAGGGTGAGATAAGTGTAACGGCCACGCCAACGGGGGGATACGTGAGGACATAAGTCTATGTATTTGTACCCCGCTGCTCCGCCTTAAGCACTACAGCGGCCTACGAGATTAATCAGGCCGGGACAAAAGTGCGCTTTGCGAAACAACGTTCGGCCAGTGAGACAGCCATCATGACTGCGTAAAGCAAACAAAGGCCCTCATCATGGCCCATCAAAAGGCTACACCATGGGCTGCCCGAAACCCACCCTCGCACAGCTGAGGACTAGAGTGACTTCTTCTTCCACTGCAAACTACCCTCCTTAGTAGGTTACAGAATGACGAGTATGGAACACCCATGAGGTTCCAGTGACCCGGCGCCCCGATCACATGACCTTGAGAGCCGGGTATGGAGCCCCCCACAAGCTCCAGTGACCCCATCACACCACTAGATAGGGACAGTGGGAAGATACGTGGGGACAGGGGTAAGGACATCCGTGGCGGAAGTATTCCGACCACCCGTTGGGGGATTGACGGTCTTCCTCACACGATCATCCACAAACTCTGCCTCCCAGACGCTTGGGATTACAGGAGTACGGCACTACTCCCGGCAATGTCTTGCTTCTTTTCTTTGTAAAGTCCAATTTTTCTCCTACCCTTAAAATTGGCCTACGTTTAGGCGTCTTTAGGCCAAACTTTATAACTCTCTAGCGCTTCTCCAATTCGTCACAGAGGATCGTGACGAAGACAGTTAAACCTCTTAATTCAAACCCTATAGCACCTTAAATTTTCTGTACGGAATTTTTAAACACCCTGTTTATATAATTAAAGTTTTAATCGCTTCAAAAATACTTTAGGCCAAGGTGTAGGACATTTGAGAAATTCCGTACACATTCCGCCTAATCAAGAAAGCTAATCTAACCTAAGCTAAAAATCCGTTTGTTAGCATTTTTTTCTAAACAGTTATTTGCTCGTCGTGTATCCTACTTTATATCGAGGCAAATGTGTAGAAAAGTCTTAATTACTTACCCACTAGCTAATCGTCTTCTCGCAAAACGCATTCCATTGGACTTGAAACAAGTTTTTTAAAATCTCCTTCGCAACTAGTTTTTCATTGTCATTATACCATTGAATGAATTGGCGAAAATTCTAATTTATTTTTTTCTTTTAAGCGGTGAATAACTTTCACAGGAGTAACATCCATCTTCAAAATCCGAATTGATAACCGCGAGTAAACTGATTTCGATTTACGTTTTGCAACACATAAACTATTTCTATAAACCATAAACTATCGAGATTTAAAAGACGTGAAAAGTGTATATTGCTAACGAATGTAATAATTATTAACAAATAGTAGAACTAAATGAGACTTTTTGATAAATGATTTTAACATTATTACTCATCCAAAGAGTCAGGGGCGTATCACTTAGATTTGGGGGGTGAAGAGCAATTTTTTGCCAACTCAAAGCGTAAAAATGACCAGCTTCATGGAATATAGGCCTCGAGCTTAGAAAAAAGCGCCATCTACATTCACTCGTGTTAACTATTCGTATGAATAGTGTTGTGAAAGTCATCTTTAGCTTCCGAAAATGAGTAGAACTATAGAAATAAACTAATGGTAAAGCGTCATTTTCTTTTTAAAAATGGGTAAAAACTTATCTCGCGAGCTTTCGTACCGCAGCCCCTTCGCAAGCAAGTCTCGATATAAACTAATTTTGTTATAATTTTTTCATAGTTAACATTTATCTTATCTGTAAATTGTTTTTAATACATTTTGGTTTCAACTCCCCCCAGTTTTTTATACATAGTTTACCCATGTCTAGATTTAGCTTTCTGAATTTTTTAATACCTACTGCTTCTTTAAATTGTCTTTTAAAATAATGCGATTCTTTGTTTATTATCTCACCGTTATCAAAGTCTATTTCATGTCGTTTCGTTGTCCGTACATGTTTCGCTATTACATTATATTTTTCGCCCTGTCATATCCACTTTTTATGTTCCTCCTTTCTTACGCTAAATCTTCGTTTTGTTTCACCCACATATGACTCTCCACTTTCACAAGATAATTTATACACAATTCCTGTTTCATTGTTTATTTCTGTATTTGGTCTATTTTTAATAAGGATTTTAGCTAAAGTTTCTGGTTTTTTACTTTTTAAATTTATATTTATGTTTTTAAATTGTCTATTAGATTTTTCAGTTATTCCCTTAATGTATGGTAAAATTAACAAAATTTCTTGTTTTTCTTTGGGTTTCAGGTTTTTTACTATATGGGCATTAAATACGTTTTCTGTTAAATTTTTTGGGTCGTTACATTTTTCTAATGGTTTCGAGTAGATATCTCTCTATTTTTGGGGAATCAGATATTTTTTCAATTTTGTGTTTTAGGCTTTTTAGGATTACTATTTTAATATTGTTCGGGTGGCCTGATGTATAATTTAAATAATTTTCGCATTGGGTGGGTTTTTGATAAACTGTTAATTTAAAATATTTATTTACTCGTGGGAGTGTATAATTTTCCTCTATTTCATTTGTGAACCCATTCCGAAAATTATTTAAATTATGCATCAGGCCACCCGAACAATATTAAAATAGAAATCTTTCCTACGAGTTTTAATTATGTGGGCTTAAGTGCTTGCGCTAATTCTGCATTCCTTTGCTTTAAACCACTCGTTACTTTTAGATTGATGGCGTGTTTCCCAAGAGAGTAATTGGAATTTTACACTGTCAATGCGAACATGATCTTTTTAAAAAATGGCTTCTTTAATGTTCAGAGATATCACACTTAAAAGCTTGTAGGATATTGACAAGAGTTGCTTATGAATAATGCTACACATGGTTTGTGCATCATCCTTTTGAACCATTTCTTCAACTTCATTTAACATGTCTGACCAAACATCTTGTGCTTCTAATGCCGGTCATATATTTGCATTTAAAATTTTATTTAAAGGACAGTTTACTGTCGTTTATTTTTCTGGAAGAATTGGTTCATGTGTAGATATCGTAGGTAACGGTGTTACTTTGTAATTCCTTTTTTATACTTATCCTTTTGACTTTCACTTGGTTTTACAAAGACTGGCTTTTCGCTTGTTTTAGAGGAGGTTGATTTTTTTTATATTTAACAGAAACCATGTGTTAAAAGATGTAATTACCTGCTTTACACACGCAGTGTTTAAAAATAACATATATTTTCTTATTTATCTGTTGAAAACAAAGTTAAATCTTTTTCAATAAACACAACTGTATTTTTAACAAAAACTAGTAAAATTAATATTTCAATGTAACTCTGTAAACGTTTTTCTCACATTCGTCTGCGGTAAAACGTCCTCGAAAATCACAGCACATAGACACACGCTAGGCAGAACTAGCAGACGCGGGGGAAAGCGGTCGGAAAACACCACCTATCGGAAACTAATAAAATTTCACGTGGCTTAAAGAAATGAACGATGGCGTACCAGGCAGGGTCGAGAATCATATGCTCCTTCGTAAAGAGTATGTAACACTAAAATTTTAATTTCAAGCCATGAATAAGTAGATTGATTTAATGGAAACGTATACGAAAGGTATGTAAATGTTTAATTATATAAATATTAATATCTTTGGTTTCAAATAATTCATTTAAAATTGTTGGTTAATAATATTAAGCCAAGGCTTAAGTAACATCTATGATATAAAATATAACAGAACTATGAAAATTAGGTTACACAGTGCTGGTGGATATTTAACTATAAGTTAGCAAAAAAGTAAGTTATTGGCCTTGAAATAATAGTAATTTTTGAAAATTTATGCCTATAGCTTTTTCCTTCAATTCCAAATTGGTATCTGTTGGAAGTTTGTGGATTCTAACTTTGCTGTAAAAATGAATAATCTTTTTAATTCAACTTATTCTGTGATGTTCTATGCCCACTTCGGAATCAAACATGTGTTCGGTAATAATAATAGTTGAAATTAACAGTGTCAAGAACTTACCAAAACATAGTCTTCTTCTGTGTTAGATTGAGATGTTGAGTCCTCGGGAGTCAAGAAAATATCATCATTTTGAAAAGTAACCCAACAGAAGTTAAATTGTTTTCTCCGATTGTTTGCTTAAATAAACAATACACACGAAATATATCGGTATTGTATTCTTTTCAATAACCGTGGTTCGTTCCAGAATATGCTTCATCGCGTACGGATTTGTATAGCAGTGGACGGTGGCATTATTGAACCGTAATTGTAACAAACTTTCTGTAATTCCATATTATAATAATTGCACTTGTTCTAACACTTAATTTGTAAACGTAAAACAATGATTTGGCTCAAAACATATTGATTTTTCACAGACAATCATTACAATAACATGAGGCTTAAAAACATTTGGGAAGTACCAACTTGTTATTTTTCATGACCTATTATTTCAGTGACAAAATGTACGATTTTGACCATTCCAACTCCATTAAAGGTTTTCGAGTAGGCTCTACAACTTAATCTTTGACATTTTTCGTTTACCACCTAGCGTTCAAAAACTACAACCGTTAAACATTTCACGATTTTTCTAAAAATTACAAATAAGAACGATCTCCACCGAGAGAGTACATACTGAAAATTTCACATTTCTAGTCTAAGATTTAGTTTTTGAGAAAAATTCCTGGACCGATCAAATGAAGACGCCCTGTAGAATATTGTAAATCGAAATATCCATGTCCCTATATTGCAGAATATTGTAAATCGAAATATCCATGTCCCTATATTGCTAATGATATAGTTCGGGGCGTAATACGTCATATAATTATTGGACAAATGGTTAAAAAATAAATAAATTTCAGTACTCGGTGTTATTTGTACATTGTTATCCCTTAATACTTCATCGGTTTGTGCCTAATTTTAAAGTTCCTTGTTATCTTTATAGTTATTGGAAATCGGTGGAATAATAACTACTGACTTAATGAAAAGTAATAAATAATTTATTAGTGCTAAGTTAAATTAAAGTTTCAAGTTATTAATGAGCGAGCAACTGGGGTATTACTGTTCAGTTGAACGTCTACTGAAGGTCTGCTCTCCTACATAGTTGCCAGCAACGCCTACCTTATATATATATTATACACACCAGTCTAACAACACTTCGATTATGCTAAAGTACACCACAATATAACAACAATAGTCTAGAGGGTTAGTAATTTATAATCTAAACGTTAATTTAAATTTTCGTGTGTATTAAGACTGAGGGTGCTCGTATTAGTCCAAGATTAAAAATGGTGCGTTTCGTCGTTCTATCAGACCAAGCGTTTAAAATTGTTGAGGGCGAAAGTTTGCTAGATTTATTTTACACACTTTATCCAATTATTTTTACAACTTAATTAAAAATAAGCAATGCAACTTTGAAAAATGACATAATGAAGGAATATAAAGTAGAACTTGAAAACGTTACCAGTAAACTCAAGGTTCGTTTACGTTTCCAAGTGGGCTTACTTTCTTGTAATGGAAACGTTTTTTTTACAAAATATAGCAAGTTCGTGGCCAATTTTCTTTTACACACGACTGTTGGACAAAAATATTTAACTTTAAGTAAAAAGTAAAAGTTAATAAAAGTTCTGCTACTACATGGAGGTTCTCTGTCAAAAGGCAACGTGGTTCAAGAGATGTTTTAAAGAGGCAGTGTACAATAAGAATAGGGGACATTTAAAAGGTTGGGGAGGTTTTAAATGTAAAAAATAATTTTTATAAAATGTTGATTAGTGATGGATTTATCGGATAATATTGTTTTGGATAAAAAACATGTAAAAAATATAAAATGTAATACATATTTGTAAATTTTAGTGGGTTTGTAACAATGGCTGACGAAGTACCGCGGTCCGAAAGCTACCAATAATAAATTTTATATTAACCTCCATGTAGTAGCAGAACTTTTATTAAATTTTACTTTAAGTTATATCGACCATGGAACGAAATTTTAGTATTTATAATTCCAAAAATATGATTCGGTTTATTTCCGTCACTGCGCATAATAATAATAATAATAATAATGACTTACTTATTGGTTTTATGTATTTCCCGGACGACATACGGGAAAACATATCTACGAAAAGGTTTTGGAACTCCTAAGCGATCGAGATATAAATAAGGTAGGTCGATGGAGGTAAGTGTGATCAAAATATTTTTTGGGAGTTAACTGGAAATGACTCCTAAACTAAAAATAGCATCCTCTTAAGAATTGGTACCATTAAGATGGCCACTATATACTACACAACTACGCAATCAAATATAATGTCAAATAAATATTTATTAAATTATTAATTATTTATATTAACTCTGTTACCGATCACACTTACCCCCAAAATGCGGGACAAGTGTGATAGGGGGGTGGGGTAATGGTGATCACGTGATATCCTTGACCAATCGCAATGAAATTACATACAGAGGTTAAATATGGTGTCCCATTAAGGCCATATTTTTTCGTTGCTCTAAGTGTGATAGGGTTTAGAAAACCAAATCGCCGATGTGGACTTTCGTGTCCATGGAATGTAAAAATCGGAAACTCGACGGAAATATGTTCTATATATGTCTTTGTATTATTTTTCAGAGTTTTTCATGGGGGTTGAAATTTTAATATTTACCCCCTTTAATCTAAATGTCTCCGTAGCTTTTGATAGGAACATCGTAGAATAATTTCAAATACATTCTTATATAGGTATTTTACTACGGAACCAATCATGTATGTTCAGAGTTGAACAAAGGGGGTGTAAAGGGGGCAAAAAATTGTCAAGTTGTTTCTCGAATTTTCACCCCTTTTGAACCAAAATGTAAAATGTTCTTATATCTCGTAATTTTTAGGGAACATCACATATTGAAATTGAAGGTATCGTTTTAAAGACAATTGTTCGAAAAACAATCTATTATAATCAGGGTTGAACAATGGGGGTAAAAGAGGAGTGAGAAAAAAGAAATTAGTTGAAATTACACGAGTTTTCGCTTTTACGCAAAAAAGCCGCGTAGTTCTGAATAATAATATTATCCCGGTGAAATACTGAAAATAATGCTCAAGAACCCTCACTATATTCATATTTGAACAAAGAGATGGAGGAACTTTCATTAAATTCGTTTCAAGCCTTTTTTGCATCTTTCAACATGAAAAAAACGAAGGAACGACCAAATTTATTTCGACTAAATTTCTCAAAGTATGTTTCTCCAAGAAACCAGTTGAAATGTAAATTTACATTTAGTTAGCGCACAAGTTTAATGCGGAGGTTTGACAATCTCTTGTAATCATTTTAAAATTCAAGGTACACGTAGAAAAAAGAAGCGATGGCGTGTGAGGTTTATTCTCTTAGCGAATGTTCACTTGTTTTTATACTTTTGGATTTTAGTTAAAACCTTTATGCAATTAACGGTTAAAATTTTAATCAATACTATTGTAAATAGTTAATAAACTATATCTCATTGATTACGTAAATAGTTCAGTTATGCACTTGCTAAGCCGTCACTCGTAAAGTCGAATGTTATTATACAGTTAAGGTAGACTACGTTAATCGAGTATATTTCAATATATAGTAGGTGCGTAACTGAACTATTTATGTAATCAATGAGATATAGTTTATTAACTATTTACTTACTCACTACTTTTAAAACTTACAGGGTTGTTCCTTAGTCAAATATCTATAAAACTATGTATTTGAAATTATTCTATGATGTTCATATCATAAGCTAAGGAGACTTTTAGGTAAAGTGGGGTAAAAATTTACATTTATAGAACCCCCTGAAAACGCAACTGGTTTAAAAATAATAAAGCCTCTGAAAAATAAAACTAGGACATTTAAAGAACATATTTTCGACGAGTTTCCGCTTTTTACATTCCATGGACAAGAAAGTGTTTTTTGTGACATCGTAGATCGGCCTTGAAAATCAAAACAAATTAAATCTTTAAATTATTTAATTTGCCATTTTACAATAAACTTATTATAGGAAAAAGCTCGGCTACGCTGAGTAAAGAGTCATTCGTTGCGGCCAAGAAGGGACAGGTATTTGAGTGGATAATAAACATTTTCGGGGCAAAGGGTAATCACTGCGTACGCAGTCGAACAACCGTTTCAGCAGTTTAAAGGTTGGCAAAACCACCGTGTGACGGTAAGCGTTAACGGATAAATTTGCGATTGCGTTGAGTTTTTTTTCGTTAACGCCCACCGTCGCTACGTTTGTTATAAGTGCGTATTCTCCAACTCCTTCTTATTGACTTTTGGGACAAACCGAGTGCTGAGTGTTATGGCAACCTCTCAACTGCCAATGGCAGGGTTTCCACCAATTGTTTACGGTAATCGTCTTAGTTTCAATTTGCGATAGCATCGAGCGGGATTCGAACCCGAGCTCTCCTGCATGACAGGCGAGTGTTCTACCACAGAACCACCGATACAGTTCATAGAAAATTATAAGCTCAGCTTAAGCGGAAGCGTTTATTACAAATTAACAGAGTACTAAATTTCGGTTTTTATTAAAATAGAACGAAATTTCGTGTTCCATTTAAATTATTGCGTCGAAGATATTATAATGTAGCGTCTTCTCTGTTGATTAAAAAGAATGCGCCGCCCAGGTTTTGAACCCGAACCCTTCTACATGGAAGGCGAATGTTCTACCACAGAACCACCGATACATGTAACATTCATTTGAAAATTATAAACTCAGCTTAGCAGAAGAGTATATTAATGGTTTTTAAAGTCTACATTTTTTACGTATGAAATTTTAAAGGTCAAATCTTGTTTTAGCGCAGTCAGCAGAGATAAGAGGGTTTTTTGTTATTTATTTACGAGTTTTCTTATCGTCTTTAAAAAAGTTGTAATAATGCAAAAGCGTTTATTTAACGTGTATTGATGTAAGAGCGGTCGTTTCGTCAAATGGCTCTCTGTGCATTGTTGATGGTAAGGTTTTTGCTTCTTGTTAATACATTTGGTGTGGAAATTTTGATATCTACGATTCCTAATGCTGTCGTTGATTTCCTGGGTGAGAAAAATACAAATACCCTCTGTAGATATTTCTTTCATTAAAATTTGCTTCGTATTATATTTAACTGATGAACTTGTTCTGTAAATAGGGTTAAATTCAATTGTAAATTGTTTTAGTACGTCCAACTCGCTGTTGTAACTTCTTAATTTATATTATTCTGAATAAATTAAACTCGGTTGTTGGTCTCAATTATTTAAATTAAAATTAAAATTTTATACCGGGTGGGATTGAACCGGGATTACGTTTTTAGTAAATAACTCTGAATTGCGGATATATCTTTAAGGGTCATCTCGAGAGATTAATACCACTAGGGACAATTCTTCCGAGGAGAGGTATATTTTGGCTTGCCAACTTGTAATTAGTATGTTTGGTCTTCGGTCAAGAAAAGAGATAAATTGTGTTTCGCGTTTGGAACGTGAGTGAATGGACTTCAGTGTATGAACAGTGCGTGTTTAAGACTGAAAGTGTTCAAGTAATTGTGAACTAACTCAAGTCAGCTGTAAGATAAAATTGATTGTTATTATTTTTTGAATTGGAATAACCTAATTATACCCTTGAAATTATCAATTCAATCTGTGAGGGTAATTAAGTAGATTGGAAGTAATTAGTAGCGAACAGCTCTCAGCTGTTAATTAAGACAGAGTTTATAGTTAAGTAGTTTGAATTTAGTTAAAATCACTCGGTATAATTTATGATATTTACTTAAGTGTAAGTGTTTTTTGGTTTATTTTTCAATCACGATGAACTAAGACAAATCTAGTCTTAGACACTTGAGTACCAGTTCTGTACAATTACGTAGAAGGGATATATATTGTTGGGTTATTGATGAAAGTTAAATCTAGAACGTTCCATAGACTGTTCTGAATAAAAATAAACATTTATAATTTTGCATAATTCTGGTTGACATTTTATTTTCTAATCACTCGCCCACAACATTACAGTTCAGGCAATCCCGAATCAAATAAATTTTCGATATAACGGCGACGGGAAATTATTCTCGTAAATTTATCGCGCGGCCTTAGGGAATATTCTTTTAACAAAATTTTGATAAACTATCGTTTGATTAAAATCGGCCCGATTCCGTTAAAATTATAAACAAAAAAGCGAACGGTCGTTATAATACCCTCTGAAGATGTTTATTTCATTAAAATTTGCTTCGTATTATATTTAACTGATAAACTTGTTCTGTAAAAAGGGTTTAATTCAATTGTGCATTGTTATAGTACGTCTAACTCACTGTTGTAACTACTTAACTTATGATATTTTGAATAAATTAAAATCGGTCGTTTTGTCTCAATTATTTTAATTATAATTAAAGTTTTATACCGGGCGGGATAGAACTGGGATAACATTTTTAACAAATAACTCTAAATTGCGGAGATATATCTTTAAGGGTTATCTCGAGAAATTAATACTACTAGGGACAATTCTTCCGAGGAGAGGTATATTTTGGCTTGCCAACTTGTTGACTATCACCTTCTAGTGACCGACGCTGTATGTATACAGGGTCTTTTTTTTTGCTCGGAAAAGTGTTTTTTTTCAAAAACTATTTATAGTACCGATTTCAAATTTGGAAGGTCAATTCTCTATACCGGGGGACATCAGTTTGAGAAATTTGAGCGTTTTCGGTAATGTTTTTCACCAATTTTTAAAAATTATTTTTCGACCACTAGGTGCGAGATAAAAAATTTCTATTATAAAGTTGTAGGCCGTCATCGAAAACCCTTAAAAATTGTTCACTCGACGAAAAACAATTTATTTATCAGTGAAAATTCGAGCTTGAAAAATTTACAAGTTGGTGAAGCCAAATTACGATTGTTTGAAACGATAATTGAAACCGAATTACCTAATCCAGTTGAAACTTTGGTTAAAAAAACGACCGGATTTAAAAAAAACACGAGGCTATAGGTCAATCCTAAACATGCATTGGGTATTTAAAGGAAAACTTTGGGAGATTATTATCAGTGTTTGATAATATTTCGAACAATGCCTCGTTATTCAGTAGCTGAGCGTACCGAGATAGTTGCCATTTACTATGGAGAAGCAGCGCAAAACCTTAGAAGAGTGACTGAAATCTTCGCAGAAAGACATCCAAATGGAGCACCATCTGTAAATACAGTAAGACGAGCAATTCACGATTTCAATCAATTTGGTAACTTGCAACCTAGGTTTCGCGGATTGGGTCAACCGGATTTAGACTTCGAGAACAATGTACTCGCGTACTTTGTGGCATATCCTCGTCACAGTTGCGCTAACGCCGCTGCTGATTTGGGTTGTTCTGCAAATCGTGTGTGGAAAATTCTTCGTAAGAATCGCTATCACCCATACAGAGCTACGCTCCACCAAGGACTAATTGACGGAGACCATCAAAGACGTTATGAATTTAGCAACTGGTTACTAAATGCTGTCCAAGAAGATAGACAATTTTTGCGCCATGGTTTGTTCTCCGACGAAGCGTCATTTTCTAGAGATGGGCCCTTTAATCATCAAAACAGCCATCTTTGGTCTGACATCAACCCACATTGGGGTTTTGAATATCATCACCAGGTTCAATTTGAACGGGTCAATGTTTGGGTTGGACTTGTTGGAAACCGTTTGATTGGTCCCTTTTTCCTGCCGACGAACCTCAACGGCCAAAGGTATTTACATTTTCTACAGAACGAACTAAGTGACGCAATCGACGACCTTCCATTGGCTGAAAACGTCAGTTGTGGTTTCAGCAAGATGGTGCCCCTCCGCATTTTTCCCGGCAAGTAACTGAGCACCTCAACAACGAGTTTCCTGAAAGGTGGATAGGGAGAAATGGTCCAGTGCATTGGCCAGCAAGGTCACCTGACCTAACACCGCTGGATTATTTTCTCTGGGGATTCGTTAAAGCAAAGGTATACGCCACGCCCATTGAAACTAGGGAGGAACTCATTAGACGAATAATCAGTGCTTGCCGAGACGTCACACCAGAAATGGTAGAGAAAGCGTTTGAGAACTTAATTGTCCGCGCACAAACCTGTGTTGCAGCCAATGGTGATATTATTGAAAATGTTTTGTAAGAATTTATGTGAATAAAATATCTGCATTTAAAAACCAAACGTGTACATTTTTTCAAGTGTGAAAACTCTACTACATTTGTATTAGACTTGTTCCCTTTTCAATTATCGTTTCAAACAATCGTAATTTGGCTTCACCAACTTGTAAATTTTTCAAGCTCGAATTTTCACTGATAAATAAGTTGTTTTTCGTCGAGTGAACAATTTTTAAGGGTTTTCGATGACGGCCTACAACTCTATAATAGAAATTTTTTATCTCGCACCTAGTGGTCGAAAAATAATTTTTCAAAATTGGTGAAAAACATTACCGAAAACGCTCAAATTTCTCAAACTGATGTCCCCCGGTATAGAGAATTGACCTTCCAAATTTGAAATCGGTACTATAAATAGTTTTTGAAAAAAAACACTTTTCCGAGCAAAAAAAAAGACCCTGTATATCAAAACACACTAAAAACTACATAACCGTAATGGCAACCACAATTGTTTACTACCCGTAAACCGCGTATTAGATTAATAAAAAAAACGTTGAAGTTGTAACGAAGTGTACAACACCAATGTACAATTAGCATCTTATGAATTGCTGTTTTCCTTAAAACTGTTTATTATCTACTCAAATATCTGTCCCTTCTTGGCCGCAACGAATGACTCAGGTCTACCTATATATCACCTTCTTTACTTAGCGTAGCTGAGCTTTTTCCTATAATATATGTCCCTTCTTAAGAACTATACACGCATATATCTCTTGAAATGTTTTATTTGTTATATTTTATAAATTATATAATTATATAATATATACATGTATATCAATTTAAAATGAACGTATTTAAACATAGAAATATACAATAGATATACATTGACACTTATCATACCAAAACTATATTAATGAACAGTTAACAATACATTACAAAAAAATTATATTTCACCAATTATACTTCTTTACAATTATTTTTAAAGAAGTACAAAATTCGTTTTTAAAAACATTTTCGCGTGAGTACAACACAGCTATAATGTTGTTGTACTTTTTTAAGTTATGGAATGAAATTGAGCCTATTTTAAATTAAAATTTTTGATCCCTCCTCGTGATCGCTGTGATTTCTAAACAACTTTATCGGGATCATTTTTGGAATTGTAAAATTAAAATTTATATTTTATATGTGGAAAGTATACATCTATGCAAATTTTCTGGCAAAAATAATTTCTTGGTTTTCACTAATCTTTTCAGTTGCCTTAAAATTCCGTTTTAGGTAGCCTGAATTGCTTAGTAGAAAATAAATGAAACGAGAAAACACCATTTAAATGGCAACTAAAATACGGGTCACATGAAAGAAATAACTTAATTTAAGTAAAAACTAAAGGAGGGGTCAAGCTATTTTTTCAAATGGTGAGTGTACTTCGGGTAATAAGCCAGCTCTGGACATTTCGTAACCTTTTTTTAAAAGCAACATTTTTTTTTAATTCACGTTGACTATTCCAAAAGTGATGGTGCCACATGAAGTTGAAGGACAACAACAGCGTTTGAATTTAGTCACGCCTTTAGATAAATGCCCAAATTTATTTGGTTAGTTCCCATCAGGACCTAAGGAATTAGAGAAAAACACTTGAACAAATTCGTCAATATTTTTCGGAACTTTACAAGAATTGTGTCTTGTCCTTACAATGTCATGTCTCCAATACTTTGTTGGCGAAACGTCTTCCAGACTCTTTGAAAAGATTTCGTAACTTCACAACCATAACTAAATAGAGTACGCCACTACTCCGACCAAGAGAATGGCTCCATAAGCTCTTATGCATTCTCTGATTTCCACAGCCACATGGGTTAAAGGTATTCTCTGCTTCACTTTGATCAAGTAATATATCTTAATCTTTGAGATTTTTTCAAATTTAGTGGTATTAGTCCAGTTGAATGGAATTATAGGAATATGCTAAGAGTTCAACCAATATGCTAATTTGGCAGGGTAACTACAAAAGTTCAATGGCTTTGATGAATCCATGATATTAAATATGGTTTATTATATGATGAACATAATTAAATTCAAGCTGTATAATTTGATTTTTATACACTGCTTTGCGGTGATTTCCTTTTCATTTTAAACAGCATTTGTTGCCAAGGTACGAAAATTGTTCTGAAATTTGTTTTAATTATATCTGACTACTGGGTAGACATTTAGAGCTAGCTTCCCTGAGATACTTTGAATTTAATACCAACAACGTACTCTATATCCTAAGGTAAACTAGCTTTAAGAAAAATATATACTTAATGGACATGTGTTAAATTATTAAGAACTAAAATAAATGGGACTTCTACTACAAAACCCGTGGGAATTAATGTCAGCTACTCTGAAAAATACTAGGAAGACGTAAATCTATACTCAATCTAATTTCTATTAAGTAGAGCAAATGCAATCGTTTTAAATTCTAATGAGTAAAATCAATATGTTAATGCATGTTCTTGCAATATTATGGCAGTATTTTGATAACAAAATGAAGGACAGACTGTCTATATTATGCGTCAAAAGTACTGTCCAAATTATGTGGCGCAGTTGGCCTCCAACATATTATCCGTTATTCTACCCTTTTTTTAAAAGGATATCGATGTCCTGCCAATAGTATAAAAACTAATTAAAGGGAAATGCACCCTTAGTATTTTTGTCGCCACGAAAGGGTGAAAACTTTTCAGCTCCCATTTTGGCTTTAGATATATACGGCATTGCTCCAAAATCCCTAAAATTATAGGATAAACGATAAAGATCGCCTTGGAGATAACCTTCCCTTTAGCTGATTTTAAAAGATTCGAATATTCTGTCAATATCGTGTAAGGAGTAGTTTACCATTAATTAGTTTGATAATTTGCAACTCTTGCCAATACATACATTAATATATATTAGTTAGCCAAGAATAATCTTTAGCGTTTTCTTTATTTGAGCACAATAGTGAAATATTCCTTCTTCCGCTGTATGTTTCTTTAAGGACCTTGCGTATTTGCAATTCCATATATTTCGCAAATTTACTCTTTTTCTAGAAGTAAACAATAAACGTTAGTTAAATTGTTGTAAAACCTTTTCCTTGAAGATACTTCGTTGTCGTTGCAAACTGTCCACCCCGTTCCAATCCCAGGGTTTTTTAAAGCAACTATGTAGTGGCCACTTTCGCATTTACTTCCTATGTGAACTACAGCGGCTTTAGTTTTAAAAAAGATTTAATTAATTTTCACTTTGTCAGAAATGTATCCTTTTATTGGAGTGTCAATTTTAAACATTTCAGCTTCTCTATAAGAAAACCTCGCCAGATTAAGAAAGAGGTATACTTACTGGAAGAATATAATGTCGTTCGACGTTCTTTTGACATTAGACACATTTATTTTCAAAAAGGTCCCAGTGTTCCAACAAGTATTAAAAAATAACCTTATTTTGTCCGCCAAAACATCAACGATGTACACAAAACCAACTTCAGGGGGATAGTTAAAAACTCGCCCTTAAGGGCACTGTTGGCATCTATCTTGATATTGAATGCGGCGTAAAAATAAATTTTCTATAGTAACATTTTCATTTTTAAGCTTCTGCCAAAGACTAATAAAATATTCTACGGGGTCCTCTTGATTAAGGTAATGAAATCGAATATCAAGCGTTTTCTTTTCATTAGTGGTTCGTAAATAAGGAATATTATAATCTAATTTGTCTATCAGCAGTTGTTGCTATGCAGCAGTTGTTGATCCTGGAGTAATCATTTTTTCTTGAACGCTTCTAACAAATTCTGGCTCGTATAAAAGAACTTGCAAAATAGATCTAGCATAGCAAGCGTTATCGGTATTAAAGAAATCTTTCAATGTGAGAGACGGAACTTCGCTCTGAATGTTTGAACTTTTGGTTTTAGACACCGTACTTTTGGAAGGAGTAAATTCAGCACACGTATCAATGTCCATGCGTGATTTCTGCAATGCTCCTAGTTTTCCTCTTTATAAATAACTTGATTTGGAGCAAATCAGGCCTAAATTCAGCTCTGAGGCGATTTTACTCTGATATAGCCTTCGAATATGCAAATATTTTAGAAGCATCTAAATCAAGTAAATGGACACCGTCTAAAGACATAACTCTTGAAAGAGGTACGTAAGCCATTCCACTTTGAAAAACATTCGCTACAATTTTTAACATGGCGCATTCTACACTCATACCTTGACTTTTATGAATGGTTACTCCGTACGCTAAAGCAACGGGAAACAGGGATCTTAGAACAGAAAAATTTGTCATAATTTCGAACTTCACACTAACTCTTTCAATTTTCTCTTCAGTGCCATGGTTATCGAATAACACCAATAGATCAGAAATAACTCCCTCTGCGTTGGTTTTTAGCAATTTCACGGTACCCATGGCTCCTTTAACAAGCACGTTTTGCATATTTAAATTCATCCGCAACATTATTCGAGCACCGGTGCAAAGCAACAGTCTCGATTCCAAACCCGCTGTAACTGAGATATTACTTTAACTGACCGTTCACTGTTTTTTGGATTTCTTGGTGTCCGTGGTATTTGTCGTCACTCATTATTTCGAAAATAGGGTTACCACATTTTTGAAGCATAATGTTATTTATGGTGTGGCACATATGGTTAGTTAGTAATAAATTAACTGGTTTTTGTCCTTCTTTGGACAACCTGTCATAATAGTTTTCAATCTCTTCAACATATTGTCTGCTCTGAGAATTAAACGTGTTTTCAAAACTTCAACATCCCGTTCTGTTACATCACCCACACGTAATCTAGCAAGCATTTTTCCATAAGCATGCTCATTTTTTTGTCTCTTATTAACTAAAATTGAAAAAACACCAAATGGTTCCTCTTTTCCAGTTATCTCGCAAAATCTCAAATGAATGTAAGCGAGCAAAGCTGAAGAGACCATTGAAATTTCGTCGATTATTAGTAACTTAAAATGGCCTAAAGTGTTTCGCATTACACGCAAGGGATCGGGACCCAATTTACAATACTTTGCTGTTCCGCGCGTTGAACCGGCAATATCAGCAAACGATGAAGAGTAACCCCTCGTATGTTATGAGCAGCCAAACAGGTAGGAGCTGCCAATCCAACACAAAGTGGGTCTTCAAAGTTGCTACATAGAACTAATCGGAGAGTTTTTATCAAGAATCTCTTTCCAGTTCCTCCGTATCCACTGACAAATACGAATAAACCTTCTTTTGGGAGATTTGGGCCGCAGAAATGTTTTGCAATATTCTCAAATATACTCCTTTCATCTGGAAACAAAGGTATAACTTGATTAACAAGGCTTTCGGAAGTTAAATTTACATTTTCACTTAGAACTGCGTTCACTTCTTTCATTACGTTTTCCGCTTCTATTAATTCCCTGCCTTCAATCGGATTATCAGTGATATGTCCCACAAAATTATTTTGCCCATTAGGTGGTGTATTTTTAGCCAATGCGTCTTCTAGTGCTTTTTCTGCGTCTACTAAACTATTTAACTTTTCATGATACTTCATCATATCTTTTAACTTCGTTAAATGGTTTTCGAAAGAGTCTTTAAAAGACATAAAATTACCTAGTAAAGAAGTTTCTTCTCTCCAAGGTAAAAATAGCATGAACATGTCATGGTATAATTTTTCAGCATCTGATTCAGATTTAGTAGGATCGTGTTTCAAATGTTGATTTAGAAAAGGCTTCACCCTCGTTTTTACGAAACCAGCTCCTCTCTTTAATTCTAATATTTCAGAAAGTCCTTTTAAGTTCGGTTTTGATAGCACACGATAGTAGAATCTCGCCCAATCATACAAACAAGTGTTTTCTCGACTGTCAGTGTGATTAGGGTAAATATCATATCATTGACTAGTTGTGTCATAAAAATATTTGTGCTTTCGGGCTCATTCTCTTTCAAAGATAGTAAATCTTTATTTCGCTTAAGTAAGCACTTCCTGTGTTCTTTAGGGGCAGTATTCACGAATACGAAACTATCCGTCTTTCCATACAAATGCTGATGTGTTAAACGATCAGCTGCCTCGTAACTGCCGATTTTCTGATGTGATATAGCTTGCTATTCTTAAAAACCTTTTCACAACTTTCACAGGGCATATCATGAAACTCGTACATTTCTTTATAGCCACTTACAAGCTGCCTGCCATACTTAGATAGCAGATCAGACTCGTCTAATGAAGGTTGCAATACGTCAGAGTCAATAGAGAATGTATCATATGTACAGGGATGTCATTCGGGCAGGGCAAGGGGGCCATTGGTACGTTTGATTTTTACCAGTTAAAACAGTTAGTAAATACGCATTTAACTGCATTAGAAACGTCTTGTTTCTAGTGCGAAAGGAAGATTAAATTAAACATTAACTTACATAGTAAGTGTTGGGAAGTATTTTAAATACTTTTCAGTATTTTGCATTTTTTTTCAAATACTTTTTCAGTATTTTGAATTTTTTTCAAATACTTTTTCAGTGTTTTGTATTTTGTTTCAAATACTTAAAAGAAATGTATTTAGTATTTTGAACAAAATCCTAATATTTATTAGCAAAAATACTTTATCCATCAAATAGTCTCCATACAACACCATCAAGCGGAAGAAATGCGCCTAATTCATACTCACGCACAAAATCGTGAAAAATTCCACTTATCGCACGTGGTGGAATTGTAGTAGCGAGGACTCGAGACTTACGAGACAAACTGTCTTTTAGATCGCGCATATAAGTGTAATATTTCCAATCTTTCGAAGTCTTTCATTTTTTCTGCTTTTCAAGAAATTACAGTATTTTAAGAATTTTAGTATTTTAAAATACTAAAATAAAGTATTTTATTTATTTTAAATACTTTATTTTGTGGGTATTTAGTATTCTATTTTAAATACTTTACCGTAGGAATATTTAGTATTTTACTTTAAATACTTTATCGTTTGAGTATTCAGTACTTTGTTAAATTCAGAAATTTAAGTATTTTACCCAATACTGTATAGCTAGAAATTCACAAAGTATGTGAATGTTATTTAAATGTTTTTCAATGTTTTTTTAACGGTTTTGAAATTTTAAATTTTTTTCATTTTTTGAAAGGTTTCAGATTCCCATGTTATTTTCAATGGAAAAATCCCAAATCATGTTGTCAAAAACGTTTTCGGTTGCCATGGAAAAACGAAAGCCCGTCGCAACTTTTCCCATGCAGGTTTTTTAAGGTACATGGAGGTGTACATTATACCCGAGTTTGAACAAAATCGGTGATGATCACCTCGGGGCGTCTTCTTGTGAGTGAGCTCATGGTGTCACATGTTTTGCTTTGTAATTTAAAAAAGGTTTATGGAAGGTTGTGTTTACCGCGTAGGGTCCTAGGAATTAATTCTATCTTACCCTGAACGATGGCCTAACGTGTTGGTACAGCACCTAAACTACAAACTATACCTCCTGTCATTAAGTTTGTGCACCCTGCGCTATACTAACCCGAGGTTAGTTGGGGGATTGTTAGACCTAGATGTAACATGAAACCCTTTAAAGGGAAAAGTTACGCTGGGCTTCCGTTTTGCCATGGAAATCAAAAATGTTTTGACAACATAAAATGAGAAAAAGTCTACGTAAAATAACATGCGAAAATGACAAATTCTAGGGGTATCTATAGCCCCTGTGCAAAACTTCAATAAATCAAAAAATAAATAATAATTTTACATTTTTGGACAAATAGGGGGGAATAAAAACCATTTTGGGTTGAACTCGAGCTAATTTGAATAAATAGGTCGAAATGTTAGGTATAATACAAAATATTTGTAAAACTTATGCCGTGATAACTGCCATATATTTTCGCCGATAAATCTTAAAATTTCTACATAGACTACATTACATTATCCGAACGATGTAAACAGATTTTTAGATTTCGATAGAAAAACGACACCATTTTATAAAATGGCGTATACAAATATAAATCATGGTGCAATAAGTTAGGTAATTTGTATCCGATTAACCTGAGATTTTCTACGTTACATTATCTGCCCGAATGAATTCGTACTATAGATTTTTATAGAAATCCGACACCATTTTGGAAAATGGCGGATATCAATAAAACTCATCGTGCGATAAGTTCCGTAAATATTCGTTGATAAATCAGAAAATTTCTACGCTTCATTATCTGCCCGAGTTAATTAGACCTATGGGTTTCCCAATAATAATCCGACACCATTTTGAAATATGGTGGATATAAATATAAGTTATGATGCGATAACTGCCGAAATTATTTGTCGATTTTCGTGAAATTTTCCACATTACATTATCTGACCGAATAACTAGATAGAATAACACTGTGATAGAAATCTGACGCCATTTTACAAAATGGCAGATAACATGCGATAACTGCCGAAATTATTTGTCCAATTACTTGAAATTTTCTACTTTACATTACCTATTAAAGATAATAAATCCTGTTAATTTTAATAAAATTCGAGGCCATTTTGCAAAATGGCGGATGTCAAAATGTCTCACGTTCATATAAGTTCCGTAATTATTCGATGATAAATCTGAATTTTTCTGTTTCATTAAATGATCGAATAAATAAGTCCTTTCTATTTTGAAATAATTCCAAAGCCATTTTGCAAAATGGCGCATGTCTGAGAAGTTCCGTAATTATTCGTCAACTATAATGAAAATTTCTGACCGAGTAAATTAAACTAACGCACGTCAGTGTATCCCTTGGTGTGAAAAATTCCGTATTGTTATTGTTATAAAAAAATTATATTAAACTTCATATAAAATGGGAAAATTTTAATACATTTCGGCACAATACAATAATATTGGGTAAGTTCTTACATCATTGGATTAATAGAAAATAATTATGGTTAAATTAATCATTTAGGCATAATTTGGGTTAATTGAAATATAATTAAATTAGTTCAATTGGCATTGTAGAATTATTGGTAACTCGGGAAATTATTGGTAACTCGGGAAATTATTGGTAACTCGGGAAATTATTGGTAACTCGGGAAATTATTGGTAACTCGGGAAACTATTGGCAACTCGGGAAACTATTGGCAACTCGGGAAATTATTGGCAACTCGGGAAATTATTGGTAATTCGGGAAATTATTGGTAATTCGGGGAATTATTGGTAATTCGGGAAATTATTGGTAATTTGGGAAATTATTGGTAATTTGGGAAATTATTGGTAATTTGGGAAATTATTGGTAATTCGGGAAATTATTGGTAATTCGGGAAATTATTGGTAATTCGGGAAATTATTTGTAATTCGGGAAATTATTTGTAATTCGGGAAATTATTGGTAATTCGGGAAATTATTTGTAATTCGGGAAATTATTGGTAATTCGGGAGATTCTATGCCAATATGTCAAAACATGGTCAAAATCAGTTATGCCCCAAGGTAAGGTAGAACTAATTAAAAATATTTTAACGTTTGGACTTCACTACAGCAAAAGAGTAGGGTTAAAGTATCACATATAGGAGGCGTAATATTGGTTTATATATTTACTAATTTGTTTAAAGAGTAGTAAGGTTATGTATAGACCCCTGAAATAGCCAATCACTTTAGCTTCTCCCTCGGAAAATCGTTGCAAAAATTTAAAAGCTGATTTCTTTACTCGTCGATTTACAAAATATAATATACATTTTTCCGATATTAATTGTAACCAAATAATATAGTATAATATAAACTTACCAAAATTATTATAATTCGCCCAATGGTAAATGAACTTACACTATATAAATTGGATTTAGTGAAAATTAATAGACTGTAAACAAAATTTTGTGAATTGCACAATATTATTTTAATTTTCTCAATATATTCAAATATACACAATATTATTGGAATTTTCTCAATATATTCAAATATACACAATATTATTGGAATTTTCTCAATATATTCAAATATACACAATATTATTGGAATTTTCTCAATATATTCAAATATACACAATATTATTTCAATTTACCAATTTTATATAAATATACACAATATTATTTAAATTTGCCCACTATTATTTTAATTAACCAAATATTATTGGAATTTACTCAAAATTGTTCCAATGTAAACAAAATTATTTGAAGTTACTCCATATTATTAAAAACACCAAATATAGTTTGAATTTCTCCCAATTTATATGAATGTCGACAATGTAATTTAAACTAATTTAATGTTATTTCAATTTACCCAAATTATACGAATTTACGTAAATGTATTCCTTTCCTAATTTAATGTGAAATTAATCTTAATTATTTCAGTCAACCCAATGATATAAGAACTTATCCAATATTATTTGAATTTGCCGAAATATATCCATTTTATAAAGGAGTAAAACTATTCAATGAATGTATAACCATGGAGACTAAAACATTAACTCAATTTAAGAAACTGGCAAAAGAACGAGTAAATAATCAAACGTATGGTATCCCATAACAATTAGTGCAAATATACATTGCCATAATGATCAGTACTGTATATGTTTTTATTGTCATTTTTTTTTTCTTTTTTTTTCTTTTTTCAATTACTCATATTTTTACTTATTTATCTATGATATGTAAAATGTATTAAACATCCGCGTGTCTGTGGTTGTGGCCTAAAAGTCATCTGTGACTTGGCCGTGGATATGAAGAACTGTATACCTCGCACGTAGAACAAATAAAGAATTATTATTATTATTATTATTAAATAAATTTTCCGATAATTTTTCTGATAACAATCAAGAGATACATTGTTATGCGCTATTTTGCAAACGGTAGATTTCAAATTAATGGACAACTAATTTCGGCAGTTATCGCATTATGAGATACGGAATTTAACACGGGAAAAACTCAATTATTGGTCGAATTCGGGTCATTTTGGGTTAATTCGACCAACATTTTATGTATTAAGGAAAATTTCGATCGATGTGATCATAAGACTAACTAACTTTGAATTGGACTTAAAGGTGCGTGTATTCAGCACTAAGCGCGGGTCGCGGGAGAAAAATATAATAGAATCTAAGCTACCTGGTGGAGAAAAAGAGCAAATCCTCCCAACCCCCCTCACCCCTACTACCTATACTACCCCTTGCGCTGCGGTAGCGTGGATTTGTGCATAATTTTCAATTTTTCAACACCAGCTGAATTAATGTAGCCAGTTGGATATAAAATAAATCTACGATATATTTCCGAAAGAGTGTGTATCATTGTGTCTGGCCCGCTATAGGCGTCGTCAATACTGAACTAGAACAACAAAATTGACCAAAAGCATTCAAGGTGTGGAAAGTAAGCGATTCCCGCTATTCTCATGTTTCTCTCAACCTCGGGTCAGCGCGGGTCAGCGGGCCATGTTTCTCTCCACCTCGGGTCCGCGGATCAATTGAAAGTACCCGCGACTACAACATTTGCCCCGGGCCAACAAAAACTGTGCGCTGCTCTGCCGGTATACGTCTACAGGATTCCTTATAGGAGGACTCGGGATTTTTAGGGTACAGGCCATAGACAAAATGTATTTTGTCTATGGTACAGGCGTTATACCGGTTCTAAGTGGTCTTCGGGTTTTATAGTGGTGTATCGTAACGAGCGGATTGTACGACAACCGTTTCCACGAGGTTCGCGCTCCTCTCCATAACGTCCGGGCTCACCCTACATTCGGAAACACCGGAAACGAGCTTGGTATAAATACCGTGGCCTTAGCATAGGCAGGTCAGTCTCACCGCAGACCTAGAGCAATACGCCTAGTTCGTAAAGCCGCTACCAGTCCAGCCGTCCACCGCAGAGTTCCAGCCGCCTGCCGCAGAAGCCCAGTCCCTCACCGTAGAAACTCAACCGTCCGCCAACAGCCAAACCACACGTTACAACTTTCGTACTAGGACCTTCCACCCAAACTATCGCGAGCAATAACTTGTAATACGAGTACATACTAAAAGTCAATTTATCTATCAACTCTAAACTTGTCGTTGCAATATGGTTATTTTTATGCAATAAGGTTTAATGGGTGTACGGGCTTTTACGAATGATACGATCAAAGCAACTTGCTGGGGCCTGTCCGGACTTCCCAGCTAGTAATAAGGGACGGAAGGTAAGCTCCGAACTCAACGTTCTCAATGGGTTTCAATTTCAACGAGTCGACCCAGCCGTAATAATATTGTCACCTCGAGTAGTAACTTCGGGGTACAATGTCCCAAAATTATATAACAGTCGCGAAGCCTCGAGATTATTCATCAATTGATTTACATTTATCGCTTTACTAGCGGGAGAAACAGCTAATGCCCAAATTTGGGGAGCCCACGGACCCAAACATTTAAAGCACTGGCGAGTTCTCACGATTACCTATCGACTGATGAATTATTGGCATTGACCGCAATAACAGCACGATGTACAGCTAATTGACAAGTCTAAGGGGCCCTTGTGGCCCAAATATTTATAGCTTTGAAGATAAATCAGAGTTTAGTGGGGACGTATACGCCGTAATTATCATTCGGGGGTCAAAATACCCCTTAATTTAAAAGCTAAATCTCAACACTGGTATGGTTAGATAGACTGACGAAGTAAAAGAGCCTTTCTTTAAAAATGTTAATGTAGCAGATAACTGGTTTGGTTATCGTATTTTTAAAATAAAAACGTAACAGTTAAAATATTCAGATAAGACTAGCAGATTTTATCTGAGCAGATAAAATAAAGGGAGATGAAGTTTTTTATCTGCTCGGTTATCTGTTTACAACAAGTGTAGAAGAACCAGATACCAGATATTCCTTTTCAGATGGAAATTGGAACCACTAGGTCACGTGTCCGAAGGCGGAAATTTCCAGCATCTCTGACCCATAGCACCATAGGTAGCAATGTCTGGGAAAGAGAGCTGACGCGCTGGTAAAACCCAGAGAGAATACCGTAACGATATTTCTTTCAAATGATTAGGGAGCGTACATAAATATTTACAAAATATGTTACAAGCTGCAAGTATGACTCGGTAAATATAGCCTTCCCATCTAAGATAATAAATAATATGTAAATTACCCACATATTTGCATAAGCAGTTAATTAGTTTCAGAATTAATGATTACTTTACTAAAAATAAACGTAACCTGAAACGTCTAACAAAGCCTTTGATGGCGCTCTTAATTAATTGCACTTGACTCCTAGCCGCCACTGTCCATATCAGGCTGTGGAAATGTCAAATATATTATTAACTGACCATTGAAATTTAAATATTATATAGTTTGGCCTAAAATAATCGAAGTTCTCTAGAAAATCTTTATCTAACATAGCGGCCCTCAATGCGTCAAATGGAGGTGATCCTTTCTTCAGCCTTTCCATATCGCTATTAGAAAACGGTAAATTGTCACTCTGCCTGCAGCGGTCAGTTGGCCACTCGTGTATCCCTTGAATGTGGTGCAAAACATGTAGTTAAGAACATTAGCTAAAAAGAAAAATGGTTATGATTACAGTATGGAATTTAGAACAATCGTAATTTTCCATCACTAGCATTTTACTAGCACCCTTTCCACGGTGTTCGAAACCAAACCAAAAATGATCTGCTATCGCTTTTACCTACTGTAAGAGTTGACGGTTCTATTTGCTTTCTCCAGCCTAAAACTATGTTAAAATTAGGTTATTGCAAAGTAATCAATAGAAAAATTTAATTTTCAAATTGAATGCATAGCTAAACATTGTATTTACTCATCCGTGCCGCTATGGTCCTATGATCATCAGTAAAAATTTCTGATAATAAATTCCTTTTTTTTAGTTAAGATATTTTCTCAAAATCAACAACCTCCATTTGGTTTATGTTTATCAGTAAATTTTGTTATTATCCAATAACATTCCAGTAATTCTAACTTGTGTATCCAAGGCCATCGTGTCTTTCATCTATTGCAATTTTTAGAGGCTTCGTGTGTTAAGCCTTTATAGAAACCAACAATAATAGTATAAATAAAGACCAAGTGCATAGTTGAAGTAAACGTTACCTAACAATAAAAGCATAAAAACACTAGTATCTTCAAGCCATTCGCAGTTATACCGGATAAACCTTTACTTCAGAAATAACTGCTAGCTCATTATCCCAATATCGCACAATTGATGCCAAAAATTTTTTTAAATTGTTCCGACAAAAAAACTTGAATCCCAATATTTTAAATAAAAACGTACAGTCTTTGTAGAGCACCAAAAGATATTCGGTGAAAAATGAATTAACTGTGCAATTGTTGAAATACAGAAAAGTGGCGTTGATCCCGTGTGGGCTCTGGGGGTTGAGCCCCTACAGAAATAAAATTGAGGATAACTAGCAATCAGGTAAAAATATTAACATCTCAGAATGTTTGGATACACAAAATGGTTCGGGTCCCCAGAGGATTTTTTGACGATCACCGCCGCTGTACAAATTTGGAAAGTGACAAGGCACAATGGAACTTTATTCTTTCAACAACACATAACAACAAATATTTTCGCGACTGGCCTCAAAATTTCCATAATTCCTCTTTATTTTTCCTTTTAATATCAGTATTTACGAGATCTTCATTATTTAACTGTTATCTACTATTAGGCTTATTTCTATCGCTAGAACAAAGACTACATTTTAACACGGTACATCAAGCGGGTAATTAAAAAACTCTGAGCAGTTTCTGAGGGATTTTCCGCAGAAGGAGTTCAAAATGTTTCATGTGCGAAAACATTAGTGAAGTGGGAGGTTAGTAAAAACTACGAGGAATTCATTCGAGTATTTGACCGTAGCTCCTCGGGTGAATATTTTTTATAAGCTTAGCTCGCCTGACCAAACAAGAAGGGTCATAGTACCCTTTAGTAGGTGTGACGCCTATCTGAAATTAAAGGAAAAAGCTCATCTACGCTGAGGAAAAAAAGGTTATATGTATTCAAATTAAAATTTAATTGAAGGAACCCTGGTGTAAGGCCTTTGTCAATAGTACTTCCAAAGGCCAAATGAACAGGTATAACAGGTCGTAATATTCAGATATGTGAAGATAATCAGTCAGTCAGATCAGTTTTATGTGTTATACAAATCCGCCCAAGAAATCTGATCTCAAATTGTAGCTGATTCATTATCCCAATTAACCTATCGGAACTGGTCTGCTATAGAGTGGGCAAATTAATTTGAGTTGGTAATATTGATATTTGAAGGACATTTTTGCAATTCGGTAATGTTCCTCCAGCACCTCCACGTGGAGACGCGAAATCCACAAAGCTCCACCAGCATTACCACTCGGCTCATGTTGGGCAAAAGGGTATTACTCTCACACCCTTCCATTAGGGACTTTTCGCTACGCCTCTGTTGTCGACACGTTTTCCGTCACGCGTTGAAATTTACGCAATTATTCCACATCTATCGAACTAGGTTTCATTCTTTTACGGTATTCTTATGTAAAGGCGTACCAACCAGGGGGCAGGGGTAACCTGAGCCGGGTGTCAAGGTCTATCGGGCGGAAAACTGGTTGACGACCAAATTGTAAACACAATTCTTTTAACTCTTTAAATCTATAGGAACTTAATTTTGGAATTTATACTATTTTTAATAAAACCTAACAAAGTTCTATTTATTATATAAGAAGTAATTATTCATGATTAGCGTTGTATAATAATAACAACGAATACTAATTTCTATTAACAATATTGGTTTTAATGTTGAACTAGTGGTTCTAAAAGTCTATTTCATTTCCAAGTGTTTGATGGTATGCTTTGTCGTCGCTATCAGTTCGTTAGACAGACCAGCAAAGCTGCTTTGAGTTTCTTTGCTAGTAAAGAGATTAAGGGTGCCTTATTCTGGCCGTATACATCGAGCGGGTAATTAAAAAAACTCGGAGCAGTTTCTGAGGGATTTTCCGACGTCATGGCAACCAAAGTCGCCAAATAAGGTGAGAGAAACAGAAAAGCGATGCCTGCTGCTATTATACGGTTAAGGAAAGCATTTCAGGTTCAGCTACTCAAGATTCAATTTTAAGGAACGCAGAAAATAAAGCATTCTTATCGTTGCAAAAATGTAACTCTGAGAGTTCGTTACTTTTAAACTAATCAAGTACAGGAAGGAAAGGGGCGTAAATACGTTTAATCGACTGGAGCCGAGAGGGGGGGTGTACGCTAGCTGAACTTCTCGGAATTAAACACTGAAAACACGAAAAAACACTTAATTAAACTTTGTTCTCAGCATAAAAAACGAATGTACCACTAAGAAAAATGTGACAAAGTGAGAATGAAAAATTATAGGAAATTCTTTAAGCCCAAATATTTCAACATTAAAACCAGCACCTGAAAAATGACTATAATGATCATTGCGATAGATGCGGTTGCCGTAGAACGGGCTCAATGAGTTCCTCTAAGCAAGGCCATTGCAAAAGAACATTTTGTACAAAATGTAACACTCACAAGTGTTGCCATAAACGATTTTTCGTTAATGAATGACGTCATCAACCGGAGCGTAGCGAAGAGTATCTAATTGGCAGGGGTAAATAAACTATCGTCCACCCCGAGCAGGGGTGGGGCTGCCGGAACATTACCGAACTAAAGAAAGGTTGATCAAATTATTTCAATATCGCCAACTCAACAGCCATATGACAACTTTTGATATTCGCTCCTCACCCATGGCTAGGGCTCTGATCATCAACCGAAATTGCAGGTGTGTTCGTAGCAAACTCGCCGCCAAATCAAGATTAATGACTTTTAACTAATGCAACTTACATAATCAGCTATGCTAATACCCAAGGCACCACCTTGGGCCTAAGTCACCGAGCGACTTTTAAAGCCATTAGTTCAGGTGGCCGGGTTACAATGCCTAGGTGGGTGGTGGCTAGCCCTACATGCCACGCGAGCCAACAGCTCCCTACACTCACTATTACCGTTACCCTCAACAAGTTTTTATGGAAGGAGAAACTGAAGAACTCTGGGGAAAACCCCTAGAAATAGTGCGGAGAGAACTTGCAAACTCAACGCGGAAGGAGTTGTTCCGAGTTTTCACCCAGTGCCACAAGTTGGGATCAAACCCGGCTCCTCTTTCCGCGAGGTGAAAGTGCTAACCTCTCCACCACCCCACTGTACCCTACATTTAAGGGTAGAGAGATGCCTTATAAGTGTTTCTGGGGACACCTAACTGCACTTCGGTTAAAACTATAGTTCCCCTCGAAATATATTTCGTGAGATTATTGTTGTGGGACACCGTGATGCCATCAGGATAGTGGAAGTCTTTTTGGTGGTTTAACGTCATTATGCTTGTGAAAACAAAAACCAGATTCCCACCATTTAGGGCTATTTTGAGATGATCCAATGTTTGGCATCTAGTTAAGGTGACCTACGTTAATTCTGATATTTTCCCAAATATAACTATATTATATAAGAAAGATATATCATTATTTCACTACAGGCAATGGTTTGTTTTAAAGATGTAATTGATAAATCTCCAGCCTGGCGAAGCCTTCGACCCTTCATTTTTAACTAGTTTTCGTGGTATGAGTAGTGTAGCAGTCCCAGCTTTAGCTTACTTTCAACTAGTGCGAGTAATGACATTTCTTTCCTTAAACCTTTGTACGTGCCGAAGTTGAAATTCGCGCCTTTGGATTTGCGTGCTGATGTATCATTTTCATCCCAATAATTTTACCCCAACTTTCTCATTGGCTGTAGCTGTTAAATTTTAGCTCTGACTGGTTCCTCACTCTTTGTCTTAGACTTCAGCCAATCTTTGAAAATATTTTAATATCTATCAATTTAATAATTTATTAATTAAATCTTACCGAAAAAATTTAATTATGACATATCGAATGTTTGAAATGTCAGAAAACCGATGTTGGTTTTAGAATTTCCCTTCGATGTGTAGACTTTTCTCAACGGGTCTTTGTTTTCCTAATTTACAACGTAGCCAAAAAGTTGATCGCACGCGCACACCCACAAGTGAGACATCAATAGCTTCGCTGCGCTACACTTTTCATAACAAGGGGGAAAGCGTGTAATGCGAAATATCAAATTAATAAGAAATATACCATCCCCTTTCCCCCAAAATAATTGCTGGTCGAATATTTTGGTGATTGGGTGATTCGGTTGTTTGTGTTTTACCCCAGGTAAGGGAAGGGCCCGTCCTTTTACCGGGAGATCTTTGTTTTTGTGGGATAGCGAGGAGATCACAGCGCCCCTTTGACCCCTTATTGATATGCCGACGTGTCTAAGACCAGTTGTTTGATAGTCATTTATATTTCTTATACATTATATATATTATAAATTATTTATTGTGTTAAAATATGCTTACATGTATTATACATATTTTTACGTTTATATTTATTCTCAAAATTGAAGAGTTGGAAAATAATACGCGATTTTTTTTAATAACGCGAGTTTTTTTAATAACGCGCGCTCGGACGCGAGCTAAAAAAAAAGAAATAGTAACGGTTCGGAATTTGATTTGAAAAGGACTCCATTTTATGATCGGAGCAAAATAATTGATATTTCAACTAATTTTGGACGTTAAAGTCGTGTTTTGTTTAACCTTCGAGCTGTAAACGTGTTGACTTCAAGATAAGGACAGGAACAATCTATATTGGTCAATTCGTTATGCCCAACCATCCAGCGGCTACATTCAACATATTGTACGAGATACCATCGCCACCAACATAAATTCTGTGTTCCGCTGTTCCGAAACGTCAACAACGTCGCTCAGATTCTTCCACGGCTCCAACCGGACTCTGCCACTTCGATAAAGTTTCCGCAGTTCAACTGAACATTTCGGGATGAACTTTGTTAAGTAATGGTTGCAACCTAGATTTTACATTTCGTTAATGCCGCGAGCACTGGCCAGTTGCTTAGTTTGATAATATTTCATTTAGTTTAATTAGTGTTTAGGTAGTTTTAAGTTAGCTTAAATGTTTGGTTAGGATATTGAGTTTAAATTAAATCAATTAGTGTTTGGCAATCTAACAACTGGCTTGATACGTTTAATAACAAATTTCTCCTAGACACCAATTTAATACTGAGGACCCTCGCTAACCCCACCATATCACGTTACGCGAGTAGTCCCGGGCGTATTCAGTCATTATTATTAATTGTAGACGGGTACCTTAGGGGTTCGCTTAAGTCGATTGTCCCTAGGTTGAGATCTCCAACATTCGACACCCGCGCTACAAGCGCTCAAGCAGAAGCCTGCAGGTAGGCTGTAGGAACATTCGTGCGATTTTAGAACAATAACTGCTAGGTGAGGGATAATGGTAACGCCCACGTTTTGGCGCGAAACAAAGTGTCTTTAGACACCATAAAGCTTCACTCACAACAATTTAAAAATAACGGGAAAATGATGGAAAGCGTTAAAAGCAAAGTACTTATACCGTGCCAGTAAGCTAACGGCGATACAACCCAAAAATATCCAAAACCTTTACTCATTTTGTAGGAAGCCGTCGCTGTCGCTTTATCAATTTATCCGCTCGGGGGCTCAGTTATTGGGCATAAGCTAGTCCTCGCACCACAAGCATCAATCGATAAGTGATATCGTGTACTCGCGGTCGTTGTATTAATTTGGGCCAAGGTTGGACTGCATATGTAAAGGTGAAGTGGCTCGAGGCAGTGGCGGCGTAAGGGGGGCGGGGGGGGGGCGATCCGTCCCGGGTACCAGGGTAGCCAGGGGTGCCATCGGAGAAGCTTGAGGTGCAAATCAGAACGATTAAACTTGAAGAAGACGGACCCGTGAAATCTTCTGCACGGTCCTTTGGGGTGTCACAAAACACTGCCGCCCCGGGGACCCAGCCTTCTTAAGCCGCCACTGGCTCGAGGCTTTAGAAACCAACAGTAGGTCACCTTTGTTTGTCTTAATTAGTGCAGAAAACAGATTCTTAAAACTGGGGCGTATGGGGCGATCGCCCTATGGGCCAATCCGGTCCTTATTTTGGCACTAAGGGTTCTGTTCCTTAAGCATAAAATGTAAAATCATAGATCTCTCGTTGTTGATTTAACAGTTGAGCACGTTTAGTCCAGATGTTCGGCGTTTTCGCGGTTACGGATTTTTGTTTATATTCTTAACACATGGAGAGGGAACTCTCGGCACGTAAATGTCCGTGACATCTTGGTTTTTATAAGCTCGCGCTATCGAACGCTTAATTGACCTGGAAAATGTTTTCAAAATGCTGGACGCTTTGCACGTTACTGCTTGGTTGCTTCGCTTAAGTATAATTTTCTACATAAAAAACATTGTTATTTTTTAAATATATTAAAGTGCCCAATAATATTCGAGCATTTTTCCTTAAGGCCCTATTCTTCTACCTAAAATAACAAAATCTGAACCGAAATATTTCGTGAATTTAATCAGTATTTTTCCACCCTGATCATTCAATCAAAGAATATCCAGCCCAGGAATATAGAAAGACCTAGGGTTGCCGACAGCGGGCCGGGCCCCAATAAAATATAATTCCGGGCCTCAAGACAACAGCTACTACCGGAAAAAGTAAACCTCGTTTGTTGAAACACGGACCCCTGGCCTTGGCTGCACGGGCCCTGGTCATTTGTACCGGCTTCCCCTCTCTTGTCGGGTCTGGAAACTTAAAGAAACTTAAATGGACTACTATAAAGACAATACTTTCCTGTCCACAGGGGCTCAAATCCTGTACACTCTACAGAAAAGAACTATTTAACTCTTGCAACTTGTTGAGGTTAACGGTAATAGTTAGTGTAGGGAGCTGTTGGCACCACCTTCCTACGCATTGTAACCCGGCCACCTGAATTAAAGGCTTCAAAAGTCGCTTGATGACTTAGGCCTAAGGTGGTGCCTTGGGTATTAGCCTAGCTGATTATTATTATTATTATTATTATTATTATTAACTAACTTGAAATTACCAAAATCTAGAAGTAAATGAGTTCACATACCTCAAAATCGCCATAAAATCTGTAAATGAACACGAATATCCGTAAAAAAACCTAAACATCACCATAAAAACTCGAAATGAACACGAAAAACATACTCTTAAAATCTCAACAAATCTGATTTCAGATTTCTGTAATCACATTGAGATTCAAAATTCCGTATGCAAAATTTACAATTATCCCTTTTGCGATTAGTGTCAAACAAAATTTACACTATAGAGGGAACTACACATCCATTCCCGGGATGCCCATTCATTTGATTGAATCATCCGCCTTGACATTTGAAGGAATTAATTTCGTAAAATGTGTAATACCACGGGGGGTATATTGGCTTAATTCCAATAACATTATCGGGTAGCGGTACTTTGGTACTCTTAATTATTAGTTTAACCTCATTCCGTCGCTAATTGGTTGGAAAAAAGATAAATAGGTTTTTTACCTACAAAGAAGAGCCGCTTGCAGACGTCGTCGATGCTGGCTCCAAAAAATAAGGGTAAGAAGCTAAAATGTTCGACGACGCTAATAGGATTCGTTCCGGGGGGGGGGGGAGGTTCGTCCCAAAGAGGACAGTTTTTGCATCGAGAGCAGAATCCTCTCTTGACCTCAGTGTGTTGATCGGAAGCGCAAACGTATAGGAGCACTCACTCTCGACGACGAGACACGGCGCTTGGCGAACAAAGAGCAAAGAGCCCCGCCAACGGAGAGAGATTTTCTCACTTGACAAAGAGAATACAGAAACTTGGTCGTCTAGCTCGTATAAGCGCCGAGCGTCAAACCAATACCGATATATAGAAAACCATTGTTGTCTCCCTCTCGTCGCTTAATTGTATGTACTACAAGCGAACGCTCTCAGCAATGTTTAACCCTTTACCGTATCACTGGCCTAATTAAGTTAGTTCCCTTCTTTTGGCGCTAAATTAGTCTACGCGCAAAAAGTAGGGGTGCCGCGGGGACACGACGGCCTGGCCCCCCTTCTCTCCCCTCCTCCTCTCTCTCTCATCTCTTCCACGAATATAGCTCTGAATTGGGAGTGATGACTCATGAAAATCAACCCAGTCAGAAAACAGCGGGGGACAGAATCGACCGTTGAACTTACGTGATATTAGGTCATGACTCTGGAGTTTCAAAGGTTAAAGATTAACAACAACGACCCATTTATAGACTGTTTTAATAAATTAATACATCTTTTCAATTCCCAAAGAGTCACGTAGTGGTCAAAGCGATAAGTTTATAGCTGTAGGATTTTGATTTGCTAAGTTGGCGATTGCCTTTTCAAAACACAAAGCAGACGAATTCCAACAGACAATTAAGTCTCGCTTTGGGCACTAGGTGGCTTTATGTTTCGAAATATTTTTATAGATTATTTATTTCTTATTTATGTTTTGAAAATCTATCTATTATTCGAAAAATGAATTCCTAAATTTCAAGTTTTACAAGAATAAGAACAATTGTTATAATGTTTAGTTTGTGCACCGGAATTGCAATATAACGAAACCTACATTAACAAGTCAGAATCAGTTTAAAAAAAAATCAATTTTCTTTACTTCTTATACTCGTAAGATTATATCTGTGGTATTACATAAAAATAACTTAAAATGAGATTACTTTTATTAAAAAGATGTAGGATTATTTTTAAATGCTGCGCTCCAATTCTTCGATGATACCCTCCATATTTCCAATTTCGTTTACAATACAGTCAAACATCACGATCGTTCATCCAGTAAAATTATTTAAAAATTGAAAACGTTTCCAAGGGAAAATACGCTGAAAATAAATTACCCAAAATGAAATCACTTATTTAAAAATATATTGTTGTTTCTTGACTTGGTATAAAAGCGGCTCACTCTTTGAAATGTGTCTCCGAGGCCGGCTTTCATTCAACTTCTATACGGAATCTTCCTAAACAGGACTTGTAGTCGCGATTCTAAGGAGCGTCTTCGTTCCCCTTTTGTAATTACATCGCGAACCTCTCGAAAAAAGCCGCCGAACTGAAGAGGATTTATTCACGGAAAGCATTCTATTAAAATGCACCGGCTCCAAAGCGGAAACTATTTCAATCCATATCACTTTTGAGAATCTCCGAAATAATATGTGGTTCGCACCCCGAAAAACCTTTTCGCTGAAAAGCTTAAGGAAAAGCGAATTTATCGACTGTGACAAAACTCAGCCGGCTTCTCCTCTATCGATTTCCGATTATTCAAGTTGAACTCTGCTCCCCGCTCCTTGTAAGCGGCTGCCCGACACTGTCAGTCTGGCAGCTTCTATCACGTTTAACCGGCGGGAGCCACGTCAGGCTCCTTGACGGATTGGTGGCTGAATTTAGGATCACTTTCTAATGTTTTAAGTTTTTCTTCTCTTCTGACCCCCCCCTCCCCTTAACCTCGCAGCGTCGAAAGCAAAAACGCTTTTTAAAGGGTCGTTGTTCCGGCCCCGTCTTGGCACTCTCGGCTACCCCCTCTGTTACACCACTTGCCGCGAAAGAGGTATTTAACTCGAGTGCATCGACTTAATAGCCAATTTATAGTGAAAATGGCTTTTCCATTTCACCGAGACCAGCCTCTGTGCGTTTGACGAATAACGTTCACGCTTTTGTTTAATTTAATGGCATAATGCGACGTTCACAAATACTTTTTCCCTGTTTGTGATTCCGTGTTTAACGAATTTAGTGGAACTTCGAGCCAGTGCCGGACTTAGAGATCCTGGGCCCCTAGCCAGATAAGGAGTCTGGACCCCTTTTTAGAAATATAGTAAATTTTGGTAATTGTAAAACATAATCTCCAACGCAGTTCAACCTAGCAATTTCTAAAATTTTAATTAAGATTGATATTATAGGTCCATGCCTTCGTTAACGGTACTTAAGGTCACTGGAGGGTCCCTTCCAAGGATGGGTCCCTAGGCTAGGCCTATGTGTGCCTAACGGCCCTGCTTCGAGTGGATTGGGAGAAGAAAGCAAGTTGGTTTTGGACACCTTATAACATCCGACATTAAAAAATTTTAATAAACTATTTTTTAAATTCGGAGCTAATCAAGCTATATGGCACTCCTTCAGTAGGGGTTGCAACATTGACTACTCTTTGCTTTAGAAAAAATCGACTTATGTTCAGTTCTTTTGGTTAGAATTTTCCAGAGCGCCAGCCACAAATTCGATTTTTCTTACATAGCCTAAGGTAGTCTACGTGTTAAACTTAGAATTATAGTAAAATTATAAAACAATCAAAAAGATATCAATATGTCACTGTGTAATATAGTTTGTTTAAATATTAATCCGATAAATGAGTAAGATTGGCTATTAATATCTATTTAACCTTATCTGCGTTATCTCTTTTTACGAGCAGATAAATTTATAGAATTGTCTATTCCTAATTAGATTAATATACAGCAGAATCAAGATCGTAAGATGTGTAAATGAAAATCTGTCGCGGGTATTGTCCACGTTTCTGTCTTCAATGCATATTAATCTGATGACATCACTACCGTTATACTATCTACTAGTAAAATATTTTATAAAGAGTCAACCTTACGGAATAATATTCTAGATGTTTTTTTATATAAAAATGAAAATTATACTTTTTTGTGTGTATCTGTCCAAATTAAAGTTTAATCTGGAGTAAGCCTTGGTTGGTTTGATTTGTCACTTTTACCAAAAGAATCGGTATTTTGTTAAAAATGTACGTTGGTTTTAATTTTTATTCCTCATCTTGGTGTTGGCGTTCGCTTTACCCGGAGACTGTCTTATTCTTTCGACACTGAACGCCCAACACGCAGTATACGCGCGCCTTGAAGGTGTAGAGTTTTCTATATGATCGGGATTCTACCAGACCGTGGAAGGGCCTTTTAATCTAAGCTCGCTACCTATACTATTATTAGACTGACTATAGTTTTTAATGATTTGATAAATTTTTGAGGGACTACTATGAATTACTCGATCGTGCTATGACTATAACTATATTCTAAAATGACTAGTACAAAAAAATCCCCCAGCCCAGTTACAAAATTTTCAGCCAAACCCCGAAAACGTTTTTAGCCACGCCAACTCCGAAAACTCGGCAGAAAACATGCCAAATATTTTCTTGTTTCGTAGACTAGCGCGGGGAAAAAAGAAATTACAAAGACAATTCGAAAATACAAATTTTTTAATTCAATCTTATTCAAAAAAAGATATCCGACAAAGAGATAGGCTTTCGGAAATAGTGGTTTTTCAAAAACAAAAGAATTTTAAGGTAAAAAATCCCACAAAATCAATGATTTTCGCTTCAAAATCCCTTAATCCCACACAGCCTAAAAAATTGTAAAAAATCCCACAGATTGGCAACAGTTTAAGTTTTAAAGTGTACTATTTTATTTTTGCCCTACGGTTGTAGTCAGGTAGCAGCTGTTAAGTACTTTGGAAAATTTGATTTTTCAACTGAAATAGATAAATTATATGCTACACTTTTAACGTTAATCCGACAAAATTTAAATAGTTTAATCGGTCGACATTTCAATGTTTCTTTTATTTTGACAGTTATTCATACAACCACAATGGTCAGTGCATTCTAGTTTGTTTTTACTACACCCACATGATTGATTTTTACAACCTTTTGTGCAATTGTATTTTCGAAGCTGTAAAAGAGCTTCTGGTGCTGGAGGCAGGTTGCATTGTTTTGGCCTATATACGTGATCCAAATATTCCCATCCAAAGTCAGTTTCGAGTGGTAAACTTGGCAATGGTAACAATGGTGGATTTGATTTCTTCAAAACCGAAGCGTGAAAATAGGCGTGATTGGTTTGGGGAATTAATGTGGCCCTTGTCGGCGGAAGTTGTCTACCCTCCTTTCCTAATTTCGCAAACATTTCCCAACGAAGTTCTCTCAACGAACCAGCACATTTATCTTCCCGATTCTTGTAAAGTAAACAAACGTATTTTTCCATTTGGTTATGAGTTTCTTCTGAAAAAAACCCTGAACTGTTTCCAAGGAGTGTAAACGCATTCAAAATATTTTGGTCACTTGGTGAGAAAAGCTTTAAAGTATAATTTTAGAAAAACCCAGTGCTATCGCATCCTTTAAATTAAAGCCTTCGATCGAATTGGTCCTAGTCGAAAATAAATATCCTTTATTTTTTCTTATCATGGTTGTATTAGAGAGTAATTGTTCGTAAAAACCCGTTAATAAGACAAGCACATCTGTGTCCAAAGAACATACGTCCAAATTAACGCGTGTAGAATTATTTGTTGGTCCGCTTCTTCTAAACAGTTTTTTAAGGCTTCATGCAATGGGCGGTTGGACGAGATATTATTTTGAAAAGAAACTATAAATGTCTCGCTTCTTTCTGTATTATGATCCATTAGCTTTTGCGATGAATACGTTCTGAGTTCTGACTTCGTTTTGGGGTGTAAAAGGAAGTTTTTGACGTTGACAATTTTTGTATTATCATTGACATGGTAATTTACGGCAATGTTTTTACCGACTCTTTTAGTGCGTGTTACATTTTTGAAAGAATTTTCGATATACTGATCAAAAAGAACTCTAACCTCGTCGTAGCCAGAAGACAAGATTTCAATTTTCTTCAGAAATGTATCGGCAAATACAAGTGCTGAAGTTATATCTTTCGAACTGCACATGGCCTGTACAATACACATGGCATCAATTATAACCACAGAGCTCTCGGTACAAAGATCATTCGTCTATGTAGCTTGTAACATTTCTTGTCTAATCACGAAGACAGTTCCTATGGTAGCGCATATTTTTGGCAAACGCGTCGTACTCGTCTATCAAAAATGCTAATCTAGCGCAAACTTTTTTGCTTTTACTATGAATCTTGATCAATAGAAACTTCTTACCCATATCTCCTGATGTAACACGAAAGGTATCCGGGCTAGGTTCGCTTGGATCTTGACAAAACACACAGAGGTGTTCGTTAAACGATACTATTGCGCGTTTTTTTCATTTTCATGAAGTACTGTTTTCGTATCTTCCCAATTACTTGTTCTACCTCTTTTTCCCCTCGATTTGTTCTATAGACACTTGTTGTTTTTCGTAATGAATAATGTTGCTTTTGTTGCAAAACGTTCTGTAACACTTTCTGTGATAGAAAATTGAATTTTCTTCGGTGACGTTTATCGCTTGTCTACGACTACAGGGCCGGCGGATAATGTGGGTATGGTGGGTAGAAGTACCCACCCGGGAAATTCCGGGTGGTTATTTTACCCACCCGGAATTGATGTCATCAAAGTTGGTACTGTGGGGATAGAGCCACGGCCATTGTCACATAATAGCTAGGTTTCCACTCTCCTCGAAAAGGTTTTGCAACGAATAATAGAGCCATGCCGCCTACATAATAATTTGCACAATTTTCCCGGGACTACGTGTTTTTCCTATCCCCTCCTTGATGAAGTTAGTTCATAAACGGGATCGTATTTAATGGTTTTCATTGTACCGGCCACAATTAAAAATTCGTCACTGAGAGAAGAACCGCTTTCCCTGTTTTTCTCCACCTTCTTCTTCTCCCCATTGTAGGAGTGAGTCCGAGTAACGCGTGACACTTTTCAGTATAAAAACTGCAGAAGTAAATTTGTAAAATAGGTTATTAAATATAAGTTATTAATTCTAATGAGACAAGCGTGAATAATAAAACGCAGTCTTCGCAAAAGGGCAAATCACAACTTAAACATAAACCTTTGACAAGTTTTTTTTTATTTCCCTCGCGTCAATCCCCTTTCTATTTCTGAAAATACGGTAAAGACGGACTTATATCGGGAAGTGATGCGGAAGATCAATACAACACTATCTTTATCTCATGGTTTAAATATCGGTGATGTTGAAAACTATGCACGCGGCACTGCCCCGATTAAAATAGATTGAAGTAAATCATCAAAATCAAAATTTAAAAATACATAAAATGATAAAAGCATAATTTTCATAAGTGTATTTTAACGTTAATGTTTGTCGTCATTAGTCTCTCTGTATCAAACATTTATATAAAATAGTTATCAGCTGTTACATTTCTACCTCGCGTTGTGAAGTAGGATTGATAAGTGCGTACAGTATAACTTTTAGAAGGTAAACGATACTAAATGTATATGACCTATATGATATTGAGTTGATTATTCGGTTAGTAGTGGGCTCTAATGTAAGTGTTCAAATAATAAATAACTGATTCTCCCAAAACTGCTTATTTGACACCAAAGCCATAAAGGCTCCATTTATTTTTTAAATAATTGTAATTTAAATAATCGGTGCCTAATTTAAAGGAACGACGTTTTCTACCACAAACTGGGGTAGGGAAAGTACCCACAGTTGTCAGTACTACGTTTTATAACGTTGTCTCTACCTTTCTATATAATTGAGTTTAATTATTTGTACTCAGTTCCTTCAAACATCTTTACACGTAGAGTCATATGAATTTTAAGACCTACATGAAGTCACGCGTCAAAATATTTGGAAAAATTGTTGAATTAGTTCATTTCCGAAAATGCAAAACGCAGTACAGTTTTTGCATTGCACAATTAATACTATGTGATAATAAATTTGAGAATACTAAATTTTTGTAGTTTTTACCTCTATCAATTTCTCTTAATTAGTATTATATAGGCCTATCGTTTTATGTAGGATAACCCAATAAATCCCCCCCCCTCGTCTGACTACCCACCCGAGATTAACACGATCCGCCGGCCCTGTACGACTAAACGAATCTACATATTTTCCAATGGTATTCCAGCGTGTTGAGAGCTTCTTAATGGTTTCTTTAGACTCTAACGTCGCTTTTGAAAAGTTATCTTCAAGCTGTTCATAACAAATTACACACGATCTCATTTCGCGATAAATATTGGAGTTTTAATCAAAAACAAAACTTTAAGTAAAATGGTTTTCTCTGACGTGGCTTTTAATCCATTGCACGTGCAATGATCATATGTGTGCTTGATATTTGATTAATTGACCGATTCCAAAATTACGTTTTTGCGCGCGACACTACTTTTACATCAAATTCTGTAAAAGTGAAAATACCATTCCATGTCCTGAAATATATATACAGTGTCATTTCTTCAACATTAACAAGGTGCAAGCCGCATCTTCAACAGTATTAAGAAGTACTAACCTTCATGTTTAACACTATTAACTAATCATTAACACTAACTAGTAGCAACGTTTTTCTTAAATGTCCCAGGGCCAATCTTTTCACTATTCAAATATTATAATCATTTAATTCTATAAGAACGCAAAACCTGACGCAATAAATCAATTAGCGGTAAAATATTGGTATCTTAAACCAAAATATATTTCCTTTAAAATTATTTTACTGCCCGTTTTTTGTCAATCCACGCTAACTATCACTATCCAAGCCAACATTATACAAAATAAGTTTAATTTACGTATAGTTTGCAAAAGTAATAGAAAATTAATTTTTGAATAAAATATTCCTTCATATTTTTCGATTAATTTTAACTGTATGAATTAACCATTTCCAGTGGCGTTTTAGAAGTGGGAAGGGCAAATATGTCCCTAAAAATCTGGGGTCCGGGACAGGGAAAGAAGCCATTAAAATCCTCAAATTCTCAATCCCTCATTTTGGTTTTTTTAAAGTCAAAACCGTCGCAGATATTTTTTTACTTTAAAGATATTGCTAAAATAAACTATGATAATAATATTGTTAACTACAGTTACAGTTGAAGGAACTTTAACAATCTTGAAAACACGTTTAAAAACCGAGACCAGAGCGAATTTCCACCCCTCTTATTCTGTACTTAATTTTTTGACGAGTGACAACTGATTGACATCTCTGACAACATAAGTGACAGCTCTGGCAGCTTGAGTGACCGCCTGAGTAGAGGCACATTGAGAGTCCTGGAACACGGGGTGGAAATGGAGTGAGGTGGAGTGAGGTGGAATTGAGGTGGAATTGAGGTGGAGTGAGGTGGGATTGGGGTGTATGTTAAAACCCGTAGAAAAGCAACATATGTTATTTTGCCGTAGTTTTTTCGATAGATAAGATAAGATATTGATAAGGTTCGGCTTGTTTCTCTTTATCTCGCGATTTAAATATAGTATGGAATAAGTTGAAAATGTATTGAAATGATGTAAGTTGTAAAGAGTGATATGTTCTTGTTAACCTAGGTGAGAGATGAGGACCGAGTAAATCCACAATATGTTAGGTGTTTTCTCCCATGGTGGAGGTGGAATTGAGGTGGAGTGAGGGGGGATTGGGGTGTATGTTAAAACCCGTAGAAAAGCAACATATGTTATTTTGTGGTAGTTTTTCGATAGATAAGATAAGATATTGATAAGGTTCGGCTTGTTTCTCTTTATCTCGCGTTCCGAGCACCAAATGCGTTTTCCGCACGCGAGCGCGTTTTCCGCGATATTTTCCGCACGCGAACACGTTTTCCGCTATATTTTCAGCATATGAGCGCGTTTTCCGCATACGGTGGGTGTAAAACATTATTAATTTGTGTCCGGCTTGTTTATTAACTAGTGGTGGGTGTTGTACGTTAAAATTTAAGTTTTTTAGTAATAGTAGGTGGAATAGGTTGCGAATGTATTGGAATTTTTGTTGTATCGTGTATAAACGCATCGATAGATAAGATAAGATATTGATAAGGTTCGGCTTGTTTCTCTTTATCTCGCGATTTAAATATAGTATGGAATAAGTTGAAAATGTATTGAAATGATGTAAGTTGTAAAGAGTGATATGTTCTTGTTAACCTAGGTGAGAGATGAGGACCGAGTAAATCCGCATACACGTAATACAATGCAGTTTAAAATGCGGGTACTTAGAATGGAAAGTTTTTTAAGACCAATTTTAATCAATAAGATAGAATCCTTAAGTGCTTTGCGGGTATAAAAAGAGGGGGCTATTCAATGTTTAAACCACATTTGAAGAGTGTTTCACTGAAATAGAAGCAATCCCTAGAAAACCTTAAAAAATGTAAGTATAAAATCTGTTCATAATAAAATGATTACATTATTTAGGAATGCACTGAAAGTGTTTCCCATATCCCAAGTTAAAGGTATCACTGTTACACCGGATTGTGAAATCTTTTTCGGAACAATAGATGGGAAAAAGGGGATTAAGCTAACGGAAGAAGAATTACATCAATTATGGATGAAACGGGAAGAAATTTCGTCGTTCTTTCAGACCGAGTCCTCCCAATGCTCTACGTCGTTTTTCGAGGGATCAACGACCAGACAAATAGATCTGCGTATTTTTCAAAACGTGAAAATTCTCAACATACGAAAAATGTGTCACGGGACTGAACCGCTTGAAGAAACGCTATTCCCCACCAGAGAGGGCTTTGCGATCACTTATTTGTCGTGGATGAAATTTACCGAACTTTATGATGAACTTTTAGTATATTTTAATGAGGTTAAACGAGTTCACAATCTTATTAGTGATAATATCGAAAAACAACTACGTAAATTTATTCGAAACAAGTGTTACGGGTGTGAAATATCGCACGAGTCCCAATTACAACATGACTGTTTAATGATGGAGTGGTATCAAAAAGTCGATTTGCACTTTTTAGATGCTGTTAGTAACTTACATTTTTTAAGGTTTTCTAGGGATTGCTTCTATTTCAGTGAAACACTCTTCAAATGTGGTTTAAACATTGAATAGCCCCCTCTTTTTATACCCGCAAAGCACTTAATCTTATTGATTAAAATTGGTATTAAAAAACTTTCCATTCTAAGTACCCGCATTTTAAACTGCAATGTATTACGTGTATGCGGATTTACTCGGTCCTCATCTCTCACCTAGGTTAACAAGAACATATCACTCTTTACAACTTACATCATTTCAATACATTTTCAACTTATTCCATACTATATTTAAATCGCGAGATAAAGAGAAACAAGCCGAACCTTATCAATATCTTATCTTATCTATCGAAAAAACTACGGCAAAATAACATATGTTGCTTTTCTACGGGTTTTAACATACACCCCAATCCCACCTCACTCCACATCAATTCCACCTCACTCCATTTCCACCCCGTGTTCCAGGACTCTCAATGTGCCTCTACTCGCCTGGACAATTCCATGTATTGTAGCTTTCCTCTTTTTTTGATGAGCATTGTATATATTCTATTCAAAAACAGTCAGAGCCGTCGGTCAAGCTGTCGACGCTGTCACTCAATTTTGCGGGGGTCTAAATTCGCACAAGAGAAAATGGAATCTCTGTTCTCGGCCTTTAAGAGATATTTACGATGATGATCTAGTAAGCTTAGTTGAGTGTAGTGTCTTATTTTATGCATAATGATTCTTTTTACTTTCGATTAATGGTTTGAGTATGGCCTATTTTAAGAGACATTTTCCTCAACAATTTTGAATGTACGTTTTTAAAAAATTATCCAGTTAAACCTGATATGTTTCCAAAAGAGTACAAATGATATCAAAATATTTTTTAATAAATATCAAATTTACATTTACGAAGAGGAGGTAAACAATGAATTTAATTTTTTAGACGATAATGTGAATTATCTCTTTCAAACGAAAATATACAGAAAATCGTTTAGCGTTAGCATGTTTCCCCACTTTAGGTCAACACATTCGCTTTCCCAAAAAATTGGGGTTTATAAAACGCTAATTCATCGTGCTTAACGCTTATGTAGTAATTTTAATTTTGTCGTTGATGAAGTTGCCTATTAGACAAATGTAGCTGTTAATCGAGGTTTTAACCCATGCATGATTGATCAAATCTTTAATCAGATTTAACAGAAGTTGACACCACGTTACTAACGCCTGAAACAAATTGTCAAAAGAAATACGTGACACCTAGGAGCAACAAACGCAGCACCCCACGCAAGGAGAACGCAACCCGTCAAAAGTCGTGCATTTTCTTGCGTACATTTTTCATTGGTTAGACGTTTTAGCGACTGCTGCCGTCGGAAGGAGGAAATTCGTAAATTGTCTTCCCACTTTCCGTAAAACTTTCAGCGTAAAGGCTCGTCCCCTGAAATTTGTACACAACACTGCCTTAGCGTGTTTAAAGGCTAGCTGCGTTCTCCTTGTGTTTGTTGCTCTTAGGTGACACTAACGTATAAGCGCACCACAACGGGAAAATTAGTAAATTAAAAAATCATCGTAGCGTTTAAACCTCAAAATCAAATTAAAAAACATCTCAATAGTGGCAAAGACAAATCAAATGCTCTACTTAAACAAGAAATTTATAAAATTCCTTGTAATGATTGTGATAAAAATTACATTGGTCTAACGAAAAGATCCCTAAACATTCGTTGAAATGAACACTAAGTTCACATTAGACGTAGTGAGTGGAAACAATCAGCTCTTCACGTTAAAGAGACTGGACATTCACCCAACTTTGTTGATGCTAAAATAATTGCTGAACCTAAATTTTATAAACAAAGAGATACGCGCGAAGCTATCCAAATTTATAAACAGCGAAAACAATTTTTAAACAATTCAGATGGACCTTATTTACCTTTTATATATAACAAAACTGTCGATAAGAAATGTAGTTTATATTAATCATTTTTTTCGTTGTTGTTTTTTATCATTGTATATTGAAATGTCACTGCTTCACTTTTCTTCTTCCTTGACCATAGAGTAGCCCACTCGCATAGAGTGGAAGGCCCTATGGAAGTGCATAAAACATTAATCCTAACGGGGCCAGCTTGTTTTCGAGGCGTGAATAAATATAGTCCGAAGAGCGATGCTGTTGTTTTTACATTTTTTAGAATATAAACTTACTTTTTTATCCGGATATTGTACATTACCTTTAGGCCAACTTATTTATTTCACGCCTCGAAAACAAGACGTTGCGTACGAAAAGTGTTCACAAGTTTCGCTGATAGCCTTCCACCCTATGTGATTGGGTTACTCTATGGTCTTGCCATGGCACAGACGTTTGCCGAAACTGGATAGGTTTTTATTTTAAATAAAAATTACTTTACTTACGCAAAATTTTCTTGTTTTTATTTTATTTTACTTTAATATTTCAAATCAGATAATAATACAACGTAATTTAACAATAGTTTTTCAACTACTTACCAATTGACAAAATTTCGTCTTTTAATCATATAGAGACAAATTATGCGGTTATTAAATTTGATTAGTTTGTTAAAGATTTACAGTCGATCTTGCAGGAAATACATTTTCATAAATTAACCTCTTTTGATGCAATAGCAGTTAAAAATCTGAAACTCGAGCCATAGTCTTTAATCGAAAACATATATAGCATTTTAATTAAATATTTACAGTTTCATTTCTACTAAAAAATGTGGTAGATGTGGTTGTGTGACACATCGAATGTACATGCTACTCTTTAATAAAACACGCGGCGTAGTACATAATAGTGACGTCGACACAGAATGTATTATGGTACTAGTTAGCGATGAGGACCAATGATGGCACTTGAATTTTTCGGGAACGCGGTATTACTTGGTATTTTTACTAATGTAAGACACATGAAGGCAGTAAAGTAAGATCAGGTATCTTTAACAGTAAGTAAAATCAAAAGCGACGTAAGACCCAAAAGTGTGTCAGTGTGGTATGTTTAATGAGAGCTTGTCGCGAAAGAAGGAGAAGGGGTGAATTTGAAATTTTCTCCACTTCAGCGCCGCCAAGTGAGGCGTTTTAGAACGTATCTCTACGGTGAATAAATCGAAGAGAGAAAATCGCGCCAGACGATATACTAAATATTTAGTTGCTAGTACAATTCCTACTAGTAGGTTATGTAGTCTATTGTGAGACTAGCTCTTAGTAAATATTTTAAAGGGTGCAATGGCAGAGTTGACCCACTTTTAGGTCTTATGTCGCTTTATTATAATCCAGCGTCTTCAAAAATAAAAAAAACCATTAATGCCTTTAGCAGTACAGTACATTTGCTATGTCGAATTTTTCATCTGAATACTTTGTGATAAAAGCATGAAACTTTCCAAATATGTACTATAAATATAGGAGATCATTTTTAGCCTGTATTTCTAACTTTCCGCCATCTTGAATCCCAGATGGCGGCCATTTTATGTGCAATAATTCAAATTTTATTTTTTTTAAGAACTATAAATTAAGCTTTCTATAAAATTATAGCGGCTTTTACGTTCTTAAGTGTTAAGATGCATTGCATATTTTTTCCCGTTACGTCCGCCATATTGAATCAACTGAGTTAGAAGAAACCACCTATGGACTCTGCGAAGGATAGTGCCGCTTGTAAGAACCTTGGATAAAATACGCGAAAAAGTAGATTAGTTTATATAATTAAAAGGGATAATATAGCTAAACCCTAAACAAATTTGAAGAAATTAAAAAACTTACTAATAACTCGTACCAATAGGTCTTCGAGCGAATCTCGGATCAAATAGATCTTCGAGTAATAAACTACATAAAAACTAAATAAAATAGCCAGAAATTCCAACGGTAGACCGGTTTCGTTCTATTTGGAACTCATCAGTACCGTGTGGGAAATCTGGCTGGCGACTGTTATATCTAAAAGAGAAACTAAGCCTAAACATTAAAAATTTCAAAACGCGTTGCAAAGCAACGGAAAGCCGAAAAGGGGGGAGTGTGGTGGAGAATAGTATAAACGATGAATCAACTGAGCTAAGTCTTAGACGTCAAGAAGCATTTCAGTATTTGTTGCATAGTAATTAAAGATGGTTAATTTAATATAGAATCTAATTTATATTTAGTTTTTTGAAGTAAAATCGAGATAACCCCAAACTTTAATGGACTATTTATATTCTTAGGATCCGGTACGCCTTGTCTATTTGTTTGGTTACAATTCGTCTTAGGAAAATAATGGGAAATCTATTTTTAAATGAGCCCTATAGTACAAAACCGTGTTTACACCGATTGACCGGGGGGTGGAGTGGGCGGCTATCAGCTAGAATGGGGACGGGGTGACATTTTCAAGTGGATGCTATGATAAGATAGTGGGGTGGCGGAGTGGTTAGCACTCTCGCCTCGCAGCAAGAGAGCCGAGTTCGATACCAGCTTGTGACACTGTGTGAAAACTCGGAACAACTCCTTCTGTGTTAAGTTTGCAAGTTCTCTCCCCACTGGTTTAAGGGGAATTCTTCGGTTTCCCCTTACTTAAAAACTTGTTGATGTTAACGGTAATAGTTATCGTAGGGCACTGTTGGCGCGCGTGGTATGAAGGGCCTGCCCCCACCCTCCTACGCATTGTAACCCGACTACATGTTTAAGGCATTAAAAGTCACTAGATGACTTGGACCTAAGGTGGTGTTTTGGGTATTAGCCTAGCTGGTTATTATTATTATTCGCAGCTACTAAGGCATGAACCGTGCACAAATGTCACGAGACTAAATTACCCGATATTAATCCAAAGCTCACATCGTATACCAAAGAACGTGAAGTACTTTTAACTGTAAAACAGGTAATAGGTGGCGCTAATCAAAAAACTTGTGAATATGAAGCGAAAAGAGAACATTAAAAACGAAATCATCATTTACAGGCCCAAAGAACTTCTATCCTTAGTGAATATGATAATTTATGGTCCAAGTATAATAGATCAAACTAATAATGAACCTCATCAATAAGCCATGGCAATATCTCAGAGCTCTGCTTAATTTGTTTCAACATCGTCAAAAATACACCAAAGGAAACTTCCACTAGACATGAACGAAACCGTGAAACGCCAATAGCTAATAGGCGATATAAAATAATCAGCTAGGCTAATACCCAAGGCACCACCTTAGGCCTAAGTCATCATGCGACTTTTGAAGCTTTTAATTCAGGTGGCCGGGTTACAATGCGTAACGTGGCCTTCTTGTTTTGATGGGAAAGGCCACCTTCCAATATGCTTCCATTAGCTTTCCCACCAAAGAGCCTATGAATTCATCCGTAGGCTTTAACTGTACTATTTCGTTATCCCATTTTAACAAGTTGAGCAAGCATATCTGACTTTATAATATCGCTTATTACATTCCACTGATGCTTCACTAGGCCACTAGAAAAAGGAAACTAGTTGGCAAGATAGGACTTGGAATATCATACGACCCAGTTCTGCAGATCTCATCTGAATTCACCGAAGAAGCGTCATCCGTCAACGATTGTAGGAAACACCTTTTCACCAAGAAACGGCGATCGATCGAAGGAATTCCACCGACGAAAGTGGCCCTCGAACAACACGTAAAGGGTTGATTTTACGAGGCTGGTCATACATGGACCAAGAGCTTATCCTCGATGCAAAATAACACCTTACCCGGAAGATTATGGCTGGTAAAATAACTCCCAAAGAAAATGGATCCCGACCCTTCCAGAAGCATCCAAACTTTGCATTGAAAGTGTAAGAATTGTAACACTAGGCGATTTAAGTGTAAGCAAGCCTATTTCCAGTTTACACTCTTATGTCAGTGTGTTGACTGCGAAAAAAATTATTTTGTTGTACTTTCTGTATATTATTTTACCTCTGATTTTTTGCTGTGGGGCTCACTGAAAAATAGATTCCCCTTTATTTTAATAAGACGAATGAAAACCAAACAAATAGGTAAAGCAAACAGGATCCTAAGAATATAAACAGCCTATTAAAGTTTGTGTTTATTTCGATTTTATTTCTTAATATTAATATAAAATAAGTTTATATGGAAAAATGGCCTTCATCTTTAATTCAAGATGGCGTATTACTATGCAACAAATACTGAAATGCTTCTTGACGTCTAAGACTTTACATTTCTTTGAAATTTTTACCTTAGCTCAGTTAGATTTTCAGAACAAAAATGAACCTATAACTAAATGAAATGGCAGCCATCTTGGATTCAAGATGGTGGGTTATCGAGTTTAGAGTTTTTTCTTGTGGGTTGTGAAAGTAACTAGCAATTAAACCTCTAGTTCAGCTGTTAAAAGTAAGAAAAGGGAATTTTGACGGATTTTCAGTGCAGTGGTTAAATTTAAAATCCGCCATCTTGGATTCAATATGGCGGACCTAAACGGGAAAAATATGCGATGGATCTTAATACTTAAGAATGTAAAAACCGGCAGAGTTTGTGGATGGCCGTGTGAGGACGACCACCAATCACCCAACGGGTGGTCGGAATACTTCCGCCACGGGTGTCCCCAGGTATCCCCCCTTTGGCGTGGCCGTTACACATATCTCGCCCTGATTAATCAGATGTTGTCTTCGCCGGGCTCGCGGTCTTCTCAGACTCAAATCAGCCCTTTCTTCTTTGAATTAAAAAAAAATGTAAAAACCGCTATAATTTTGTCGAAAGCTTAATTTTATAGTTCGAAAAAATATAAAATGTGAATTTTGGCACATAAAATGACCGCCATCTGGGATTCAAGATGGCGGACAGTTAGGCATACAGGCTAAAAATGATCTCCTATATTTAAAGTACATATGTGGAAAGTTTCATTTTTTTATCACAAAGTGAAGTATTCAGGTATCAACAGGGGTGCTCCTTTCATATTTTACACGCTGCATATTTTCTTTAATAATGACAGAAGTATATATTTCATATGAGAGAAGTATTCATAGGAAATTTAAATAAAACATGTAGCTTTACCAGCTCGAGGCACTTTTCAAAGGGAGCTTAAATTTTCCCACGTCAAACTTAGATTAAAGATGCAATATTTACTCAAGTAGAAAACCATATTTTCTCCCATTTCATTGTTTTGGAAAGTTAATATAAAGTGTATTATCTGCGAAAGAAAATGTTTCAACCCAATAATATCAGCACTATTCACGACCGAAAACTATCGTTACGCCCTCTTTTGGTTGCCGTCGAAAACTAGATAGATATCATATTAGCAGACGCTATTAGATTTGGCAGCTAGTAGCGTAAGGATATACGCGTAATAGAGGGAAATGATGGATTAAATAGAAGATTAATATGTGCATTTTACATTGAATTTAATTTCCTCAATAGTAACACGACACCCAGATTTAGTCTTTTTTCTCTAATTCAACAATAGCAGACGCTACCTACACTCGTCTCGGTCGGAAATTGGGATATAGATACTTTTCTTGTGAAATAAACATTATATACTGCTGATACTTCATAAAGACGTTTTTAACAATACAAGATAAACTGCACAGGCTGGCTCAAGAGTTGTTCAACACCCTGTATATTAGGATCTACTGCAGTGCGAAAAATTGTACGCATCTGTATGGAAAAAGCCAGCCTCGAGTATTTTTTGCGGGTGAAATACGTGGAATAAACGGTGAAGCTAGAGTGTTATTCATTTGGGAGTTAATCTCAATCAAACGAAAGCCGCGAGGATTAAATCGCAACTAATATATCTGGGGTAAGGCCATTTGCTTTTGGTTCTTTTTCCCGCCTTTTTTTCGACTGTTCCCTTCATCATCAGACTCATTTTAACGAAAGTTTTCTTTTTCCGTTCCAAAATACAATTATACATTATATCTACTACTAGGAAGTAGGAATACGCGATACTTTCTGTCTCGATTTCGGGAAACTGTGTAAATTAATTTTAAGAGGACAAGCGGTTTGGTTCCTACCGTGCTCCACTGCTTAATGGAGCAAGGGGGTGTTCTTAGCTCAAAGTTGATATTGTGGATACCCACTTCAGGGCTCCCACCAGGTGCCTAAAATACCTAGGAGTCCTTATTTTTCTACCCTAAAATCAAGATTTGTTACCAAAGTACACTTTTTTTCATGAAATCCAGGGAATCTAAAAATATGTTAAGCTGACTTTTATCGATAAAATATTTCCAACATAATACACAAAGTGGCGCCACAAATTTGGAAACATTATTAAATTCTAGGACAGAATTTTGTAATTTAGTTCAAATAAATAACATTTTATAAGACGGTTAAGGTATTTTTAGAAAATAGAAGAATTACACATATTAAAATATTTTCAAACTAAAAATATAGTTTTACAAGCCACGAGCTCGAAAGCTCCGGTTTTTAAACATTAATTAAAACTGTATTTTTAGTTTGAAAATAATTTAACTCCGTGTGTAATATCTTAACCGTCTTATATAAATTAAACCATGGACAACAATAACTTTTATATTTAACAAACTTTTTGTCTTACATTGATCCCTATTTGGTTCCTATTGTGAAAAAATTGGTCCATATTTTACCGTATTTTTTTCACGAAAATTCTTTATTTTTTCCTACTTTTTCCCCAGATTTATTTAATATTTAAATAAACTACATTAATTTACTAGTTTATACTTTCTGGAGAGGGGTAACATCATCTGTTACATGTCATAAACGTATTAGCTTTAGTGAAACCTTATTCACGATATATGACGTAAATTACGTCACTTCCAATTCCGTGACGAAAAATACGTCATCAACTTTATAAATAGGAAATATAAGTTAGTGAAGCCGATTTTGAACACACCTATAATTCCTCGAAAATACATAGTTTAGCTCAGTTAAGTAGTTTTCCAAATTACTTAGGTTTAAAATATGGTGGTTTTTTTTATCAAGATAGCTAGTAATATTCCCTGATTTGGATCACATGACCAATTTTTTCATTAACCCTAATATAAAAATGAGAAAGAGTCAATCAGTTTGAATAGTCTACTTTCTGGATACGAAATGTAGGTTTTTAGTCAGGTGGAGGCAGTTTTAATGAAAAATATAATAACATTTTAAGTGATAAAATTATTAATTTTTTTACTTTGGCTCTAATTATAATAATTGCAGTTACAGAGAGTGGGAAATATCTATAATTATAAGTCTAAACATGATTATTAATCTATTTCAATTTTATTTCCCTCGACTTTGGACTTTCGCCTCTTTGCTTCCGTTATCTATTTTTCCGGCTGGTCTCGGCTTTCAATTATTTTCTCGACTTCCACCCCTTTGCTTCCCCTGTCTCCTGTTTTGAGTTCGTTGCGCCCATCCTAACCTTAAAACTTTTTAACGGGTTAGTGTGAAATTCGAAGAAGGGGAGTTAGTGTGAAAGAAAGGGACTTCGTAGAAGGGGAGGTTTAGTTGCGATTTTTAAGTAGTTCGGGACTTTTTGTTACGCGTGTTGCGTTTTTGCTACGAGTGTTGCGTTTTTGCTACGAGTGTTGCGTTTTTGCTACGAGTGTTACGTTTTTGCTACGAGTGTTGAGTTTTTGCTACGAGTGTTGCGTTTTTGTTACGAGTGTTACGTTTTTGCTACGAGTGTTACGTTTTTGCTACGAGTGTTGAGTTTTGGCTACGAGTGTTACGTTTTTGCTACGAGTGTTGCGTTTTTGTTACGAGTGTTACGTTTTTGCTACGAGTGTTGCGTTTTTGCTACGAGTGTTACGTTTTTGCTACGAGTGTTACGTTTTTGCTACGAGTGTTGCGTTTTTGCTACGAGTGTTGCGTTTTTGTTACGAGTGTTACGTTTTTGCTACGAGTGTTACGTTTTTGCTACGAGTGTTGCGTTTTTGCTACGAGTGTTACGTTTTTGCTACGAGTGTTGCGTTTTTGCTACGAGTGTTGCGTTTTTGCTACGAGTGTTGCGTTTTTGTTACGAGTGTTACGTTTTTGCTACGAGTGTTACGTTTTTGCTACGAGTGTTGCGTTTTTGTTACGAGTGTTACGTTTTTGCTACGAGTGTTACGTTTTTGCTACGAGTGTTGCGTTTTTGCTACGAGTGTTACGTTTTTGCTACGAGTGTTGCATTTTTGCTACGAGTGTTACGTTTTTGCTACGAGTGTTGCGTTTTTGCTACGAGTGTTACGTTTTTGCTACGAGTGTTGCGTTTTTGCTACGAGTGTTACGTTTTTGCTACGAGTGTTGCATTTTTGCTACGAGTGTTACGTTTTTGCTACGAGTGTTGCGTTTTTGCTACGAGTGTTACGTTTTTGCTACGAGTGTTGCGTTTTTGTTACGAGTGTTACGTTTTTGCTACGAGTGTTACGTTTTTGCTACGAGTGTTGCGTTTTTGCTACGAGTGTTACGTTTTTGCTACGAGTGTTACGTTTTTGCTACGAGTGTTGCGTTTTTGTTACGAGTGTTACGTTTTTGCTACGAGTGTTACGTTTTTGCTACGAGTGTTACGTTTTTGCTACGAGTGTTGCGTTTTTGTTACGAGTGTTACGTTTTTGCTACGAGTGTTACGTTTTTGCTACGAGTGTTGCGTTTTTGCTACGAGTGTTACGTTTTTGCTACGAGTGTTGCATTTTTGCTACGAGTGTTACGTTTTTGCTACGAGTGTTGCGTTTTTGCTACGAGTGTTACGTTTTTGCTACGAGTGTTGCGTTTTTGTTACGAGTGTTACGTTTTTGCTACGAGTGTTGCGTTTTTTCTACGAGTGTTGCGTTTTTGCTACGAGTGTTGCGTTTTTGTTACGAGTGTTACGTTTTTGCTACGAGTGTTACGTTTTTGCTACGAGTGTTACGTTTTTGCTACGAGTGTTACGTTTTTGCTACGAGTGTTACGTTTTTGCTACGAGTGTTGCATTTTTGCTACGAGTGTTACGTTTTTGCTACGAGTGTTGCGTTTTTGCTACGAGTGTTACGTTTTTGCTACGAGTGTTGCGTTTTTGTTACGAGTGTTACGTTTTTGCTACGAGTGTTACGTTTTTGCTACGAGTGTTGCGTTTTTGCTACGAGTGTTACGTTTTTGCTACGAGTGTTGCGTTTTTGTTACGAGTGTTACGTTTTTGCTACGAGTGTGACGTTTTTGCTACGAGTGTTACGTTTTTGCTACGAGTGTTACGTTTTTGCTACGAGTGTTGCATTTTTTCTACGAGTGTTACGTTTTTGCTACGAGTGTTGCGTTTTTGCTACGAGTGTTACGTTTTTGCTACGAGTGTTACGTTTTTGCTACGAGTGTTACGTTTTTGCTACGAGTGTTGCGTTTTTGCTACGAGTGTTACGTTTTTGCTACGAGTGTTGCGTTTTTGTTACGAGTGTTACGTTTTTGCTACGAGTGTTGCGTTTTTTCTACGAGTGTTGCGTTTTTGCTACGAGTGTTGCGTTTTTGTTACGAGTGTTACGTTTTTGCTACGAGTGTTACGTTTTTGCTACGAGTGTTACGTTTTTTCTACGAGTGTTACGTTTTTGCTACGAATGTTACGTTTTTGCTACGAGTGTTACGTTTTTGCTACGCGTGTTGCGTTTTTGGTACAGCGTTTACCTTTCTTACGTACAAATCAGATCTCATTCATTAAAACTAAGACCCCGGGCGAAGCCGATTATTAAAGCTAGTACTTCTATCGATCGAGTCCAATACGACATTGTTGGGCTAATAGATCAAAAGATATGATCCAAAAAGCTTGGACGAACATATTTAACCTAAAGGGGGCGAAACACTAATCGGCTGGGGTATTTTATTTAGGAAATTTAACACTAAATTTGCGTAAAATATCAGCTTTCGCATAATTTATTCTCGGGTCTAGATTTCCTGGCCTAGAAATTCCTCGCAGCCCCAAATAAAGTTCCCTAAATTTATTTTTATTTACCGTAAAGTGTAAGTGACTTGTTTGTTTCATTCGAGCACGATATGAAACGTTTGTTTTAATCAAATTAGTAAATAAAATTACAAGAACATGGCCGCGAATGTAGCGATAGAAAATGTCGTCCAATATTTAATTCTTAATTAACTAAATCAAATAAAACAAATGGCGCGTATAAAACTTAATATATTACATATGGGATCCGTTATAATATGAAAAAGAAAAGCTTACTATAAATATATATATAGCTAGCAGTGGTTCAGTTAATTCAGACAGGGTGGCTCCTTCAGGCTCTATCGCCGACCGAAATAAATTAAGAATATTTTTCTGGTCGCGTATTCGCTTTATGGGAACGAAGCCCGCGCGCTCGGAATAAAAGCGGCAGTCGGTATCCACGTATATCCGCGGGTCTTCCTTCGTTCTCTCTGTTGATATTGAAGAAGAGGAGACGACCAGCCCCGAAAAAATCTGCGGGCCCACATCATTTGTCAATTACCTTTGCCTTTATAGTCGACTCGTAAAATCGCGGGCAGCCGTGCGTTGGACGAATGATTCCTGCAAATTAAATATAGCGGCGCTGGAAAAAAGAGAGCCAACGTGTGAACACGTTTCTCCGTTGACGTATACGAATGAATTTTGGCGTTGAATTTTCTCGTTACGTCATGAATCAAAGTGGCGCGTGCCAAACGCGGAAACTGTTAAAAACAATAAGAGAAACTCCGGCTGAAGGCCGTCGGAGGTCGCTCTCTACAGTTAACGAAGTGCGCGGCTTCTCTTCGTTATATAATGGATAGTCACTCAGCCAACCAACGTCTGTATAAAGGGTGTTCCCAATTTCCCAAAGCCAGTCTACAAAGAACGACCTCGTGTACATTTTCAAACTTCTCGAATTACGGAAAGTTAAAAATCATTGTAATTGGTATTCGTTTGGTTTTACATTTTTGATACGTAATAAATTTATTGAAAGCCCTCGCTCTTTTTATAAACCCTCGAGATATCAGCCTGCCGATTTATCGGCTATTCGTGGCCGATAATATCGGCGGTAATATCGGACGATATATTGAATTGAGAGAACGGTAAAAAGCATCTGCTTATAGTGAATACCTTCTGGTTTCAACTTGAAATAAAGTAATTGTACGAACATGTATTGTTGTTTTCAATTAATTTCTAATTTATGTGTTAGGCTATTAATATTTATTACCTGACGGTTAACAAAAGGGTTAACAAGAAAATTCGGCTAATATATTTTCAGGATTACGTGCCAATGAGAAGAGATTTTTGGTATAATGTTATCAGAAGTTCAATCAATTGACACATAAATTGATTGCATATGATCCAAAGAAATATCATCTGTTCAAGGCGGTATTGTACGGTAGCATATGTCCTCTTTTGGTCATCACTTAGATCAATCTTTCTTCCATTGCTTAAATAAGTTCATATTATTCGTTTCTTCTGGAATCACTGGAATCAAGTGGTTACCATTATACCCCAAAATCAAACTAATCGCCGGTTCCGGTGGTTCCAGAACAATCGAAAAGTATTTAGTATCCCTTTATTATTTTCTTTTTTACACGAACTATTTACAAAAACAGAGTTGAAGTAAATGACTTCCAAGGGTGCACTAGTTACCCTACATCGAGAACCTGGAATTGGCTGAAATTTTGAGCCTAGTCTAGTTTCGGTAATTTTAGGTACAGCGGTTAACGCGAAGTTATATCATAAGGTCCAGTTACTAGGCAGGAAATCAGTTCAATATAACATTGCTTTCCTAAAACTGACACAATTGATGAGAACTCCGGTGACGTTTTTCAAGTGAAATTAAATAAATTCTACTTGCTACATAAAACATTGTTTTTAAAATTCTTTTATAAATCTTTATTTATTCCCTTTCCGTCGAAAAGGTTAAATTAAAGCCATCTATTATAAATAATTATTATTTAATAATAAATATAACAATAAATATATAATAAATATATAATAAATATATTATAAGTATAATAATAAATATAATAATAAATATAATAATAAATATAATAATAAATATAATAATAAATATAATAATAAATATAATAATAAATATAATAATAAATATAATAATAAATATAATAATAAATATAATAATAAATATAATAATAAATATAATAATAAATATATAATTAATATAATAATTAATTAATAATCTATTGTAAATAAAGAGCTTTTTTCTGTATATGTGTAAGCAAATTATGAATCAGTATATTGGTTTGTTAAGTATATAAAATAGGTATGAATTTGCATTCGTCAGAACATTTAGATCACACCCCTTCGAATAATATCTGTCTAGTTTGTGTTCCTTAAAATAATAAATGAATTTTTTGAATTCGGAAGTAAAAAACGAAATAAAATATTAGCAAGCATTTCAAGTTACGGAACCATACGGTCGTACTTTCTTAAAGATATGTATTAAGTTATATTTATTTAAGATATCTGCGCTCTAAGTGATACGAGTCTTAAGTAAACTGTCTATTTTGGGAAGACCATTTTAGGAATATTACTTTTTCGGAATTTCCCTTTTAAAATTTCAGTTTTATTAAGAAACCCCACATTTTAAGCTACCGCCTTGTTTAAAGCTACTTCTCATTTTATGAAATACCTTTTAAAGCTACTTCTCATTTTATGAAATACCTTTTAAAGCTACTTCTCATTTTATGAAATACCTTTTAAAGCTACTTCTTATTTTGAGAATTACCTTTTAAAGCCACTTCTCATTTTGGTAACGGAGTTGCAAAGGAACTTCTCATTTTGGTCACGACATTTTAAAAAAAACTTATTATATAGGGAACTACCTTTCAAAGCAACTTCCTATTTTGGGAACTATCTTTTAAAGCTACTTCTCATTTTGAGAGCTACCTTTTAAAACCAATTCTCATTTCGGGAAATACTTTTTAAAGCAACTTCTGATTTTGGGAACTACCTTTTAAAGCAATTTATGATTTTGGTAACTACCTTTTAAAGCAATTTATGATTTTGGTAACTACCTTTTAAAGCAATTTCTCAATTTTGAACACAGTGTGAAATATAAAGTTCCATATTTATGGTGATTTACCTTATTTCGCATTTATGCAACCATGTTTAACATAATCTGACGCTAGTTACGTTAAAAACAAGTGTTAGCAGACGATATTTTGTTATATAATATACTTACTTTAGCTTGACACCGATATGTATAACCATGACATATCTGAACAGAGTTAATTTTATCGATGCCGGTAATTATTCAGGATTTATAGCTAATGATTATTTATTTCAGAGCGACCTAGGCTTACTAAGACGTAGACGAAACACTTGAAATTTTTATCAATTGGTGCATTACTTTTTGGTTTAAACGCTAATTAATAGTTATTGTAGCAATAACTGCCCTAGTTAAATGCACATTAACCCGAGGGGCTAATAACCATATTTTTGATTTTCTTATATTTTCTTTGTGTTTCCCAATATTTCTCCGTATTTCTTTTGAATTTCTCCTATTTTGTACAGTAGATTACTGAAATGGTTAGCCCCACGCACTGACCTACAACGGCCATACATTCAACTTCATCATATTTCGTCAATTGACAAAATATTATTGAAAAAAAAACCAAAGAATACATAGAAATTGCGATTTCTTCGTTTCAAAGTTCGTTGGAAAAACTCAGCATTGAACTTTTCAGAAAATAAGCCTTGGCCAGAGCAAAAATTGAGACCCTGTATATATATCTCTGTATAGAGCATATATCTACTAGCTTTATCCTGGAACCGTGTTTGTATAGAAATAAAAGAGAGGGTAGTCTCGCGGGCTACTATCGGGTTTGTTTATCGTAGTGCGGCGGGTTTGGGAGGGGCACGGGCAGGTTTTGGGCAAAAATGCTGATTACAAGATGGGCGATTGCTCCAAGGAGCGCTTGTGTTCATTTCCTATTGTTTTCCTCGTTGGCTGATTTAGTATGGAAATTAGTTTAAAATAAATCGTTAACTGCAAAGCGTCTCTACCGCGATTAAACTTCATCAGGGTTTCCTCGAAAACAAAACACGATTGTCTACGACAGCCAATTTCACCAATTCACAGAAATCGAACATTTTCTCGCTAAAATTGTACTAAAAGTTTACGGCCATAGCAAAATATCTTTGAATGAAATGTACAGTTATTAAACTCAATGGTGTAATAAGGAATGGTTTTTCGCGAAAATATTAGTGATGTTAAGACTGAAATTAGTCTCAATAAAATGTGAACTTAAACAAATTAATCGGTTTAAGAAAAGAAAAGTTTTACTGACGAAATAGCTATGACTTCATACCCTAATTCTACGCCGTTAATCTCATCCGAATTCCGTCTTTTTACAGAAGTTATTTTGATATTGAAGATACAAGTAACTTTAAGATGAAATAAGCATAAAATCGATTTCGATAGATTTCTCCAAACACAAAATCACCTCGTCGCTTACCCTGTTTCACGCAATTAACTTAAAGGGCCACACCCGCATTTGAATTTGACCTGTTTCACGCGCTATTTTCCAGAATAGGACTGGTTGTATTTGCTACCACGTGTTAAATTTTGTTAACAATGAATTCATTGACGGATTAGATTTCAGAAAAAAAATATATATATAGTAATAATGATTACAAGCTGTACATTTTCTTGCTTAAGTTTTAAGTATAGGAATATTTGTATACACAAAATGGCCGAGGCCCCGGGGGAATTTTTGGCGATCGCCGCCGCCGCCAGGAGGCAGAGTATTGAATCTCGATCATTCCCTTTAACCACCGATTTATAGATGAAGTGAGTGCAAGCTCCCATATTTATGTTGCGTCAACGAATTTCGCATTTCCGCTATCAAGCTTAATCGGGGTTGGCACAATTTTGCCAAGGGTACGAGAAACAGGGTGGAAAAACTAGATTTTTCCGCGGTTTTTCCACCTATTGTTTTCCTGTTAAAAACCGTGTGGAAAATCGTACTTCCATGGTTTTTTCCACCTCTAGTGGCAAAATTCAATAGAAAAATAAATAATAAAAGCAGTATATTCTTCTATTCTATTCACTCTTCTTCTGGCCTTTTTTTCATCTCTCCCATTTGCAATGACCAAATTAGTCACTTAATAGATATATCAATGATTTATTTGTCATGAAAAGAGTTTTTTCCACTTTTTTCCGGTTTTTACTAGTTTTTCCCACATGTCCCGGCAAAAACCGGTTTTTGCTAACCCTGAGCTTAATGGAAGGTAAAGGTGTTTGGCGCTAGTTACGTTAGCAACCAGTCGTAATGCGCGTTTTTTCGGTTTAGTTCCTACTCCATTTAAATATTTTAACAGCTTTTACGCTGCACCAATTTTAGGGGCCCTCAAGGGGTCGGAGTGTGTAATAACTGGTGGCTTTACCGGGGAGTCGGGGTCCGGCTCTTGTAACCCGTAAAGGTGGTGGCGCACTGGGAGTTGTTAGCTCTGATCAAATGGTCCAATCTCCACCTCCACTTCGGTCAGGTTTGGGCTGCAAACTGACTCTCGGCTCAGGCTAACGGAGAGGGTCCAGGCAAACTGGCCGCCTGCTGTGGGGCGGCGGGTCTCTGTATGAGGTGCAGTGGACCTGTTTTCCGGCCTTTTGGAGCCCACCGGGATCTCCGGTGCCAGCTCTGCCAGGTTATGTGGACCACTGTGTGTCCGTCGTTCCCCTTTAGGAGCTCTTTCTGAAGGGTATGACTCTTTACCTACGTAGGTAGGGTGTCGGCTGGAGTTGCTATAGCATCCACTCTTAATCCCACTGCGTGTGCGAAGTGGAGATTGGTCGTTCCATTGCTGCACCTTCAGCTGGGTTGAGTGGCTTGCGTCGACGGGGCGACCATCAGTAGTAGGGTACTACTAAACATGCTGGATTTGTCACCTGTCCGGGCTTGTGGACGCTGGCGTAGGGCACTATGATGATAGACCTCCGGTGGTGTTGTCTTTGTTACTATTTACACCGGGCTATTTTTGGAAGAAAATAACTCAATAACCGAAAAGAAAAAAGAAAATCCAAATGATGGGAATTTACTTTTCGATGGCAAAATAGCAGAGATCAATTTAAGTTCAAATGAAATAAGTAAAATTTTCCACAAAGCTTTCTTAAACCCGAGAACAGCTACCATTTGGTGCTTGTCTGAAATCATTTTTTGTTATTCAGTTGATATCTGTTCACTGATCTTTTTTTTTGTAATCCGCGATAACTGCAGATAAGCGGTGTAATCGGCATTCCCTATTTCATTTTAAAAAATAGCTTAACTTTTAGTTAGTGAAAATTTTCCGCAAATCGGAAAAATAAAAAATTGAAATATAAATTACTTTTTAAGGGTTTTTAATGTTTTTAACTTTTTATTGATATAAAATGTCTAATAACAGTAAACATACTACAAAACACTTATAGTGTTACATTGTTAATCAGTTTAAACTAGTCTAGAGGTTTAGTTTTACTTTTAGATTCGAAAAAATTAGGCTAATCATGGAATTAAAACATTTTTATTTTTTTTCGGAAAAATACGGAAATTTTCCCGAAAAAAGGCCTCGGTCATTTGTCGACTTTGGTGTTAGTCTAGAAAAAAAAAGAAAACGAACTAAATCTGTCTCTTCTTTGAATGCGCTGGTTGATAAGTATCGCCACGCAAGTGGCGAACCCATGGTTTACTTGTGGCACCATGCAACCACAGAGAGATTCTACAAGTTTACAATATTGCATTTAATAGGACAAAATCCGAAAGTTACTGATTTTAATGGTGTACATACTTAACCAGTTTATACTGAAATACTGGTTTGTATTCTGTTTACTAAATTTACTGAAATTTCAAATTGTTATATTATTTAATTTACCAAATCATTGTATTTTATCACGAGATTGGTTCTACTGACGAGTTGGACATTTTTTTCGTCGTAAGGGATTTTAGATTTTATGGGAAATCTATGTTAGAAAACATCTTAGATTTTTATAATTGGTTTTCTTTTAAGCTTCTTTCTATGAAAAGTCTATGGGAGAGAAAAATATAGGATTTTGCATTTTCTTTTAATTTCAGATTTCCTTTAAAGCTTTTTTCGATTTAAAATCTATAGGAAGCAAAATCTAGGATTTCCTATTTTATTTTAAGCTTTTTCGATATGAAATCTATAACAAACCAAATCTAGTATTTCCATTTCCTTTAAAGCCTTTCCGATATAAAGTCTATGGTAAGCAAAATCTAGGATATCCAAGTTTATTTTAAACTAAATTCAAAATCTATGGGAGACAAAATCAAGTATTTCCGATTTTCAATGATCACCTGCCCAAGTTCTGTAATACTAATTTTAGGGTGAAATAATTTCCCCGATTTTTGGTTTCCAGAGCAGCGAGAGCTTCCACGACAGAAGCGCCATCTCTGAGGGACATTGGAAACGAAATATTGATTTTTGGGAAATGTCGTAAAATGATCGAAGGTCCCATAAACGCCGAACAAAGTATGAGCCACTGCATATTTTACATATTTCTCAACGAATTTTAATATTTTAACGTTTTTTTGACACCACTCCAACAATTCATCATCATGAGGTTCGTTATATAATATAGTTAGTTCACAATAACGAATATGGTGCTTAGAGAAATACGAAGAATTCTGCTGGGTATAAAGTTAAATATTTGTAATTAAATTTAGGAAAAATATCTGTTTCAGTTTATCAATTCAATTTATACCATGACAGCAAAAGTACACTATATTTTTTAAAATCTGGAGAAAACCTTAACTACGTACGGAATATAAAACTATCGCTAGTTTTGCGTAACTACAGGTCTAGTTAAAGTGGCGTTGAGGAAACTAACTGGCAGAATCTGCTAAAACGCATAATCGTAGAACTAGATATTTCCAACGTTTCTCCCCTTTCCATAGTGCCACTTTGCCGTTTAAGCAGTTTTGGCCACGTAGTTTTCCCCGTGCTACTTTTGTTACCTTTTAAAAAATTGTAGTTTATGAAAGTTTACCTTGCAGAAGCATTAAGTATGTTATTACCCGATGTCAAACCATAACTTAAAATATTTGCAGATACCACTTGCCGAATTTTGGTTGAGTGTAGAGACGAATTACACAATTATTGCTACCAAACAACCAATACCACTTTATATTTTAATCGAAAAGTATTTGAAAATTATATTCAAAGTATCAAAGAAAAGAAGTCCTTAAGCCTTGGTTAGCACTAACGAAAAACAACCTTATTAACCGCTTAATTTATTGTTCTTAAAATTAAATCTAAAATTTACCAAATAGTATTGGAGAAACTATTCAAAATTTACAGTATTAAAGGAAATTGAAAAATGTGTAAGGTCTTGGTTAATTGTGCTAAATTTTCAGTTAAAGAAAACAAAGCATGAATTTCGCGATCAAAATTTTTCACTGTCCCAAAAACCCACTTTCAATACAAATTGTCCATTTGATTGGGCAAAGTTGTAAATAGAATAACAGTACCTGTTAACCATACAAATATGATGTAAATTCTTCTAACATAACTACCATTTACTTTTCAGCAATGACATCGATGAGAAGTTGTCACGCAGCGTTTTATTGGGATACTTCAAAGAACAGTGAAAAGCGATATTAAACAGCCAATGACAGGAGGCAAGTTATTTTTAACAATACAATATGACCCGCCACGAAATATCTTCCATTTTAAATTGAACCAATCAATTTAAACAAATGACAATGCGATGTCTGTAAATATTACCAGTTTTCTTTATTTAATTATGACATTGCTTCACGTATCCAATCATTTTACGTTATTTATCTGTGGCTCAAGGTAATATAACTTTTTGACAATTTCCTTGAAGATGTTATAATGAAGCGCCTATTGTAAGATTAATCCAAATGTAACATATAGAGCAGGTACCGTTCAAAATAGAATAAAAATTACGGTTGACATTCAGAAACTTTGAAATCTAAAGACACTGAAATTTGAAATTCTGAAGAAGTAAAATACTTTTCAACGTAGTTTCTGGTTAACTTAAAAAGTTTGAAATGGTCAAATCGAAGAAAGTGCTTTAGTGTTTCTAAAATAAAGGCCACCGTAGCCGCTATCTTCTCTTCAAACAAAGAAAAATATTCTGGGTGAAAATACGTAACTTATGATCGAATACGGATACAAAGCACGAACTCCGACCCGGCGATCGACCCGTTGACTGGCCCGGGCACTCTCGAGGGTCGTTAGATCTATTTCCCAATGCTCGTGTCAAATAATTGTCGTATTTTCTCGTTCGAAGTCCGGAGCGAAGGTCGATGCGGAGTATACATAAAGTCGTTCTCGAATGCAGCTTCAAGTTGATGGCCGATGGAGTCCCGAACAGAAAACTACGGTGCGCTAAAGCGTCGTAAAATACGTGAAACTATAGAGAAACTTAAGAAAATACACGAGTAAGGCTTGCCCAATAAATTGCATTACTTTTTATACGCGAAGAGCCGCTGCAGGTTTCTGCGAGAAAGAATTCAATCTAAAATTTTCAACTTTACTCGGAGCTGCCCGTATTATTCAGCCACTCCTTCGTATGGATAAAAAAGGAAGTATTATAACGAAAATACGCTGAAAATAAGATTCTGCCTAAAAGCGAAACAGACGCTTCGAAACGCGAAAAAATGAACGAGAAATAGAGCAGTAAGTGCGTCAAGGCTGCTAGATTTCACTTCAGTCGTACAATTCTATCCCCAGTCAATACACCATTAAAAAAGGGCAATAGAAACACAACTTAGCAGAGGTAAATAATATATCCTTTAAGAGATGCTATCCATTTCCCTCTACTGCTAACATTATTTGTTTGAAACATCCCTTGCGAAACTGGTGAATCCAATTTTATGCCGAAATTTGGCTGAGACAAATTCGAAATTGATCTAAAAATACAATTCAAAAGGGTTTTATTTGATTCAGTTACAACATGAAGTTCAACTTTATTCAGATTCATGAAAACTATTTGATTCAAAGATAATTGGATTCAAACTGGATATCGCTTGATATCAGTTGAATCCCAATTAGGAGATTATATCACGTCATAGAAAATATTCCTACGTAGTATATATTTTATATTTTGCATATTTGGGCGGAGTAATACAGGTAATCAATTTTAAGCCGTGATGGGGTGTACGCTTCCGCGGTCTATCGGGAAAATCACTTCCCGTAAAAAAATGGATCAAAGTAGCCAAGGCACATTTTTCATTATTTTGGTCTAGGTGGATACTTCTCTCGTTAGGTGTTTTATAAACTTATGATTTTAGAAAATTCATCCGAATTGAATAGGAAAACAACTTCTCATATTGGTTTGTTGCTTTACAAATTTATTTATAGGACTGGCAAAGTGATTTTGTCAAAATCCGTTGAGTTCTACGGGATATTTACCGTAAATTAAAATAGTTGAACTATTTGTCTGTTTGTAAAAAAATAAACCTATATTTTACGGTTTTTTTTCGAAACTTTATTTTTGCCTCTGTTGACGTCAGAGAAGACGAAGCATACCATTGGTTGGACCAATTTCAACCGTCACGTTTTTTCTGAATGTCGATCATCGATAGAATAATTTCGGTTTTAATATTCACTCTAACTGCTTAACTTAAATCTATATTTTATTTTGTTCGCGGGTACAACACTATAAACATAATAGTTGAAGTTCGTTAAAATATTTCCCACGAATTAATTTAAGAATTCTAATATTTATTGAAAATACACATTGAGGTTCAGTTCAGGGTGTTGTTATACTTCCTTTCAATAAATGTTACAATTCTTAAACATAAAATTAATGTAGTTTTCAGACACAGAGTGGACCTTGTTGAAAGTTTCACCTAATGTTAGCGATTAGTGCTTTCAGAAATTAAATGCAATAAAAATCGGATGTATTTAAAGCAACTATTTATGTTGTTGAGTGAAGTATAAAGATTTTTGGAAAAATTTTGATAAATGCCTACTGCTAATGTTTGTTTGATTTTACCGAGAACGATATTTTGAAGTAAAGCGAGCGTAACTTCGACCACTTAAAGGGGAACGGCCAGGCTTTTCCAAATATGGCCTTATTTCCGTATCAAAAGATTAACAAGACGTTCAATATACTAACACGTACCTTTTTTGTCTTGAAAAAATAGCTTTTGGCCCAAAAAGTTGAAACGAAAAATAACGCCAGGTGTTTGGGTTTGAATTTTCGCCGCCATCTTAGGGGCTGCCGCCTGCGCCCCTAACCCCGTATGAGCGATTTGCGAACTATTCTAACTTTTAAAATCGCGCAATTTAGGCTTAGGTCTCGTTTAACTGGAACGCGCCGCGCGTGCAAAACAATTTTTGTTGCGTCTTTAGCAGCGCGCGCTTTTACGTTGTTTTTCTGTCTCACCGACTTCTCACCAGGTGTCGCGGCGGACGCGCGCATTTCGATTTCCCGAAATTTCTTTATTTTATTAAAAATTAACCACTCAATATTTTTTGATGCGGTTTTCGCCATAAATTTTAGTTTTTAATGGGCTATAAGGCTATCTAACTGGTTAAAGCTTGACCGTTCTCCCTTAACTGCATTTGTGTTGTTTACAATATATTTCAGCAACACAATGTTATTTGTGACGTGTTCAATACCGAATTTTAATATTTAACCACATGCAAGGATGTTGTTTATAGCCGTCCCAAGTTAAGACTACAAAGATTATTATAACATAAATTCATAATACATGTCTTAAGATAGAAGTATACAGCAATGAGCCGAAGTGAACACCACGGTTTCTTGATACTAGGAAACTGGATTATGGTTTTGGGCTGGGATATTTATGGATTTAGAAAGTGGTTAAGCTGCTAGTACAGTAGCCCGGCCACGTGATAACGTCAGCCAATTAAGCACAGCTTTTCCCCTTACATGTTTAGTATTACAGCACATCTTTGCACAAAAAGGCTGAAGCAAAATATTTCCAACTACACATTGATGTTATGTTGATTTTACGATAGAACTATTGTATAAGGTTCAGTTCAATTTAATTTAAATAGTTTTTAACTGCTGATGCGAAAAACTACGTAGAAGCTTATTAAAATTACAAAAAATTACCTAGTCATCTATTTTGTTAGCCAAACGTAGTATTAAATTTTAAAACCAATTTAAAATGAATTATATTTTACAAAAAAAAATTTAGAGGTGCCTTTTTACGCAAAACTGTTTTGGAATTTCATAAAATACTTTAGAATTAGATAAAACATTATACAATAAATAAAGTAGAATTTTTTTGGAGAAATCAATAACGAACTAATATCGCTTATTTCAAAACACGATGAATAATTGCTAACAACTAAATTGGAATGTGGAAAGACCAGTGGCGTAGCTCGAAATCCTCCGAGGGAGGGGTTCAAACATTGTAAAATATCTGAGACGGGTTTAGACGGGGGGGGGGCGAGTTTGAACACGGAAAACTTCCCATTGTCTACGCCACTGGAAAAGACCTTAAGTAGTTCGTGTCAGTATCGAGGGGCTGATCACTCCGCGTAATCGGTGTACAGAGCCTTTGACTGTACTAATGGGATTACGCGTAATCTTTGAAGTCCCTGCCTTTGGCAGTGCTAATCTAAGCGTAATCCGGTGTACAGACTTTCTAAGAGTGGTTAGCCCCTCGGTCAGTATACATCACCTCACGTCTCAAAGTTTACCTAAGCACGAAAATTGTTAAAATTGTACTGCCTAGGAATATGCACAAATAAAAAAATAATTTACTCGGTTGTAATAATCTTTGAAACTCTCTATACAATGAATTTCATCCCGCACTATATGTTGTATCCCAAAATGCATTTCGAGAAATCAGCCTGCGACGGTACATGTTTCGAGGGAATAACATCAGCGGGATATCGACATGAATACTTATGTCGTAGACGTTCTGATTATACGTTGGTATTGTTTTCAGTTAGACATAACGTAATAGCCAAGGAGATGCGGGTGCAGAATCTCCCAAAAGAGCAAATGGCATTGAGAAGTGGATATAAATGACCTATTGGCCAGTGAACCCCGCTTGGGCGAGTGGCCATATAGACCCGGATATGTTTGTGACTCAGAAAAAGACATTCCGCTACGCGACTCGAAGTAAATAAAGCTTTCCTCTTCTCCAAAATGTTTTCAAAATTTTTGGCCGAGTTTAAATTTCCGTCTAGAAAAGATGGCACCCAGCGCCTTCCTTCGCGTCGTCAGCCCTTAGCAGCGGGTGCGGCCACTACTAGAAACGCTATTAAACATAGTCCATTGCTTCTATTTATGCGGCAGGATTTTTCGCGAGCCCTGTATTACGATCTACGCGTGGTTGGCGTATCCTATCGCCCCCCCTCTTTGGTCCCCCTTAGTGCGCCCCATCTTGGTTCCCCCTTTTCTCCCCAGTTTCCATTGTGATGTTATTTTATCGGGTTGTCGGGCTGGCGCCGCGCGGACGCGACCCGGCTAGTATCGTCTTATCCATTAAGATATTCTATGTTCTATATCGCGGGCGGGATAGCCCTATCGTCATTCTGCCATAGATATATATTCGCCGTCTATTCCCGCGCCAAGGAAGCGTCTCTTCTTCCTTTCGGGGGAGCGAGGAAAACCATACAGTCCTACTTTTAGGGTGTGCTAAATCAAGGCTGTTTTTCCCCATCTCTCGCTCCTCCCGCTCCCGGCTCCTACACGCTCCATTCCGATGGAGCGGGGATTGCACTTAGAAAATTAATCCCGTATAAAGGGCGAATGAAGGAAAACCTAATGCGGACAGCCAGCCACTTTTTTTTATTCTTCTTCGACTACATATTTATCATCTTTTCGACGCTTTTCTTTCCAGGCTTGACTTTTGAATTATGTTTTCAAGAACATTTCATTTATAGAACTAATCATCATTCTCCATACCGGGAAAAAACTTTTGGACCGCGACAAAGATTACGAGGTCACACACTATTAGTGGTGCCAATATTTTGTTTTTCAATCTTGCGTTAATCGGTTTTTTGGTTTATACTACTACTTGGATAAGTTTTAAAACTAGGTTTTAAAGTTTATTATCGACGATTTAGGATCGGTTCAAACATTGTAAAGGATGATAAAATTGGCGAATAAGTAGATAAGTCCATAATGAAAAGGGATAATAAAGAAATTTAAAAACTTACTAATAGCTTGTACCGATAGGTCTTCGAGCAAACAAAAAACGCGAAACTCGGACCAAATAGATCTTCGAGTGAATAATTAAATTAAATTAAATAAAATAGCCAGAAAATCCAACGGTAGACCGGTTTCGTCCTATTTGGGACTCGTCAGTACCGTGCGGGAAATCTGGCTCGCGACTATAACACCGAATAGAGAAACTAAGCCTAAATATTAAAAATTTCAAAACGAGTTGCGTAGCAACGGAAAGCCGAATAGGGGGAGAGTGGTGGAGATAAGTATATACGTAATGTTAAGTTAAAAGGAACCACCTATCGGTACGAGCTATTAGTAAGTTTTTAAATTTCTTCAAATTTATTTAGGGTTTAGCTTTTTTATCCCTTTTCATTATGGACTTATCTACTTATTCGCCAATTTTATCATACTTTACAATGCATTCCATAGGTGGTTCCTTTTAACTCAAACATTGTAAAAACGGAGAAACCTGGATTATGTTGTTATTGAATATAATCCTCTGTGTACAGCTCTTCTATGTTTTTTTTAAATTTAAACCATTTCATAGAGTAACTTCAAATGGGTTTGTTTCAACAGTTTATTAAAAATATTTAAAACGTTTAAAATTAACATTTTTAAAAACAAGCCAATTAAATAACAAATTAATTATTAATCGTAATTAGTCTATAATTATTGTACTTAAGTGTGTCAGTTTAGTCGGAATAATTATAGATAGCTGTGTGGGTTAAAATACAATTGACGTCATACCCTAAAAACATAAGCGCCTCTAGCGAGAAAAATCCTTAAAACAAATTTATCAGGCGGCGGTCCTGCACGCCTCAGCCATACACGCCTCGGCACAGCTCTTTGCGCGCGCTCACTGTCTGTGACGACCAGGCTAGGAGCACGTATTGGCTCTAATGGCTTAGTCGAAAGTATAACAAAAATGTGTAATCGTTTCTAGAAATGGCTCTCGGTAAAAATTTAACACGCGGTAGTTAGGGAATTGAAACACTTATGTAAAACATAATTATAAAGTTTCGCTGAAACGATTAAAGTAAAGATTACCATTATTGCCCGATGAACGCAAAATATTTTGAGTAACAACTACTCCAAGTGGAAATATTTCACCTTTCTCATTATTTCACAGATTTTCCATATTTATAAGGATTTCCAGAGATTTATCATATTTATCCGCATTTCTCAAAACACAAGTTTGTCTTGAGGGTTTTTACCGTGACGTGTTATTCGATCATGACGCGAAACGTATGCGCTACAACCATGAATTTACTGTCGTCTGCCTAAAATTTCGCGTCCATAAATATTTTGAGTCCGTTTGATAAGAGCAATTATGGGTAAAAAAACGCGAAAGTTGCGCGTGAAATTAGTTTTAGTAAATCTAAAATAAATTTAGTGAGAGAATAATTAACCCAAAAGGTTATTGCTAGGTTAGCCCTTGATAAAGAATAAGGAATTTTAAAACACAAAGGCTCAAACATCTAAACCATTTTGGTTTACGTTTCTTAACAGAAGAGAATGAGAAACCCAGTCTCGACTGTGTTACTTATCAATGAAGTATTTTGACTGAATTGAAAGTGATATTTCAAAAATTCAAACATAATTCCAGCTGTAGCCGAGATATAAAAATCATTCAACCTGATGCTAAGGCTAGGTTCGATAAGTTACGTAAATGAACTAATGATAGATTCTTAAAATTATCACAAGAGGTGGAAAGAATGGCTTTCAAAAGATTCACTTTTGAATTAGTCATACTGGTAAAAACGGACATTTTAAAAACACCTTTTAAACCATAATTAATGTAAAACTTATAAATTCTAAAAACGAAACGCAAAAGGCCAAATTGACTCATTGTTCTCCACAGCGCTAGCTGGATTTTTCGCGTAATTTCCTTTCACCTCCGATTGGATCGTTTAAATAACCGGCAGAAAGTCCAGCCTTTTTTAGTTCCACATCGATATATATATATATATGCATGTATATATATATATATATATCGAAGTGGGACTATTGCTATGGACGGAATGTCGTTAAGTGTTGTTGTTTGTTTGGCGTGGAAAAGTGACGACACGGTAGATAGAGCTGCCAAAAATAATTTATATAAATTATATTAGTGACGACACCGGGATTCGAACCCAGATAGCTGCTGGCCGCGTAATCTCCAAAACCGACGCCTTTACCAACCAATTACGCCGTCCTCGTCGCATTCTAACGATAGGAAATCACATAGCCTTAACAGCTTTTGAATTGTTAAGTTAAAAGGAACCACCTATGGACTGCATTGTAAAGGATGATAAAATTGGCGAATAAGTAGATAAGTCCATAATGAAAAGGGATAATAAAGCTAAACCCTAAATAAATTTGAAGAAATTTCAAAACTTACTAATAGCTCATACCAATTTAATTTAATTTAATTATTCACTCGAAGATCTATTTGGTCCGAGTTTCGCGTTTTTTGTTTGCTCGAAGAACTATCGGTACGAGCTATTAGTAAGTTTTTAAATTTCTTCAAATTTATTTAGAGTTTAGCTTTATTATCCCCTTTTCATTATGGACTTATCTACTTATTCGTCAGCTTTTGAATTGGTTTGCCCACCCGCGTATCCTGAGGGTGGGTGGCGCCCAAGTTTTAATCCTTCGACTTAGGATGGTATTTTATATATCGAACGATAGGAAATCACATGGCCTCAACAGCTTTTGTATTGGTTTGCTCACCCGCGTATCCTGAGGGTGGGCGGTGCCCACTCTTTAACATATGATGGTAAATTATATATCAAATAATAGGAAATCACATGGGCTCAACAGCTTTTATATCAGTTTTCCCACCCAGGTCTCTTGATGGTGGGCGGCATCCACTCTTTAACTTAGGATGACAATTTATATATCAAACGATAAGAAATCACGTAGCCTCAACAGCTTTTGTATTAGTTTGCCTACCTGTGTCTACTAAGGGTGTATGGGTTTGCCAACTCCAATACACTGATGTGGAACTAATATTACGGCCTGGGCCGACTTGTTTAATAATGATAGTCGAATATGAATAAATTCATGCTACAACAAGTTACTCTGTAACGCGCATGCTCTGATCCCCATTGTCCCCGAAAGCGGCAGCCAATTAGGGCCGGTGTTGCCCTACAAGTTTCTATGGCTAGTTTGTTCGATGCGAAATTCGCTTCGATGTAGAGGCTTTTATTCAATAGTTTGTCTGTAAATAAATAATATATTTTAAGTTTTCTTTTTTCGGCAGGAAAACCTTAAACGTCATTTTCCAAAATTTGGTTTAACTTCCTACTTTTGAACATTTTTAAGTAAGGATGACCCATGTCAATTATAAATTGACTTCCAACTAAAAGTTAGAAAGCTTTCGTAAGTTAGCAAATTATTTGAATGCCCTGGGGCTTCCAAAAAGGTTGGCCCATCAAGGATAAATTGCGAAACTCAAAAAGGCGGCCTTTTTTACTCAAAGGCGGCTTTTTTTACTCAAAGGAAACGAATGATAAAAATCCCGTAAGGACCACCGAAATGAAATAAAGAATTTCTTTGGAAACGATTCTCCGCAAGCATCTATTATTATTGAAACTTAAGCCCAAAGCTTGATGGCACCCGGAACAAATTGATACAAAGCGGAAAATTAGTTACTTAATTCGCGACCGAAAACTATTGCCATCGAAACCTAGATGGCTAGCGGGTTAAAGTAAACGCTATTAGTTTTTCCTCGCGGCTATTGGTAAATTTCACTTTATACCATTATTATAATATAATTTTAACATCTTTTGATAAGTAAAAAAAAACGTTTTATGACTTTTTAATTTGGCTGTAGCAGACGCCAGTAGCGGCGCTAAGGTTTTTTTCACAGGTGGGCTAATTATTTTGTGGCCCCTAAGAATATTGTGGCCCTTAGCGGGAACCTTGGATTGACCATATTTCGCAAAAATGGTGAAATTGAAAAAACCCCAGATTTTCCAGGAAGCGAGAAGAGCAAGGTAGTTTTATTGTTGTGGCTCTCGTCGCGTTTTCTGGACCCCCTACTGACCTTGTATCCGACCTGGAGGGGACACGTGCATGCCTGGGATATTTCCTTAAATTCCCTTAAGCCCTTTTCTTTTCAACTTTCTCTCAATTTCCGCTCCCTACTATATTTTTGAGTAAACGAATTTTGAAAGATTTTTTTTCCAGAAAATCGTTTCTTGGCAATAAAAAAAATTTTTAGAGATAAAGAAAATTCTTAAATTAAAATATGTGGCCTCTTAATTATAAACATGTGGCCCTTTTAATATAAATATGCGGCCCCTCTCAGAAATGCAGGGGGGCTAAAGCCCACTTCAGCCCACCCTTAGCGATGCTACTGGCAGACGCTAGATCATAGTCGCTACCTCGGAGAAGCTAGCCCCGTTAGACCACCTAGACGCTCTTTCAAGTGGTGTCGTTTCGCATTTATAGACTTTCCGCTAACTTGGAAAATGGCGATCAAAATTAATGGAATTATACGTAACTTTAGTTCTACTTAACCGATGGGCACGAAATAAAGTTTAAATTGTAGGATAATTTATTAATCATATTTGAAGTGAAGCGAGCGTAATGAGCGAAGCTTACTGACTTTTGACTCCAATGAAGCGTTATCAGTTACGCTGTTTTTCAAAAACCACTGAACCCAAGGAATTTTGGGCCATTTGATCGAACACCATACGCAGTGCCGTCGCCAACAATATACAGGACTAGGCTGCTGTCTACTGGAGTTACAAAGTTGTAACCTGGCCACCTGAATTAAAAGGCTTCAAAAGTCGCTTGATGACTTAGGCCTAAGGTGGTGCCTTGGGTATTAGCCTAGCTGATTATTATTATTAGTTTCCGAACGATCTAATAAGGGGCCTCCAAATTGAAATTAAAGGACCCAAGTGCAAACCAAAATCGGCAAATATTAGATATTTAACCAATTGTTTAGAATAAACGATATTGTTATCCATCTTTGCTTGCTGTCTGCTTTTAGCAGGGTTCTCGGCAGCACTTAAGTTACTTGTTTCATTTTTGAACGAAGCAGAGTATACTGTTTATATAACGCTTGTTGGAATAATGGAAACATTTCGCCCTTACGGTATGCAATAAGTGTTTCCTTTTAACCACCATGTAGTATTTTTGGCATATTTAGGCTTAGCAAAACACTACGTTCTGTTTACAGGTGAAAAGTTTCCATTTATTTCAAGAAGCGCCAAATAAACAGTAACTTGCACGTCCTTTCTTCAGCCCTTAAAGTCTGGTATCATTAGGTGCATTTCACAATTCACAATACCGATTATGCCAACCTATAGTAGCTTAACTGGCTTATATTTTCTCAATAGGCGCTTAAATAAAACATCTTGAAGGAAATCACCAAGATGTAATATTTCTGAGTGTCAGAACCTGCAAGCTACTTTTTATATAGTACTAGTTGAAATAATAGAAACTTTACACTTTTAAACAGAACGTCATGTTTTTGCTAAGCCTTAATATGATAAAAAAACGCTACTTCGTTTAAAGGAAACACTTGTTAAATACCGTACAGCTGAATAGTTTCCATTATTTCAACAAGCACGATATAAACAGTAATTTTCGGGTCCTGGTTCTCAGAAATATTTTTACTTGTCGATTTCATTGAAGATGTTTCATTGTAGCGTCTATTAAAGAATTCATGCAAAGTTATATCAAGCACCCGGTAGTACGAAGAAAGCAGAATGCAGTAAAACTTGGAAACAGAAACGTTGGACTAATGAATTTCATGTTGTTGATTGACTTGTGTGGTCTGTTCAATCTGTTGCAGTAGAGTTCCGGCATATAGAGATATGAAACTCTAAAATTTTCGCCGATCTCAGCTCCGCCTGTACGTAAGGAGTAATCGTTTTCGGAAATTCGGTTATTTTTATTTTGTTTGTTTACATTATTTATTTTTAAAAAGAGAACAACGAATTTTTACCTCTCAAGGGGACAAAGTCGACTAGGAGAGGTTATACAATCACCGTGTCTGTCTGTCTGTCTGTGGGTGGGTCTGTCTGTCTGTCAGGCCTGCGAACGCGTTCGCCTTTTCGGGGCAAAGGGTAATCATTGCGTACGCAGTTTCTCGAAATTTCTGCGTTCAGAGTTTCTCGAAGGGTTGGCAAAACCACCGTGTGACGGTGAGCGTTAACGGATTGATTAGCGGTTGGGTTTGGTTGGTCTTTTTTCGTCAACGCTCACCGGATATTTCGTTATTGTTATGTTAATGTGTAGGTCGTGAATGTTGAGTTCGTGTTGTGAATGTTGTTGGTGTTGAGTTTGTGTTATGATTTTTGTGGATGTTGAGTTTGTGTTATGACGGTTAATGTGTAGGTCGTGAATGTTAAGTTCGTGTTGTGAATGTTGTGGGTGTTGAGTTCGTGTTATAAATGTTGTGGGTGTTGAGTTTGTGTTACGATTTTTGTGGATGTTGAGTTCGTGTTATGACGGTTGTGGATGTTGAGTCTGTTGTGTTTGTATGGGCGTTTTCTCTCTAACTTCTTCTTAATGACTTTGGGACGGACCGAGTGCTGAGTGTTATGCAACCTCTCAACGTCCAATGGCAGGGTTTCCACGAGTTGTACACGGTATTCGTCTTAGTATCAATTTGCGATTACTAGGCGCTGGCCGGGAATCGAACCCGGGTCTGCCTCGTGAAAGAGATGTACTCTAACCACTCAGCCACCAACGCCTGTTAATTTACGGTGTTTTTCTGAAAAACAGCTTTGGCGAATGTCCTTTACAAAGTTATAACGTTAGGTACTATAATTTATTCTACATCATTTTAAATATTTATAAATTATATTATACCTTGGGGACGAGCCGGCGAGTCGTCCCCAAGGTATATATAGGTAACGAGCGTTTTAACATTAAAATCGATAAAACTCGATGCCTTCACGCTATGGGAAAGTTAACTTAAAAAGTAGATATTTTGGTGCTGAGGTACCCATAAGTTTAAGTAACTTTTAGACACCTGTACAGGTAAAACGGCTTGGTTTGTGATGAAACTTTTTTAAAGGGATTTTCGTTTATAGTTTAAATTAATTTCCTAGCCATATTATTTCTATTAAATTTGAAAAGAAAGGTTATAAATAATTTTTCAAGAATTTTACTGATTTCAATTTACACCAGGTAGCGATAGCATCTAGGTTCAGCAAAAATTGACGTTGTTGCGCTAGCCTCTTTTGTAATGACTTTGGTCCATGAAAAATGAAATAAAATGGCGTTCATGCGATGCGTTAGCTCGCGTTTCTTAAGCCTTGGTATTCTAGAAAATTTATGTGTCGAATAATAAAATGAGTCAGCGTGGTGAAGCGTGGTGTAGTGGTTATAGGCGTTAGTATTCTATAGCCATTAAGTCCTAACGAGGTGGGTTCGAATCTAGTTCGGATGGGTTTCATTTCGATTACCATAACCAAGAACGTATATATGTATAAGCACAAAAGGCATCGCTTAGACCAGGATTTATTCGGTTTCAAAATTACTCAACCCTAAAATCCGTGTGCAGCGCGCGCTTGAACTAGAAATGGTTTTAACCGCGCTCCACGCGTGGTTTTTTTGGGCGGAGTTATACTGTAACCATTTAAATCATGTCACCAGGCGCCAATTTGATCGTTCAACCAAGGATCCTATATGTTAGATATATGATCCTTGGTTCAACGTTCTTATTATAACCGGGTGACGGTAGGTACCTCGACTTTTATATAACCGGGCGACGGTAGGTACCTCGACTTTTATACAACCAGGCAACGGTAGTGTGTGCAGTACATTAACTTGGGAAAAGTTCAACCTCAGTGTTTCCTAAAGTAGACCTTATGCCTGATGAAATTAGCGAACTAAATTTTATTGATAAAATGTTAATTCAGAAAGTTAAAGTATTCCAAAGTAATAAGAATATAAGAGCCCTTGTAAAAACATTCTCTTGGTCGGAGTAGTGGCATACTTCTTTGATATCAAGTGGCTGGAGACCAGTTTATTTCAAGTCGGTCAGTTCTCGATAATTCACAGTCCAAATACGGCCAAATATTCGTCTACTATATACTTTTGTCAAAATCAAGACAGATAGAGGTTTCTTACTGCGATATTAATGGGTTTACATTGAAAAGCAGCTGTCATTGGACTAGTGCCATATATTTGTCTAACCCATGCGACTGTGAGGACCGGAGAATATAAGAGCCCTTGTAAAAATATTCTCTTGGTCGGAGTTGTGGCGTACTTCTTTGATATCAAGTGGCTGGAGACCAGTTTAATTCAAGTCGGTCAGTTCTCGATAATCCACTGTCCAAGTACGGCCAAATATTCTTCTACTATATACTTTTGTCAAAATCAAGACAGAAAATGTTTCTTACTGCGATATTAATGGGTTTACATTGAAAAGCAGCTGTCATTGGACTAGTGCCATATATTTGTCTAACCCATGTGACTGTGGGACCGGATAATATAAGAACCCTTGTAAAAACATTCTCTTGGTCGGAGTTGTGGCGTACTTCTTTGATATCAAGTGGCTGGAGACCAGTTTATTTCAAGTCGGTCAGTTCTCGATAATTCACTGTCCAAATACGGCCAAATATTCGTTTACTATACACCAGTTGGGTATGCAAAAGAAAAAAGGTGTATAGAATTGAGCGATTGCAGAAATTAGAATTCTTATGAGCTTACAAAATTGGTACACTATTTCATGTAAAAAAAACCTTTCTAGAAAAATTTGTGATAATTCCTTATTACAACTGTTTGTTTTGTCAAGAATTTATTTATTTATACCTAGGGAGAATATCTAAGTCGAGACGGTTTTTAGCCTTTCTCTCAATCCACCCGTTGGTCCCCCCAGTACGCTCCTCCGATTAAAATAAAACGAATAGTCCCGGTATTTCATTGGCTGCTTAAAATATACGTCACCTAACGCGATGGAAATCAAACGCCCGTGACGTTTTTTCTTCCCCCCCCCGCGCGAGATGGGGGTAAGGGGTTCAACGTGCCCGGCAATTGTCGCAACATAATCATTCTTCCTAAGTATAAATAAATACATTCATTCTTGGTTTTGTCTTTTGACTGTCTGAATTTTTAATTCCCACCATCAGGGAAGCAAACTAAAGAATTTTTTCAATTACACCGCAACATGAAAAGCGTTGTCTTTTATTTTACAGACACTCAAAATCCAGTTCAAGACAATAAGCTAATGCTTTATGTCAACTAGCGAATTATAAAGCCAAGTGCCTGGCCTTAGTGTATAAATGCAGGATTATCTTTTAATTGATTAATTCTGGCTGAAAGTCAGTGGGTTTGTTGAATAACGAGGTGGCACCAAAATATTTATTAAATATGGTACAATGTTATAATTAAGTTTAAAATCATTTTAATTTATAGATAGAATAGAATTAAATAAAATGGAGAAATAAGTTACTATATGCAAGTTGCTAAATAACTTCATATGGTTTGATATGAAAAGTGCCATTGTACTAACTTTGAAAACTTATTTTATTTTTGGAATGACAAAATTTATCAAAAAAAAATATATATTTCAATATTGAATCAGGAACTGTTTTGATTTATAAGTATAAACATGAAAAAAGTTATCTCTGAAAGAGATCATTTTAAATGTTTTATATTTCATAGTTTGAGGATTTTTACTTAATAGAACTTTTGTCATCTGTTTATGTTGTAATTTTATAAACAATGGCATTATTATTTTAATGTACGTATTTGAAATTCAATTTATTACAGTTAATATAACAGTACATGAGCTATTTGATGTTACTTGGACACCAAATAAATAACTCATAACAAAATATAACCTTTTATGAGGAGATATTTTTTATCTAAAAATGAAAACCCTGTTCATTATTGTTTACATTATAATCTAGTACAATGGTCCTGAAACTTTTTTCATTTTATTTCTCAGTTTAGAAGAAGAGACAGATATTATAGGAAAAAGCTCAGCTACGCTGAGGAAAAAGGAGATATATAGGTAACCCTGGGCATTTTAGTGCGGCTAAGAAGGGACAGGTATTAGAGAAGATAGTATCAATTGAAACGCCCTAACTGGCATCCCACCTAATGACATCTAATTAAGTGGCATCGTAAAAAGGGACATTGTCCTAAGTAGAATCGTACCTAGTGGCATCGCCCTAAATGGTATAGTACCTAGTGACATCGCACTAAACGGAATCGTACCTAGTGGCATCGCCCTAAGTGGCATTGTACCTAATCTGGTACTGAAATCTGGTGTGTATTGAGAGGGGAGTTTTGCTTTTCAGCCTATATATAACGGCCTTTACATACTAAGTAGGCAAACTTTACCCGTATTTCAAAATTAAATTTTAGTTATGGTAGTGTTATTACTATTTACATGTTTCATTTAAATACTAAATATATCCCCATAAAATAAATCGAGAATTCTATATTATAACGTTAAAAATATATAGTCCCACTAGTAGTGACATTTTCAACATTGCCTGGCGTCATCACAATAGCTTTATTAGGGCATAACATTTTTAGGAAAAATTATTTCTCAGTGGTAGAGTAAAATTGGTAACGTCACCGTAAGATTATCTTGGGAACTCTAGAGTGCCGACGTGCCATACCTTAATTGGAAAATGGTAAGGCTTTTGAAATTTACTCCTTACGTCATCCAGCGCGCACTGGCCCACGAATCAACGTTTTTATTATATTAAAATTCTTTTCAATCCTAATTCAAAATAGGAGTGTACTAACTAAAATTTAATTGTGAAATACGGGTAAAGTTTGCGTACTTACGACGTTAGTATGTAAAGGTCGTTATATATAGGCTGAAAAGCAAAACTCCCCTCTCAATACACACCAGATTTCAGTACCAGATTAGGTACAATGCCACTAGGTACGATTCCGTTTAGTGCGATGTCACTAGGTACTATACCATTTAGGGCGATGCCACTAGGTACGATTCTACTTAGGACAATGTCCCTTGGTACGATGCCACTTAATTAGATGTCATTAGGTGGGATGCCAGTTAGGGCGTTTTCAATTGATACTATCTTCTCTAATACCTGTCCCTTCTTAGCCGCAGTAAAATGCCCAGGGTTACCTATATACCTCCTTTTTCCTCAGCGTAGCTGAGATTTTTCCTATAATTAATCTTATATTTAATGAAATATTTATAAATTATATTAATCTTATAATTAATGAAATATTTTAGTATTTTAATGTAAAATTTGATCGTGATCAGGAATTTAACTCGGGTCGCATTGTAATAATGCGCATAGTTCACCGCCGAGCCACTGACTTCCTTAGGGAAAATATTAAAGTAAAGGAACAATTATGATAAGGCGGGTTTTTTTACTAAACGGATTAATACAATATCTGTATATATTGTTTATTGAACTTTGTTTGTTTATTCTTTGGTACGGTTTTTTTTGTTTTAAATTTTTGTTAAATTCTTAACAAAATTTCGTTAAAACACAAAAAGTAGTTCATTGTTACCTTTTAATAACGCTTAGAAAAAGGATAATTTTTCAAAACTACCGCGGAAACTATATCAAAGTAATAATATAGCGCCACCGTGTGGGAAACTATCAATTAAACCGGGTTAAAAATATAATCTCTTCAATTTTTCGAACTTTAGTCAAATCTCGACGGGTCAAAAAAAACACAAAATAAAGGTATATAAAGCCGTTGCCGTCAATATAGAAGAAATCGTCTTTCTTAGTTCTTGGCTGTCAGACGAACTACTACAGGAAGGGGTTCTGGTGTCGGTCAAAAGTTATGAGGTAACTTTGCGGTTTTAATTAGTATGTTCGGTCTTCGGTCAAGAAAAGAGTTAAATTGTGTTTCGCGTTTGGAACGTGAGTGAATGGACTTAAGTGTATAAACAGTGCGTGTTTAAGACTGAAAGTGTTAAAGTAATTGTGAACTAACTCAAGTCAGCTGTAAGATAAAATTGATTGTTATTATTTTTTGAATTCGAATAACCTAATTCTACCCTTGAAATTATCAATTCAACCTGTGAGGGTAATTAAGTAGACTGGAAGTAATTAGTAGAGAACAGATCTCAGCTGTTAATTTATACAGAGTGTATAGTTAGGTAGTTTGAATTTAGTTAAAATTACTCAGTATAATTTATGATATTTACTTAAGTGTAAGTGTGTTTTGGTTTATGTTTCAATCACGATGAACTAAGACAAATCTAGTCTTAGACACTTGAGTACCAGTTCTGTACAATTACGTAGAAATGATATATATTGTTGTGTCATTGATGAAAGTTAAATCTAGAACGTTCCATAGACTGTTCTGAATAAAAATAAACATTTATAATTTTGCATAATTCTGGTTGCCATTTTATTTTCTAATCACTCGCCCACAACATTACAGTTCTGGCAATCCCGAATCAAATAAATTTTCGATATAACGGCGACGGGAAATTATTCTCGCAAATTTATCACGCGGCCTTAGGGAATATTCTTTTAACAAAATTTCGATAAACTATCGTTTAATTAAAATCGGCCCGATTCCGTTAAAATTATAAACCAAAAAGCGAACGGTCGTTATAATACCCTCTGTAAATATTTATTTCATTAAAATTTGTTTCGTATTATATTCAACTGATAAACTTGTACTAGAGGGTTTAATTCAATTGTGCATTGTTGTAGTACGTCTAACTCACTGTTGTAACTACTTAACTTATGATATTCTGAATAAATTAAAATTGGTCGTTTCGTCTCAATTATTTTAATTATAATTAAAATTTTATACCGGGCGGGATAGAACTGGGATAACATTTTTAACAAATAACTCTAAATTGCGGAGATATATCTTTAAGGGTTATCTCGAAATTAATACCACTAGGGACAATTCTTCCGAGGAGAGGTATATTTTGGCACAAGAAATTTTATTTTAAAACATTCTTCACCCGACTAGTTTCGGACTAGGGCTGTGCGAGTACTCGATCATCATCGAGTACCCAACATATTTTTAGGTCCGGTACCCGAACTCGTAACTCGATTAAGAAAAATATATACTCGTCGAATATCGTGTATCGAAACTTTACATATTCGGTTACTCGAATACTCGAATACGCCGCCTTGCTGAAATCGTCAGGTTATTATTTTTCCCATCATGTTCGGGTACTCGACTATTTGACGAGAATTTTACTAAATTTTGTGTTTCCGCCGCAATAATTTCAACGCAACGCTCTGATATTACTATATGGCTTTTGTTCTCCTTGAGTTCGGATGGCGCTTTGGCGGTTACGGCGCCGTTAGGCTTAGGTTACTTAGGTATCAATTTAGTAGTTTAAATGTTTAATACAGTTAGTCAGTCAACTTATCTGTGAACTATTAAGTTTTAAATCGTTAATTCGTTATGAATTAGCATGTATAAATTTTAATACAGTTATGAATAATCAAGAATACCGTTATGAATAATTAAATAAAATTACCCGAAACAAAACTCGATCGAGTACCCGAACGTTTTTGGTAACTACTCGACTACTCGAATAAGGAATATTTTGGCTTAATCGAGTACTCGATTACCCGACTTGACAAAAATACTACCCGACTCGATACTTAACGAAAAAAATTTCAGATACTCGGTACCAGACTCGATTGCCGAAAACCACTACTCGCACAGCCCTAGTTTCGGACACGTTATCGGACCGTCATCAGGGGTATGTATGGCCAGTTTACAATTTTTCCTCGTATTTAGGAACTTAAAAAACATTGTAATATCTCAATTGAATTAAATTTATTAGAATCCTACTATATTAAAAAATCTAAAGATAAATGTAAATGTTTAAACCGTGATTTGGAACCGGGGGTAGACTACATCAACATTTGCGAAAAAAATTATTTAAAAAAAAATACATGTAACTAAGGTTATAAATACGAGGAAAAATTATAAACGGGTCATACATACCCCTGATGACGGTCCGATAACGTGTCCGAAACTAGTCGGGTGAAGAATGTTTTAAAATAAAATTTCTTGTTCTCCTTTTAAAAATAAGTATATCTGTGCAAGTCGATAAAAACTTTATTAATATGTTGACATTATGTTTTTAGGGCTAATACAAACGAAGAAGATCACGTTAAACCAAATTTTTTTATAATTTATTACGATAATATAAATAAGTATTTTTTAATATATGTAAATAACATGCATATTTTAACTGTTTGTCGTTTTGTTTACTTTATTGTTTTAGCACAATAATTAAGGAGTTTGGTTTTGGATATTTGGGTAGACAAAGGGTCATTCCATGTCAAATGTCCCGTTTTTGAAAAAAATGCCCCACGGCACCATGCGCGATTTCGACGAAAATTTACACGTTAGTAATTAAGATACTTTTGGTGGGAAATCCAAATTCTTAGCCCTATATTCATCGTTGTTTTTAAAATATGATTTTTTAAAAATATTATGTATAAAGTGTTCATTTTCAAAACGACGAAAGTCCCGGTATTTTCGTTCAAATAAATCTAAAAGTATAAAAGGTAACCCCATCAAACTTTTTACACTATAAATATGGGTAGTAGAGAGTAACTAGCATAAATATTATACAATTTGTTTAATTAGATTTTTAATTATAAATTGTTGAAAACGACGACTTTTACTCGAATGTCACCAACTGAGGTAAACTAAAAAGGTTTCTGTCGCGAAGGTATTAAATATGAAATAAATATTGAAGTTTATAATAAGTAACATGGACCCAATAAACACGAAAATTACGTTGAAAAAAATCTAGTAAATTTAGTTTCTGAAATATAGTTAATTGAACCGATCCATTTTTTTAAAATTACGGTATAAAGGACAAAAATATACAGAAAAAAAAACAACCCGTTGAAAGCTGAGATTTCAAGCTACGAAATGCATAAATAAAAAAGATGTATATGAGAGACCTTCAACCTAAAAAATAACTCTTAAAAATATGCTATTTTATATTAAAAACAAATGTTATTTTACATTTTATAAAACAGAACAAAAAACTTTAGAGCAAAATATTTTAATTTTGGTTTGGTTTTTGGGTGTTCTATTATTACTATTAACAAATCCTTAAATAATTAAGGAACTAAACAAGAAATAAATATTTTATCTGCGAAATTTTGATCGAAACAATGAAAAAATTATTTTCCAACGGCTTTCAGGAGCAAAATTTTCTTGTGATCTAATTTTCTAAGAACAATTAGAACATACGTTTTACCATCAGAACGTATTTCAAGTTTAACTACTGATATTATATTTTGAAACGGCACCCAACATACGTCTTCTCTTCTTGGCCAAGAAAGCTTAAGATCTTTTCTACGAAAGCAACTAACAGATACGCCAGTTTACAGTCGACCAAAACAAACCAAATACAAAAACCAGAAGAGATGTATGCCTGGTGCGTTCAAAATGTGACCCATGTTCAATTTGGTAACGTCTCTAAAAAAGACGTTGATAAACAAGTGGAAAATTTTTGCCTCAACGAAAGATATATCGGAGTAAAAACAAATCCCGGTACTCGATCGCACCATGCGTTTCTTCCGATAAATGCAAATGAACTTGAGATCAAACGGATATCTGAGGATGAATTTGCGACAAGAGTTGTCCTGTTCCAAACGAACCGTGCGGACGTTTTAACTTGAGAAGATTGCGTGCCAGGAACATTTATTGCATGTACATATGACGAAGATTGGTACATTGGGAACATTGTAAAATGCTGCGAAGAAGAAAAAGGCGTATCTGTTAGTTTCTTTCGTAGAAAAGATCTTAAGCTTTCTTGGCCAAGAAGAGAAGACGTATGTTGGGTGCCGTTTCAAAATATAATATCAGTAGTTAAACCTGAAATACGTTCTGATGGTAAAACGTATGTTCTAATTGTTCTTAGAAAATTAGATCACAAGAAAATTTTGCTCCTGAAAGACGTTGGAAAAAAATTTTTTTTCCTTGTTTCGATCAAAATTTCGCAGATACAATTTTTATTTCTTGTTTAGTTCCTTAATTATTTAAGGATTTATTAATAGTAATAATAGAACACCCAAAAACCAAACCAAAATTAAAATATTTTGCTCTTAAGTTTTTTGTTCTGTATTATAAAATGTAAAATAACATCTGTTTTTAAGATAAAATAGCATATTTTTAAGAGTTATTTTTTGGGTTGAAGGTCTCTCATATACATCTTTTTTATTTTTTCATTTTGTAGCTTGAAATCTCAGCTTTCAACGGGTTGTTTTTTTTCTGTATATTTTTGTCCTTTATACCGTAATTTCCCCTAAAGCACTACCATGTTTTGCAGTTTTTCAAAAAATGGATCGGTTCAAGTAGCTATATTTCAGAAACTAAATTTACTAGAATTTTTTCAACGTAATTTTCGTGTTTATTGGGTCCATGTTACTTATTATAAACTTCAATATTTATTTCATATTTAATACCTTCGCGACAGAAACCTTTTTAGTTTACCTCAGTTGGCGACATTCGAGTAAAAGTCGTCGTTTTCAACAATTTAAAATTAAAAATCTAATTAAACAAATTGTATAATATTTATGCTAGTTACTCTCTACTACCCATATTTATAGTGTAAAAAGTTTGATGGGGCTACCTTTAATACTTTTAGAATTATTTGAACGAAAATACCGGTACTTTCGTCGTTTTGAAAATGAACACTTTATACATAATATTTTTAAAAAATCATATTTTAAAAACAACGATGAATATAGGGCTAAGAATTTGGATTTCCCACCAAAAGTATCTTAATTACTAACGTGTAAATTTTCGTCGAAATCGCGCATGGTGCCGTGGGGCATTTTTTTCAAAAACGGGACATTTGAAATGGAATGACCCCAAATGAGAATAACCAAGGATTTACAATCAAATTTTATAACTAGCTATTATTTACATCAAGTGAGAATCACATTGTGAAACGAAATAAAATAATAATGAGACGTAAAATACGGTGTAATTATCCAGCTGAAGAAGGAACAGTTCCTCCGAAACGTTGGATGTCAAATAAATATTATTGTGAATTTTAAACCTTTTTTGTCTCTATTTATTAGTTGATATATCCATTAATGTTGAACTTTAAGCATCTTGAGATCTAAATGTTTCTGGGCTTTATTATATTTGTGATATAGATAATGTTTTTTTTAATGTGCTGGGGATGGAAAATTGTACAATAATTTTTAAATTATTTTCGAAATATTCAACGCACGTGGCACGCTGTTCCATCCCTTCTTTTGGAATAAAACAAGTTTTGTCAATTGTCCTTGAAATAAATCTGGAAATTCGGTTTTTAACTTTTTTTCATATGTATGACCATAGGCAAAAGTGTATCAAATTTGTGACTTATCTCCGTTACATATTTCAGAACATTTTCTTTCGGTATTGTCATAACACTGAATGACGATGAATCACGTATCTTAAATGAAACTAAAATATTAGACTGACTGTGTGTCGGATTGCTATGTACAAGTTGATTTCGGCATAATTCGCTACTCGTAATACGATATAATGAGATATATTTAGAATGCATTCTTCCATATCATCACAACAATTGGCATTTGATGGTTTATAAGAGAGTTAACGGATGAACTCCTGTGACTGTAAGAACCTTTGAAGTGGTGTGGGGTGGGGTGGTCTCGACACCCTCTCTTCATTCTAATTGAGCCAAAGAAATTATCAAGGAAGTCTTGAGATATTATCCCTGTTAAAAGATATTCAAACCCATAATTTTGTTTCAAATCAGCAAAAATTAATGTCATGCTGGTAATGGATAATTTCCAGCCTTCAATACATGATAACGTCTTTGTCCTGCAACCCATTACTTTCCATTTCTCAAGCCAAGACCGAGCTTCCTCAAATATTTTGGGATGTTCAGATCCATCTCTAATTGGTCTCTTATACGTATTTATTGACAATTGCAGCAATCAAACAAACCGTTCATACGGTCTACAAACTCTGCAGTGTAAGCTGCTTCTAATGGCAACTCTCCAGTACATATTGCTGCTTCCATACCATTAGCGACACTCTTGCTAAAAGTTTGTGCAGCGAGATATACTTTCAGCTTTTAAATGGGGATAAATTTAAATGTTTTTTCTTTAACTTGTGAGCTGCACGAAATTTTCCTAATTTTACATCTATGTTGTAAAATTTTCGAAGGTACTCCCATTTGACTGTCAACGATGAAAATATTTATCTCCAAGTTGTTCCTGAATCCTTACAATCTTGACCAAGTGGGGAACATCGTCGAAAAAATACCTTCTCTTCGTCGATGGTAACAAAGGGTTTTTCGAGTAAATTTTCAATTTTTTTAACAAAGCTTGATTATTAGATCTCTGGTCGCACACAACAGCTTTAACTATCAGACCAGCATTTTTTAAGTGAGCAATTCCTTTATCAAGTAAAAGCTTCGTTTGCTCAGCTGGACAGGAATCTTTTGTAAGAAAAAAACAATTGACTGTTCCCATTTGTTTTTAGGCCCTTAACCGTGAAAACCAACGCTTGTTTAACATAATCAGTAGTGCGGCGTATGGGACATAAATCAACGAAACCCTCTATTTCGTTCTCCTTAACGTTGTAAGTAAGAGCTTCTGTAAGGCTCATTTCATCAAATGCAAACAAGCATAAACGTTCACTTATTGATTTATTTTCAAACATAGCTTTGAGAGCGCAAATTACATTACCGTCAAAGCCAGGCTTGATTTCAAATTGAGGTATCCATTTCCGAATGGTATTCTTCGTTGGCAAACACAAGACATTTTGCCATTGACGATATGCTTGTGGGCTATGGTAGTACAAGACAGTGCCCCGCTTTTGTTTTTGCTTGTATAACACCTCCCTCTAGCTTTTCTAGATCCCAACTTAAGCTTGTAGTCAAAAATATTCTTAGCAATGTCTGATAGATTTTTTTTGCTTTTATTCCTGTGTTTTGACCAATTTAACATTTAATTTTTTGATTTGTAACTGCATTTTTCTTAATTTTTTGATTTATAACTGTATTTTTCTTAATTTTAACTTATGTTCATTGATGGTTTTTAAATATTATTTTGATCTTCTGGTCTTAGTTTCGGAGTTTTGAATATTTTTGTTTGCATATATTCTTATTGTTTTGAAACCCACTGCTTGAACCGTTTTAATTGTATATATTTTAAAATCTACTCTACCAAATTTGGGCTCCCCCGCAGGATATCAAAAGGGCCCTTTAAAAAAACCATTTTTTTATTTTCCCCATTTTTACAAGCTCTCTGAAAATATTGCCAGATTTCTACATTTTTACTAATAGTTAAAGCATAATTTTTTTAATTATTTAAAAATTTAAATGAATTAAAAAATCAATACTTAAAACGAAAGAGCCCCTTATTTGGTGAAAATGTCATGCCCCCTCCCGCGGTAGTGGGGTCTGCGGGTATTTAGTTACGCCACTGAATCTGCTACTTGACCCTTATATTTTCCAATGTTTTGGTGTTTTTCTCCATCGTCCACGTAGGTCAAGAATGAATATATGTGGTGTTATTCGTAGCTTAGCTCTGTACTCCTGTACAACCTGGATAATAATATTTAAAAATTATATTTATTATATTTAGTTTTTGTTTCCTTACATTCTGAAGATGTGGCACTAGCATGGCGAGTCTTCTTTCGGTAATGTTATAACTTCAAGGAGAACTCCTGTACAAATATTATTATAATACCCGAACACTTCCCAATGGTATTTAATTCTAACTGGTTTCCGTTATTTTTGCTTGAACTACTAATATTACCATCATTATTATTTATTTTTGTAAAGACGTGTAATAATCAGCTGGGCTAATACCCAAGGCACCACCTTAGGCCCAAGTCATCAAGCGACTTTTAATTCAGGTGGCCGGGTTACAATGCTTAGGAGGGTGGTGGCAAGCCCTTCATTCCACGCGAGCCAATAGCTCCCTACACTCACTATTACCATTAACCTCCAAAAGTTTTTATGGAAATGGGAAACCGAAGAACTCGAGGGAAAACCCCTTTATCCAGTGGGGAGTGAACTTGCAAGCTCAACGCACGAGTGGTTCCTAGTTTTCACCCAGTGCTACAAGCTGGAACCGAACCCGGTTCCTCTTGCTGCGAGGCGAAAGTGCTAACCACTCCGCCACCACACCTTAAAAAATAAAAAAAAAACATAAATCATTTTTACTTTTCAATGCTTGTATATTATTCTTAGAATATGTTGTAGGAATAGCTGTTGGTGTAAGTCTGTTTTTGGTTTTATCATTCATAAAACCGGATTCTTCAAAATGTATAGCGCATATTTTGTGATTATGATGAAGATAATCTGTATCTTTCGAAGAAATATCACGTCTCCCTACATTTTCTAACCATTTCTCAGAAAAACACACCATTTAGGCCTAATAAAAATTACTTATTACAACCGTTCTTTATCGTTTGGAAATTTAAATAGAGAAATACGCTGTTTTTCTTTAGAATGGTAGCAAAGACGAGCCGAACAATTATACTCCAGGCATTTTAGGTAAATAAAATTAAAAAGACGAAAATGCGTTTGAACTTTTTGCGTCTAAAATCCTCGGTTCAGAATGCACACTTACTCCTAACCACCGGGGTCGCTGATGCTAGGATTTTTTTGTGGTGTTTTCGTCGGAGTTTCATATCTCCATATGCCCGGATCCCTGGTTGCAGTCTATATTCCTACCTCTTAATTATGCAAAATTCGGAGCAGTGCGCATTACCCGCTTACACACCTTAGTGGAAGATGATTTGCTCAAAGAAGATTCACTTAAAATTATTAATGTGTGTACTAGGGCAAAACACACATCATGCCGTAGTGCAGAGTGTTAAATGGGGATTTAAAAATAAGTCAAAGCTTCCTCCAATTGTTAAAATCATTACAGTTCAGTCATTTGTCGATGGTTCAGCTACGGAAGAGAAGCAGAGTGTTAAATGAGGATTTAAAAATAAGTCAAGCTTCCTACAATTGTTAAAAACCTTACAGTTCAGCCATTTGTCGATGGTTCAGCTACGGAAGAGAAGCTACTAGTTTATATCACGAGAGGCTAATTCTCCGACCGGTTCGAAGAGTTTATTGGTTGCAGAGGTGAGAATACGCGGCTTTTATTTTCGATTTTCACTTGCGCCTAGCACCTTTTTTTACGAACATACTATTAACCCAACGTGTGTGTGATGACCGTCAGTAAGCGATTCCCAGTGGCATACCGGGGGGGGGGGTTATAGGGAATTTTACCGTTATTAGCTACCCCCTTTCAAGTTTTAACTCCCAACTTGTCTACGTTTGTTCGCATGCGCGTAAGTATTTCATCAGTGGCGCACCCGAAGAGGGAGGGTGGGATTGCATTTTATTGTTTTTAGGTCTTACCTTTCAAGTTTGAACGCCGAAATTTTCCTAACTCTTTCTCATGCCCGTAAGTAAGCGATTCGCGCTATATCATCAGTGGCGCACCCGGGGAGGGGGGGGGGGGAGAATTGTATATTTCAAATGATCTGAAACAAAGATTTTTCATATACTTTTAAATTATCGACACGAAGATTTCGTTTCCAAAAATATTTCATTATTAAATGGAGTTCCTTTGCTTTTTTTGCATTTAGCCAAGTTTCCCCGTCTGGTTCGTAGCGTAGATTAGCGCATTTACAATGAAGCCACATCTGGCAAGTGTCGCATTGAACCATGTTTTGCTTGGCAGTAATTTTAGGGCATAGCATACAGATCCACGTTTTCTTTTTCATTTCCAGAACTTGAATTATGGAAAGCCACACGTCACCTGTCACGTAGTTCTGAAATTGCTCTACATTTTTGTTTTGAAAGTATTATGTCAATAACTTTATCCGGTAGATTTTCTATTTTTGTCTCCACGTCTTTTACCTCAGCCACCATATTGCCTTTAATTATTCCATTAACTAACTCACGAATCATAAAACATTGGAAAAACCGACGAGTTAACTGAGAAGACGTTTTATTGGAATTAGTATGTTGCCTTGATAATCGATTCCTTTTTGAGTTAAAGATGTCTTTAGATCGTTGAAATCGTAAGTCTAAAGTTTGACCCAAGCTATCTTGAGATGAACTGTCCAAGTCAATTTTGTACGACGTCGAAGCACCGGATTCGTTCCGCGTTTTATTTGTACTTTCAGGTTTTTTAGTTTTCGATGTTGATGGAGAAGGGATAGTGAACTGAAGCGATTCTATAGTGTTGATCGAAATATCGGTAGTTGTCGGAAAAACGGCTTTGGAAAAATACGCGTGATCGTTGTAATCATTTTCTTTAATTAAGCCATTCATAATTTCGTTTTCCCAGTCCAACTTTTCTTCCCATGATGGCTTCGCATATTTTACGTTTCTCTTATTTTTAGGGTTTTTATTTTTTGTTGAAAAGAAGGCTCTGTGTTGAGTGCCGATATGTTTGTTGTGAGGAATTACCATTTCATCGCTTCCAAATCGACATACCGAGATATCTGTTCCTTGGTTTTTTAGTTCCTCCAATTTCATAAGAGAACTTGCGCTGTTTAGACGTTGTCTCGCCATTTGCAAGACTTCTTTGTTGTTGCAGTTGTTAATTTTTTCACATAATGCCATGACCTTTGCTATCATCAGCCCTTTTAAATCTTGGGTATCATCATTGTCAGAAGTTAAAAGCTTCAATATATAATTTTGGTCAACTGTAAATTACTTGGTGCTATCGTTGGTTATTTGTTCTTCTATGGGGGGTATTTGTTCTTCTATGGGGGGTCTTTGTTCTTCTATGGGGGGTCTTTGTTCTTCTAAGGGGGTTATTTCTTCGTTTGTGAGTGTTTCATTTATTTGTTCTTTCGAAGCTCTACGTTCGTAGTTTAAATTTTGAACAACCAAGCGCATATGCTTGCATATGTTAGTTCCAACTAACGCATCCGGACAGTTACAGGCGTACAAATGAAGGCAAATGTTACACACGTTACATGTCATTTTACAATTTTCTTTACATTTGGGCTGTTTTTTCACTTTGTAAAACAGATCATCTGTCAAGGTAGTATTGTAATTTATTGATTTCTGAGTGGCTACTTTCCACGTGGAATCGGATGTTTGTGTCACTAAACTCTACGGCAGTTCCATAGCAGTACGGTGTCTTTTCGTGATCTCTGACGATTTCCAGGTGTGTTTTCCCTTTCTCAAGCTTAATAATACGTTTTATCGCTAAATTTCTGACCAATTCCAAAAGTTTGAATAGGAATTTGTCCATTGTTTTTCCTCGCTTGCCTTTGAGGTAGTTCTCACCATACTTCAATACCACATTTCCCCCTTTTGCCATTGTCACGGTGCAGTACACCCCACTTATCTAGTTAGATGTGTTATTATTTTACTAAAACCTAGAACTTAGGTAGGTAGAAATGTATACAACGAGTTTAAATAAATAAAGACATTTACAACTCCACGCGGACTTAATAAACAATACAAACATGAAGTACAACAGGGCACGCGAGTATACCAAAATACTCGCTATACTAAATTAATAAATTGTTCTTAATTTCAGTCTAATTTAGACTCTACTACTGACAAGATGAACATAGAGGTTTATGTCTTTTTGTTGGCCTAATGATTACCATGTCACTTTGATAGTGATAAATCCCAGTGAAAATGCGATTTTGATCTCAAATTTTAAAATAATGCAAAAATATAAATGTCAGTAACTAATGCGAGAAGCTCACTTTGATGGTACACTATCGTCTGTTAAGCAGACGCTTTGTTTTACAAAAGCAAATCGTCAGCTTAGCAAACGAGAATCCATAATCCAACAGTGTATGCGTTACTCGTTACGTGGTTGAAAAGACTAATTGTCGTCCATATCTTTTATTGTCACACTTCCTTCTATTAAGTTACAATTATGTAATTATGAAAGTTTAGTTTGGGTAAATCAAAGTCTTGGAAATTTTTGCGTTTGGACTACAATTTTTTTTATCGAAAACTAAACTTGCATCGTGTTCTCATATTTAAGTATCGATTCGTCTCTCCGTGGAGTATGCACATTTTGCGAGAGGCACTGGCGTCATCTCTAAACGCAATTTTGAGCTTTGGCAAATATCATAGTTTTTCATTTTAAATTCCTTAACATTAAATTAAAATAATAACCGATTTGTTAAAAGGAGTAGGAACTATATCGAAAATCGCTATGGAGCTTAATGACCGTTTGCAAGCTAACTAGCGCCAATCACAGAAATCTTCCGTTAAAAGACCTGGTGGCAGAATTACGAAGTTCATTGACCTACTACAAGTGTGTACTTTATACTATATAACAAAATAAGTAATGTATTCCGAATATAATTTATAATTCGGCCCATCCATGGAGAGAGTACTCCCTTTTATATAGTCAAAAATAACTAATAATTCAAATATCGTAACATGCTAATCGCCCAAAAAGCCTAAGTACGGCAGAATTCGAATCAAGCTTCGAAAAACGCGGCATCAATATTAAAGAAATTGCAACATTTAAACCAGAAGGCCACAATACTTTATAAAAATTACTATTTTCTATATAAACCAAGAGAAATTCTGCATAACATGAAAATAAAAAAATAATTGTCGCGGTCTTTCACCTCAGACTGTTGTTAGAGGCGGTAGGAGGTAAGGCCATAGACATAATAAATAAGTAGACACAAGATTCTACGGGCGGTTAATACGGAAGCGACGCCAAGCAGACAACCGGCAGTTGTTTCGTATTCCTGGGGTACTATGTTTAAGCGACGCCTGACGAGTAGGTGAGAAAATAAAAAATCATCACTTGGCTCTGAGAATTTAAAATAAGGGTAATTTTATTTCTAAGTTGAAAATAAGTCAATTCATTCTTTCGAAACCCATATAAAAAGCAGCAGATCTTTTAACTAAAAATAAAAAAATTCTAATTGACGAAATGATATTTTGTCAAAGGCTTAAATAACTCGTGGTCAAATTTAAAGGCGATTTCTTTACATTAATCATACTTGTCGAATGAAACATTTTCCGGTATTTGTTATTGCAAATCGTAAAAGCACAAATTTTGGTATTTAATTGAGCGTAGCTCTCACTGTGGAAACTGGCAGAAAAAGTGGCTGTCCGGTCCTAGAGAAGCTATTGGATGAAACGAAAAGGGGCGTTTCGGAAAACGACTCGAGAGGGAAAAACGGGTGATTGTTCCGCGCTTTAAAAAAAATTGGTATTCTCTCACTGCGATGAATTGGGGGGAAAAAAAGTGGGGTTTCGGAAAACGAGTCGAAAGGGAAAGAGTGGTTAATCGGTCGTGTTGGGGGGAAAACCGACTCCAGAAGAGCCGGCGCCAGAAAATTGCTGTCTGACGGAGCCACGAGAGGGGAAACAAGTGGGCCCGGCAGTCCCAAATAATAGTTTCACTCGAGCAAAGCTTTACGAACACACGAATAGTAGTATAACCGGTAACGGAAACATGAACAAATAAAATAAACGGTCGAGAAAAACCGCTCGAAATATTTTTGTGGGTAATATGGGAACCGCTCGAAATATGTTTGTGGGAAATATAGGGGTGACAATTTCAAAAATTACCCAGAGTGGTTGGGCTAAAGGGTTAAAAAACCAACAGAAGCGATTTCACCACGTTTAGAGATGCACTTACGAAAACCCATGCCGCCCCCTCCCCTCCCTTCACACCTAGGGGCTCAGGGAAGGTGATAGCATAGTTCCCAAATTCCACAGAATGGCTGGGCTCCGAAGAGTCGCCAACACCTCTCTGGTTTAAAGCGCGAGCGTAGGAGGATTCTACCGTGGCGTAAGAGAACGGCGTGTTTGCGAACGGCGGCGGCGGCGGGGACCGTAGCGGCTACGGGAGTTTTACTCTAGCCTATACTAGGCTCGTGTAAAACTAACAAGTTGGCAAGCCAAAATATACCTCTCCTCGGTAGAATTGTCCCTAGTGGTATTAATTTCTCGAGATAACCCTTAAAGATATATCTCCGCAATTTAGAGTTATTTGTTAAAAATATTAACCCATTTCTATCCCGCCCGGTATAAAATTTTAATTATAATTAAAATAATTGAGACGAACGACCAATTTTAATTTATTCAGAATATCATAAGTTAAGTAGTTACAACAGTAAGTTAGACGTACTATAACAATGCACAATTGAATTAAACCCTTTTACAGAACAAGTTTATCAGTTAAATATAATACGAAGCAAATTTTAATGAAAGAAATATCTACAGAGGCTTTTTGGAATTACTCGCTTACGAAATACTTGCCGCATCTTTAACGCTCATTTTATTTCAACACTCGCCCTTGATGAAGATACCGTAGATATCTGGTAGTGGACGACTCGTTCACTTCCTGTTGACGTTGTGACGCATACCACATGAAAAAGACCAATGCCGTCCAATTTCCAATATCATATAATGACTCGCACACCCAAGAAATCATTGACTGCGTTAGAAATCGTAGATATCCAAATATCCACACCAAATGTATTTACAAGAAGCAAAAACCTTACCATCAACAAAGCACAGAGAGCCACTTGACTAACCGCCACCTCTTAAAGCAATTAACGTTAAATTATCTCCTTTGAATTAACAGAACTATATATAGGTCGTTAAGAAAGTGGACCACCCACAGGGTCTACCCTTTAACCCTCTAATCTCGGCTGACTGCGCTAAAACAAGATTTAACCTTTAAAAAATACCAGATTAGGCCTTCATAAATTCATTAATAAAAAAAGACTTTATTACCTATTATGCTTACGATGCCTGTCTTAATTTCAGTGAATCTAAGCAGCTATCGGTGGTTCTGTGGCAGAGCGCTCGACTGCCAAGCCGAATGGTCTGGGTTCGAAACCTGGGTGGCGCATTTGTTTTTAATCAATAGAGAAACGCTAAATTAGAATTTCTTCGATGCAATAATTTCAATTTCAATTCTATTTCAATTAAACCAAAATTTCGTACTTTATTAAATACGCTTCCGATAAAGCTGAAGGTCTAATTTTCAATAAGGCGTAACAAGTGTCGGTGGTTCTGTGGTAGAACGTCCGCCTGTCATTCAGGAGGTCTCGGGTTCAAATCCCGCCCGATGCGATCGCAAATTGATACTAAGACGAATACCGTGTACAACTGGTGGAAACCCTGCCATTGGACGTTGAGAGGTAGCATTACACTCAGCACTCGGTCCGTCCCAAAGTCATTAAGAAGAAGTTGGAGAGAAAACGCCCATATAAACACAACAGACTCAACATGCACAACCATCAGAACACAAACACAACAAATTCAACACTCACAACCTACGCATAAACATTACAAAAACGTAATACACCAAACCGTCACGACGGTGAGCGAAAAAACACCATCCAAACCAAACCGCAAATGCATCCGTTAACGCTCACCGTCACACGGTGGTTTTGCCAACCCTTTGAGAAACTGCGTACGCAGTGATTACACTTTGCACCGAAAATGCGAACGCGTTCGCAGTCCTGACAGACAGACACACCCACAGACACGGTCGTTGTATAACCCCTCCTAGGGGACTTTGTCCCCTCGGAGAGGTAAAAACACAAAACGTTTAAATGAGTTTGAAATTTATATTTTTATTGACCGAAAAACATAAAACGTTTAAATGAATTTTTAAATTAATATTTTTATTGACCGAAAAAAACAAAACGTTTAAATGAGTTTTGAAATTTATATTTTTATTTAAAAAAAACAACACGTTTAAAAATTTATTTTGAAATTTTACGTAAAAGAACATTTAAACAATGGGCCACGTCGACGTCGACCTTAGATTCCACACCGGCAAGTCGTTCCCCGCATCTTATAACTGTTTCTCCACTCATTAATGCAAACGAATTGAAATAAAGAGTAATCTTTAAAAACTAAATTATTTATCTCGCTTTCCTTTCTCTACTTGAGTTTAATTAATCTAAGCCTAATTAACCACCGGATTTGCATCTCGCTCCGCTCAAGTATTTGTTGAAAATTCCGTTTTCGGTTTTTGCAACGTCCTAGTTATAAAACATGTTACTTAATTAGTCATAAACGTCCTACCCGTTTTTTCGAATTAACCGCAAGGCTTTGGCTTCTGATTTTAAACCCGATAAATATTCTTAAGCTTTAGGTAGCGCTTTACACGTAATACCCCAGGAGTACGGAACCACTGCCGGCTGTCTGCTAGTTATCGCTCCCGTATATTTTTGGCAAATCTAACTCCGCGTAAGGTGTCTATTTCTTTATTATGTCTATGGGTAAGGCCAGGTATTCCATCGCCTACCTTCAAGGTCAACAGAAGTGGCGCGATGAAAACTACGTAGCAGAATCGGAACAAACGTGTGGCCTATAATCCTATCTTTGAATTAGATCGTGCCACATTTTAAAACGGCTACCAAGGGTACCCTAAAGTTTGAATTTAGTGAACACTTTACGGAGTTAACTCTTAAACTCCAAATAATAATAAAAAATCGAAAGACCCAAGAAAATCTTTAGCGGTTCAAACAATAAAATTGGTCTCCTACTTATCTTACCTTTGCAAAATAATTCCACCGTCACTAACTGGTGTCGCCATCTGGAAAAACTTCAGGTTTTAAAAAATGGACCTCCCATGTCATTACCCCCATGAAAGGATATTTTCCTCGTCAAAAATATCGGTAATAATAGATGGATTTACAGTGTAGGGTAGGTTGCGTTCTGCCTGACTTTTGTAATGCTTATTACTGTGTAAATATTATGATGGCTTTCTTTTAATGAGAGTATGAGTGGTTTCGAAATTGTACTTAATTGATCAAAAAGCGCGTAAATGAACTAAAACCACTTGAATTTAGCTTTTACTGGTAAGCTTGCCATGGGTTTGACTATGTACTGGTTACAAATGTGTTGGAGATAAAAGTAACTGAAACTACAGATATTTCCATTAATTTTGAGTGTTGCACAGTGGGGAATAATTTATGAATATTTTCCCAAAATAATTTTATTTATCTTTTATATTCTGTCAAAAACCGCACAGAATATTTTAATTTTTTTTTAAATATTTTTAGGCAAATACTTGGCATTAAACAAATTTCAAACATAAGGTATTTTATGGGAAAACTTCGGAATAATTTAAGGTGGTTTTTTAATAAAGGAGCAAATATGTGCAATTTCTCTTTTTGGATTATAGGAGTACAAGTAATTAAGGTTACTATGAAGTGAGAACCACAAACATGTTTTGCCCAAATACCAATTATAACCTAAATTGAAATTTCTACGTATCAACACTTTTATTTTTAATTAATACTATCAAAAGTAAATATTTACTTCTGATACTATAAAGCATTATGGCTCACAAAACATTTAAAAGTGGTAAGTCCTCCATATTGAAGGCAGTTTAATATATTTCAGGAAATATAGCCAAAAACGCAGTGGGTTTCAGCAATCGTGAGGAGTAACAAGTGAAGACTGGTGCTAAGCTCCATAGCAACCACTTTGCAATTAATTGAAACGAAGAGTTTTGACCTGTTTAGACTAGTCTGAAAGTGAGAAGAACTCTTTCCCCTGTGGTGATATTTCCCGAATATGATACACGTCACCTTCATTTATATTTTTAAAAGGAAAAGTAAATTTAAATGGCAATTTGGTTTGATCTGGCCAACTTAAATGGCCTTGTGTGTCGCTTAAAATGTTTCAAACCGTAAATTAAGAAACAGAACATATTCATTTTAAAATATTTTAAATTGTTCATCTGGGTCATTCTCATTCCATGTGAAATCAGGCAATTTAAGAAATTTTCCCCACGGCACCATAACCGATTTTGATGAAAGTTTACACAGTTAAACTTAAAATTTTTAATCTACCACCAAAAATGTCCTAAGTCTTAATTCGATATAATTTCTGAGATATTAAATTTTTAAAAAGGCCTTAGAGATGGTAAGGAGATTTCACTTTCCAAATCAAGTGAGTTTGACACCCGCTATCTAGAGAATGATTTTAAAGAAACATTTTCTACTGTTTAACTTACTGGGGTGGTAGAGACCATAAATTGATCAAAACCATTCAGTTTTTTCGTCGTAAATTTTGAAAAACTCCAAAATTTTCACTTAAACGAATAAATAGGCACATAAAAAGAATCGATATTTGTCGAATTACTATCGGATCAGAAATTTTAATAAACGTTTCTGGTAGTGTTTGCCCAGTAGAATTCGAAGAGAAAAGTTTAGACTCACCTAGACACAAAAACCACCGAAAATGCCGAAGTTTAAAAACGAATAAACGATAAAACAGCTAAGGTGGGACTCGTGACGAATCCAAAACTAGTACAATAAACTAATCTAAATTATCAAAAGTTAGAACTGCGAATTTTTGCTAAACAAATATGACTGAGTGACTGGACAGTACTTAGGTTAAATTTTCAACTTATTATCGAAATTAGTGTTTTTTCATCATTCCCTCAAACTCTTTGTACACGTTTAGATCCACAATAAAACTAAATGTATGTTCAATGTATTAGCCTTTACAGCGTTTTACATAATAATGTGACGCCCACCGAAGTCGCTTTTTTTCTAATTTTTATTCTAGTTTTTGGTCATGTTTACTTATGAAGGAATCTCATATCTTTGAATTTTGTATATTATATGTAATGAAGCAATAGCTTTTCTGGCAATGTATTATTTTGTAGAATTTTCAATTGCGTAGGTATATTTGGCGCGGCTTTGAAACTACCGTGTTTTTGTTATTTTTGGTGTTCTTTATCTAATGAACTTCAGGTCGCAGTGAAAAATGACTATCATTTTCGAATTCTACGGGGCCAACACTACCAGAAACGTTTATTAAAATTTCTGATCCGATAGAAATTCGAAAAATATCGATTCTTTTTATATGCCTATTTATTCGTCTAGATGAAAATTTACGTGTTTTTCAAATTTTCGACGAAAAAACGGAACCGTTTCGAGGAATGGTTTTGACCAATTTATGGTCTCTACCACCCAGTTAAACAGTAGAAAAAGTTAAAATTTTTCTTTAAAATCATTCTCTAGACATCGGGTGTCAAAATCACTTGATTTGGAAAGTGAAATCTCTTTACGATCTCTAAGGTCTTTTTAAAAATTAAAAATCTCAGTAACTATATGGAATTAAGACTTAAAATCTTTAATCTACTACTAGAATTGTCTAAAGTTTAACTGTGTAAACTTTCATCAAAATCGGTTATGGCGCTGTGGAGACCCATCTGCAATTTCAATAAAATTCTTAGCCACAATTATAATATAATTTGTGAAAATATGGTCGGAATATAATAGCTTTTTTTTCAGTTTAAAAAAAATTATTGCGTCCCCCAGTTTTACTCCCATTTTGTAGAAATAGACAGTTGCATCATCTAGTGTTCTACTGCATTTCTATAATTTTACTACTGTTCTTAAGCTTGAGCGCCATGGCAAAGCAACTTAATTGCACCATCAAATTTCAAATACTTCCTGCTATATTCGTTTGTACATTTTTTAATCTAATTAGAGCAAATTATCTATAATTACTTATAATTGAAACTTCATATACACTAAAAAACGATCCAGATCTAATAATTGAAAATCAGTTTTTGATAGGGGTTTTTAATTTTTAGTTCATTTTAACAATGAAATTTGTAATGATCTTGTTCATAAAATTGGTTGGCACACATTTTTCTAATTGGAACTGTCTAAACTTAACCGCCCTTAAGATAATGACCTTGAAGACCTGGTTCATGGTAATTAAAAGTTTCATTGCTTTATGTCCCCCGCGTGAGCTACAGGACCTAAAATTAAATTAAAAATGCAATAATGAATACAGCAGAAAGTATTTGAAATCAAGTTGCTTTTGCCATGCTGTTCAAGCTTCGAAATGGTTCTCGGGAATAAATCTTCTATAACCTTAAAGACCTGGTTTACTTAAGATACAAATGTTTCTAAATATTGAAATATTTAAAAAAAATCACACTAAAAAAGCTTAACAACTATTTTATTTACATTTTATGTGTCACTCTATAGTGTACTAAACAAATTACTACCAGAATATTCAGCACATAACAAATTTTTCTTTCTTATGGTTTTTCATTTTGATAAAACTTTATGCCTAACACAAATACAACACTTCAGTTTTATGAAGTAAACGTGTCCTATCAGACTCAGCCTCAAAGAAAAACTCTTGAGAAATAGAAGTGAAATATAGAATGCTCAAAACAAGTTATAGAAAATCAACTATATTTACAGTTTTATACAGTTGAGGGGCTTTACATAATCGCGCACCCAGTAATGGTATATTAAAATTGCAACAGCTCTACTGATAATAGATGATTTAAAACAATTTAAAAGTTTTCAAGTACTAAACCAAGTCTTATGGTTCATGGTCATCTCGTTGATGATCCAATTGATATCATTAGGGAATCAAGAAAAAGGTTTAAATGCCCAATTTAATAGTATAAATTAAACCAAAGGTCTCCCCCCTTTAAAAACGTAAATCAAAATCAGTACTGCTTATTAAAATAACCTCTTCTACCTCGTCTAAATGGTCTTTGAGGAAACCTCTTATCAGGATGCGAATGGTACTTTCTTACACCATTGTCATAATGATTTGGAAAGCTTGAACCATTATTATACCTGTAATCAAAATCACCAGCATCTGGAGGCATGTGATATGGCATAGATGGTGGTTGTGTATATGGTGGGGCTTGCTCATAATCATACAAAGGAGCTGGATTTTCAGAAATGGTCATTTCCATATCCCAGGCTGGCTCGGCTCCCCATTCTTCACTTCGCAATGTCTGTATAGTTTCAATTCGAGAAAACCCCCTATTAGCCAATTTATAACTGTTTCCCATTCTATCTGTGTGAAAATCTTTCATGTCATAGTCCGTTTGTCCATGTTGAGAAAAAGATGAAATTGATGAACTATGAATATCAACATCACTTCTTTGTATTGGAGAATCTAAAAGAGCACCTTCTTGAATTAGGGGCATAGTTTTTTGTAGCTCTTTAAGTCGCTGGTCAATACTATCACTTTTAAAAGCAAATTCTTTAGTTACAGGCGATTCTAGAAGAGACGGCCCTTTCTTAGATGGGAGTGGACAATCACTAGCATTAATAACTGGTGCCGTTGAGCACTCCTTACCACTCTTCTCTTTTGAAGGGATTAATTGTTTACTATTTACATTGTTTATAAGTGATTTCTGTATTACTGAATTTGATTGTTTTGAGCTGACCCCATGACCACCAGGCTGTGAAAGAGAACTTATATTGGGCGAAAAAGATAAATCTGATTTATGATTTGCACTGTCTTTCTGCTTTTTGGGTTCCGATGTTCCTTCCCCTTCGTCCGAATCCTCAAGTTCCATATCCATAATCTCAGTGTCATCAACTCCTTGTAAAGAATCTGTCTGCTCACCATCTTTGCTGTTGGACTTATAATTATGTGAATTAAGTCTCGGATCAGTGCGACTTTTAGACATTGAACTGTTTAGAGTGGATAATCCACTGTTTAAAGTTGGACTGTCAAGAAAGCCAAAATTCTCAAAGTTAGGCATTGGAGGAGGTTTTAATGGTTCAATAAAAGATTCTTTCTTCTCTTCCTGAGACTTAGTTATTCCATTTTGTGGTGCAACAGCTTTCCACTTAGAATTCACTTCTGAATTTGCGATGGAGTGATTTGGTGGTGTCTTTTTATTATTAGGTATAGAATCAGTTTTATGTACTTGACTAGCTTCTTTATTTTTGTTAACTTCTGCACCTTCGGGGTGAGATTTATGATTTAACATAGTTTTTGCTCCTTTTAAATTGGTAGTGCTCTCATCTTGAACTGGCGTTTCTTGACCACTATGTTCATCTTTGACTGGAGTCTCATCACCACCAAGAGGGAAAATACCCTTCTGTTCTAGAAAGGGAGGTACCTTACTGGGAATTTTATGCATAAGATTCATTAAACGACTGTCAAGACTGCTAGAACTCTTAGGATCTTGAGCAGGGGCTGCTGGTGAACCAGTTTGAAAAGCTTCCAACCAAAAGGCCATCATTCCAGCTACAGTAAGGAATAGAAAAATTGTAAACATATGAAAAAAAACCTAGTAGGAATATTAGAAGAAATAAAATGTAAATTGTTTAATAATTATTATGATACTCGTGTACTTAAAAAAGGTACAATTCCAGTAAAAAAAAATAGTTGGGTGTGGTACAAGGTTCTTACAAGCGGCACTATAAGGTTTGATCATATAAAAGTGGCGGGAAACTAGTTTTTGGCAACCGCGTGGGAGGGTGTGTTTCCTCTAGTCTGGTGATGTCGTTGGTTAAAATAAAACGAAACAAGACTCTGCGGTAAATGATATTGGTTATAGCAACACTGCGTAGGTGCCAAAGAAAAAAGGGTAAAATTCCAACTACTGTACTACAGGTCTTTCAACTTATCGATATAGTAGCCCAATTTTGCTAAATACAACAAAACATTGAATTTCTATTTACGTTATAACACGTTGTATTTAACAGCACTATTTTGTTCGTTGTTCGTATTTTCGAAAGATGCCTATATCATTCTGTATTTTGAAACAGATTATTTTAAGGTAGTAGAGCGAAACTTTTATTTTAATTAATTTCATTTTCTTTGGCGGTATTTATTATAAAAGGCATTCGGCCTGGTTCAAGGTTATTATTCGAGATAGATCTTTTCGTTTTCTTTATGATTCTCTACCAACACGTGGCCTCGTTTCATGTGAAAATTGTGTATTTTTTAAGTAATGTTTTAATTTACAATTAATTTTCATTACCCTTCGGAAATTTTTTACTTTTTTTTAAAAGCGTATATATTTTCATATCAATGCTGTATATTAGGCCGTATTCTTAAACTAGCAAAGTAGATAGTAGTAAGTACAAAGGAAAATTTTAAATCTCAATTCATAAGATTTAATACTTAGAATGTTGATAAAATATCCTAAAAATTATGTATATAAGTTTATGTACTATTTAAATATGCATACACAATTACCTGCCACTTTGCATCTTTTAATATTATAAATTTTAAAGCCTCTTGGGTATAACGTTTTTGACTGTAATAAATTTTAATCCCATCTAGGCCCGCTTTTAACATTCACATTCGCCAACCTCCCACTTTTGGCAACGCCACTGCTAAATACTGCATTCGCATATTGGCTTTAATTTTTATAGACACCATTTGCTTTTTATAAGAGCATTACCATTAGTACAATAATAATAATAAGTATGACACTTCCTCTTCTCCCAACGCTAAATTATGTAATGATAGTCTGTCTTGGCAATAACCATATAAATCATTATTTAAGGATGAGCAATTCTCCGCGAGTTGAATCGTAATGCATTTTAAACATTTTTGATTCTGAAAATAGTTTTGTTAAAATTTGAGACCTAAGCACATTATGGGTCGTATATAATGCCATACTTATGGTTATTATGTTACTTGACCTTGAAAATTTCGATCTACAAGATCGATTTTGGACAGCCCCGATTTAAATTAAATTTCTGCATGTCTTATTGCTTAATTTTAATGATTAATATTTTTTTAAATATAGCACCTAAATGTTCTGTATTTGGCTGTAAAAATTATTTTAACTCAAATTCACATGTTTCATCGCATAGACACCCATCTGACACTAATATTCAAGTTATTTGGTTAGCCAAATGTTTAGGACCTCAAAACGAAAGTAAAAAAATAAGTATTCCTTGCGTTATCGCTTTATATAAATCATTAATCATGTCTTCTGTGTTTTACTGTTCCATTATTGCAACTTAAAAAAATCGAAAATATCCAAAAGAAACTATTTTATCTCTGTAAAGTTCTTTCCAACTTTAAAGGAAATTTTTCTAACTCCACAAATTATATCGATTTTCTAAATATCTACAAAATTAATAATACATCGCATACCAGAATGAAACGTGACTTAAGAGAAGTAACTTTCGAAATAAGTTGAAAATACAGTTTGCCTGACTGTTGAAATGAATTTTAAGCAGAAAATATTGTAAAGCTGAGGGGTTCAAGAATTGTGTAGACGATATGGTATCATTTTCAAGAATATAAAGCAGATTTCAGGCCCTATTGCCAAAATACCAATAATTCTGTATGGTAATATATACAAACCTTGAGGCATGAAACTTGATACTGTTTGAGGAATACCTTGAGTTGGGTCACTAATGGGTGGTGATAATCTAAGATCTTCCGGTGTTCCTTCAGGAGATGGTACTGATTCTACTGGTGAAGCTGCTTTGGGTACCACAGCTAATAAATAAAAAATTCACCAAAGTAAAAAGAAGTGTAAATGTATTATTGAATATTGAGACACAAGCACCTATAAAAGTGCAGTAAAGCAGATGTATGCATTTTTAAGGGGAAGTTCCAATGAAAAGTGGGAAACAATTACTTTACGTCAAAAACAGCAATAAATGGTTATTTTATATTAATGTTTCAAATATTGGCTATCTTCCCAACAACTTCGGGAAATTGGTCAAACAAAGACTAGTGCCTTACGAATCCGTTAGTAAAAATAGAAACCCAGTTGTCATGTTAAATAGCTTGTGCCAGCAACGCGTGCATTTATATTATTCTAGATAAGATTTTTACTACAGTTACTGAGTGGGTATGAAAGTAGGGTACTTACAGTATTCATACTTTAAAATGTCACTGATTTTATAGCAATTCAAACTGACACCGATACAGAAAGTTTAAGAGTTCAAAAAACAAATACGAGAACTTACATGAAAAATCGGGTATTCCTTCAGAGTTGGTAGGTGAAGGAGCATCAGCACAAGGAGATGGAAATGGACTGGGCAAGTTCTTAATTATCTCTACTATGCGCTTCTTCTGGGCTGAAACTCTTGTACTGAAGCTTTTATACGCCTGAAAACACATATTGATCAAAGCAGGAACTAATTCGGAGCAATTATTAAGTTTTGTTTCTTTTATGGTAGACAGTAGACAATAGACAGTAGGCAGGTTAAGCCAGTGCAAATAAATGTGTAGGAGCCTAGGAGAAACTTGCATGTGCAGATCTGCACTTATACAAGTACTCAACTACATGTTTTTGAGGGTGGCTTAACCAGTCTATTGTAGCATGTTCTAATGAGAAAAAATACATCAATTAAAAAACAGTAAACTTTTTTGAAATTTATAATAATTACTACCAGGAATCCATACCTTTACTTTGAATTACTTATCGCGGCAGATTTTCATCTCAATATGGCTGACGGTTTTTTTAACAGTGTGTCAGAATTTATAGCCCGGTGTACCTAGAAACAGATGTCACTATCTTAAAGGGGTTCCAAAGTTCGGTGGCAAAATGTGTAGAAAGTCAATAAAGTGCGAAATTTACGGTTCACTCTGCCCGTCTATGCCAAGGCCGAGTGAGGGGTTGGGGGGAATGAAAAGCATGCTCAATTTTCATTTTTTTGCCACCGAACTTTGGAGTCCCTTTAACTTAAAAAACAACTACATGAAGGAAGCGCGCACAGAGGGGCTTTTTTTCTCTCATAGGCGGGGCCAAAGCCATCAGAGTGATCTTACCATTTGCGATACAGCAGGATAAGCATAAGTAGAGGTATGGATTCCTGTTGCCACTCAAAGATATAAACCTATCCATTAGATTTTTAAATTAAGACAATAAAAATTCCTTTAATTACAAGAGTGGCTAGTACTCAACATGGTAAGATTGAACCAAGTTTTAAAAAATATCAATCTCCATTGAAGTAAAATGTGTTTTAAAAACATACAGTTTTGACTGTCATCGCTAATTCATCACCATCATAGATCAACTACCAAATTTTCCCACATGGGCACATTCGCTCCAGCTTAAGGGGAAATGAAATTTGTTGAATCTAGCCAGTTTCAGCAATTTGAATTCTGAAGGTTTAGGTTTCATTTACAAAGTATTAAATTTACAGAAAATTATATTAAGAGATACAACTTATAAAAAGTGTAATTAATAATTAATAGTATAAGTAGTGCTGTGACATGTAGCTGCCACATAACTCTGGTCAATTTTGTTTGTTAAAGACTAAATATTTTGGTTAATTTTCAAAATAGAAAATAAATACTTCATTTTACCAGAAGCCTATAATAAGAGAAGCCTCTAACTCGCCCAAAATCGAGAAACATCTCGATTTTGAACTAGAGGTATTCAGAGGGATACCGATTTGTTAATGCGATATGTGGCCAGAAAATATACTCTCGATATACTCATACCGAGGGACTTCAGGTGTACAAATCAGCAGTGAAATCACTTGAAATCACGTAAATTTAGTAGCTTTAATCAATTAAATATTGAAATCTGATGTACAAAATTTCTAACATTGGAATAATTGGATAGCCCCTCGATTCATACGCGAACAGTAGAGGAAAAAACATTTGAAAAATGCAGAAGATTCTTTAAATTTTAGCTTGTAGAATTTCCACAGGATTTTTCTGGGGATTTTGAGAGACTCACCTAGTTTTGATTGAACTTGGTAAGGACCTCGCACTTCTTCTATGGGATTTGGCTTTCTACAGATTTTTTTCAAAATGCAACATGTTGTTAAGCTTGATCAAAGGAGCAAAATTGTCTATTTCCATTTTTCCTTAGCTCCTATAGTTTGTCCAGTATCAGCGGTCAAAAGTGGACAAAACTTAGTATAGTTTATTTGTTAAAAGGAGTTACGGCCCATCGGTTAGCGCTCTATGCTCGCGTGCTGCTAGTCCGGGCTCACTATCAATAGAGTTTTCTTGCCAAGATTTTTACACCTCTACTTCATTATTTCTTTTCTCGCAACTTATTATTCGATGAATTTTCGTACGTGGAATTATTTATTATTCAATATTTTATGAGCAATAATAAAATAGAAGAAATACTAAAGAAATCAGAATATATATGATTAACGGTTTCGTTGAATCCCACATTCAACACTCACTCATAGGTAAGAAACAGTCACTCGACTGATCAAACACTTATTTATCTATACAGCACATAGTCGGTTAAAGTCACGGTCACACGACAGTTAAGACTCAATACTTAACTATTTATCTACTGAGTTCGTTCATCGTGCGATCAGAATGAAACCAAATACTACGCTTGGTTTAGGGAAGCACCCGGAATTTCGGCAAGAAAACTCTATTGATAGTGAGCCCGGACTAGCGACGCGCAAACATAAGCGATGGGCCGAAACTTCTTTCGTCCACTTTTGACCGCTGCTACTGGCCAAACTATAGGAGCTAGGAAAAAATGTCAATGAACAATTTTGCTCCTTTGATCAAGCCCAACAACATGTTTCAATTTGAAAAAAATCGGTCGCAAGCCAAATCCCGTAGAAGAAATGCGATGTCCTTTCTACATAAATGTTACATCTATTATTTGTTATCACAAATATACATAATGATAAATAATCGTGATTCTGAAGGTGATATCTCCGAATAACTTTCTCAATACGCTTTGAAAAACCTTAAGCCTTGTCCACCTTTTGCGTTTAAAGTTTTAAACCAAGGATGATCTGTACCTACGTTTCAGGTTTGCCAACCGACATTTTGGAGAGCAAACAACTTTTTCGCTACGAAGACTAAATATAGCGCTCACTAGATTTGCTAGTCCTAGGCCGCATTAATTTCTTCTTTGGTCTGTGTCGTAAACGAGACGTTTCAAAAGGTTTACGTTGGCGGTATAGGGAATTAGAGGCTTCTCTTATTATAGGCTTCTAGTTTTACTTATATATTTGTTTATTTAATTATATCATACACATGTTGAAGACTATGGAAATCTTACTTTGGGGATAATGTTATTAAAGCCTGTCCACAAAATGTCCTTCAGTAGGGTAGTAATGAGGTTAGGAAAACTTACATTTGATACAACTCTGGCTTCTCCTCTCTGCGTATCATAGTATATTTCTGCTTGCTCCAGGATTTGAATAAGTTCTGTTCTGCAAGCTAAATCCTTTTCAACAGCTATAATGTATTCTTCTAAACATCTAGTAGCATCTTCGAAATCCTTGGAAAATTGTTGACCATGCTTCCTATCTGTATTAAAATTTAAATACTTTTAAATATGCACTTAAACTTAATAAAAATTGAATAAAACTAAAATATTTCAGTTAATAGCCATTAAAAACTTAAAATATTTAAAACAATTAAAACCTTTGAACTGGCGTAAAATTTCAGAATTAGCTGCATCAAATTTAGTGTTGTTTAAAGCTTGGAGTTTCTTAGCAGTTTCATTTTCAGCTATAACTACTTGTCGAATTTTCTCAATAGCAGATTCAGGCTAAATTAAAACAAATAGTCATTAGAAAATAGCTGAAACTAATGGCAGATCACAACATATTAGGAATTATTAAAAATAATTTTAAGGTAATGACAGAAATGCATGAACCGAAATTATCAACGTCCTATTCCTCTAACACTGGAGGCAAGTTCCCCGTTTTCCCCCAGCTTAGTGGCAGAGTGTCAACTTCCCCACCTCGAAAAGAGAACCTCCCCAAGCTACCTGGCAACTGCCAAGCGAAACTTTCTCGAAAAAAAAAAATGCTGCTGGGGAAAAATTAGAAGTGCATCATGTGTCAGTGGAAGAAAGGCCAAAACTAGACTAACTTGACTACGTTAAGAATTATACACAAAATATTTGTAATATTTTGTTAAAATAATTGTACTTGTTTCATTTGAAATATAAAACTGAATAGCAACGTAAAGGTAGCCTTACTCATAAATGAAATACATTTTTTTCTTATTTCTACTAGTTCTTTTCTCGTGGTTTATTTTAGTTTCTTCTTCTTCCGTGGCCTTCTGTTTCTTTGCTACTGCAGGCCTAAATATCTTTCTCTAGGTTTCATATATCTTAAGTAGCTCCATTAAATAATTCTGAATATTTTCTGATTCTAATAAAACTAAGTATTTCTCTGTTCTTTCATACATAAATGATCTGGTAAGATGAGTTAAAAAGGTGTTTAATTCATCTCCTTTTTCCATTTTCGACAGCTGCTGCAGCTACCGCCTAGGTGGCGGTCTAGTTACCCATGGAGCATTCGAAATTTTTCCTATAGTCGCGGGAGGCGGAAAATTAACAAGGCCTCGCTATTAAACCCTCCCCTGTCGCACAGAGAAATTGCCATCCGAGAAAAATTTGCTTGTTGATAATTTCGGTTCATGTATTTCTGGTAATGACGTACGTTAATAATTGTGCTTCACATAAGTGTGTCAGTTCTATTATCTTTCCCATGTTTAATTTTTTTAAGTTGCATATTTTTATTTGATAGAGGCACTTGCCTTTATAGGTATGAGATCAATCCAGTGTCAGTCTACACAGTTATTATTTTAACTAACTAATACCATTATGAAATATAATTATTGAGTTCTGGTAATGCTATTTCCCATACTCCATAAATATCGAAATAAATCAATTGCATGTCCGGTGTGTTAAATGTACTACATTAAGTAAAAGATAATAGAATATTGCACATAACAAAAGTACTACTAGTAGTTAGATGAAACTGTATTTTGAAAAATTTGTATAAATTGTTTAACTTTAATACATTTTAATTTCTAAAAAAGGCAATAAAACTCACTTTAAACTCTGCAACTATTTTCGAAACTGCAGCAGTTATGTTTTTGGAACTATCTGTAAGTAAAAGAAAAACATCTGATACAAAACACCATTAGAATTGCAATAAAAATTTAACTCACTCAATACTGCATTCAACTCATCTATAAAATCAGAACTGTAAACAGTACGCTGCTCCCATATCTTCAGAACTCTTTGAACTGACCCTCTGATTTGTTCATCCCTAAAATTAAATTTATCATAATACTTAATTCAGTCTATTTGAAAAGGCCTTCTGTTAATAGCGCTAAATCAATAGCCAGAGCTGGATTTACTTCAAATTTATGTTGATGTTCGAAAAATTATTGTTAAAATGGCAAATCTGAGCAAAAGTAGCTTGCCAAAAACTATTTAATAATAAAAATAATCAGCTAGGCTAATACCCAAGTCATCAAGCGACTTTTATGCCTCTAATTAAGGTGGCCAGGTTAAATTGTATCCCTTAGGATATAAAACCAGTGTGTGTGCGCAATAAAGAAATGTTGGACCTAAAATAAAACTGGTTACTACTAAAGAAAAAAAATGTATCTGAAATGTCAGTGTTCATAGTAGCAGAAATACATGAACCGAAATTATCAGCGACCTATTTCTCTAACGCTAGACCCAAGTTCTCTGTTTTCCCCCTCTAATAAGCGATGTCACCCTTCCCCTCCTCAAACCACCCGAAATCTCCCACTCCGACTTGAGTGCATGAATATGCCACCTAGTGCTGGTCGTAGTAAACTTTGTAAACACAGACTAGAAAATGAGCTAAGTCTTTGATCAAAACTAGAAATGTTAGTACTCAATGTTATTTACTGCCTTCAAATTTGAGTAAAAAGGTGAAAACCGTGGATAAGTTTACAAATACTAAAAATCAACCTAAAGATTTTAAATTAAAGTTTCCACCAAATAATTAGATACATTGTCTGACTTCACAATGCTAAAAATAACTCTCTCATTTCCAAAACAAACGGCCGTTTGAGATTTTTCAAATAACGAACTAAATCCTGTACATTCTGCATGATTAACAAATTATAACATTATTACAACCTTTACCCTAGGTCGGCAGACGGCACTCTAGGCTGTCAGATGATGTTTCACGAGATTTTTTTAAATAAAAACTTGTTTTTTTTTTTAAATAGATGGCGATATAATCTACCCGTGATGCACTCGTATATTTCCTACGCGGTCGGGTGGGATGAAATTTTCGAATCCCATTTTCCACCCTCCCCCTGCAGTACAGAGAAAGCGTGTCGCTAAAAAAAGGGCTCGCTGATAATTTCGGTTCATGTATTTCTGATAGTAGCAATTTATCTACTATATTTAGGTTATTGAAGCATCTGTGTATTACTTCAATAGGATGGCTGCTTCTGGTAGAGCATTTTGAAAGGCTTCCAAGAAATTAGTAGTTCCTTTTCTTTTGCTGTTTTGAATGACATCATTGGTCAGATAAAATAAAGTGAGCCTTTGGGATATTTTAGCTAAAAAGAAAAATAGGTTAAGAAAAGAGCTTAAAAAGCTAAAATCAAGGTGCATTTATAAGAATGTGTTGACAAAAAGCTTAATTTTAACCCACGCAGTAAATAAATCAAATTCATTCCTAGTAGAAGGTATAAATCCCCAATATTACACCCAATAACTATAACAATAATACTAATGACCAAGCGTTAAAGACTACCTTTTTTCAAAACTTTCATCCAAACATCAACAATTTTTTTTGCATGGTTTTTATGATGTATTATCCACAGAGACAATGATTGTATACTGTCTTGTGTATTGGATACTGATGAAAATTTTCTCTCCAAATTGGTGTCGCTAATAGACACCGACATGACTGTTCAAATTAAACGACAGCCACCTTCACATAATACGTATACTCCTAAATTAGAATTACCTAAAAATAAATAAAATATCATACAGTATGTTACTTGGGAAAATCTGTCATTGGTTTGTTTTGTACGTTGAATTGTTTTCCATAGTAACATGATTATTCAGAAGTATGCCATGAACATTTTCTTAAATGAAAAAATTTCACGAGTTATGACGTAAATTATGTCGCTTGAAACTATGACAAAAAATGCGTCACCAACTTTACAGATGAAAGTGAAAGTTAGTGAAACAGATTTTAAAAATGCACAGAATTTTTCACACATTTCTAACTTTACCAATAAATAGTTAAGCTTGTGCCTCAATTCCGTGGTAACCTTCTCAATAGCACCAAAAGTACATGAATTTTCCATTTTTGGGTCTACTTTTAGTAAATTCCGTGTGAAACAGTCTCAGTGAAATTTTGTCTAAGGAGATGTTACACAGAGTCACACTTATGGGTAATTATGTTATATATGATAGTAATAACTATTCAAGTGCAACAGGTGCAAGGCATACAGGGTTGGAGTTCTTCAAGGCCCTCTGAGTGCAATAAATGAAAGAACTTATGACTGAATGAACAATAAATTACAAATACTCCAGCAGAGTTTCTATTTAATTAAACCAGATATTTTATAGTTCTTAATAAATAAACACATTTATTGGACACTGAATAAAAATGTAGGGGTAGGAAGGAACTAAAATCCTTCAAAGGTGACCCAAACACCGGATTATGTCTACTTCAGAAAAGAATCTGGGGAAAACAAATACCTAACACTAGCTCAAACAATTTTAATGATCTACCAGATTTATTATTATTGGTCTTGTCATTATATTTAATTCACTATCTCCAAAATCTATAAAAGATTTAATCATAAAAATAAATCAATACTCTACTTGTCAAAACAATATATTAGAAGTTCTGTTTGCAAAGACAAAATTAAAATAGCTTTTGTAATGGTGTTGAGCTATATAATGCCCCACTTACTGTCAAATCTCCAAAAAAAATGCAAAAACTTGGCAGTGGCAAAGCCAGAAATTTCGTCAAATGCGGGGGTCGAAGTATGCGAATGTTAAGAGGGGGTCGAGAAGGGGGTGGAAATTTAGTACATTCAAAGGTAGGTCAAAGGGGGGTCTGGACCCACAAACCCCCCTTGTCAATGCCACTGAAACTTGGGTAAATCTTTTTTCATTTTTTTTGGCATGTTTATCTATTTTATACATATACAGGGTGTTTTTGTTTGCTCGAAAAAGTGATTATTTCAAAAACTATGTTTTCTAGAAAGTTGAAATTTGTACTGTACATTATACGTGCCGGGAGACACTTTCTACCGAAATAGCATCCAAATCAAAAAATATTTTCAAGTTTTTTGAAAATTAAAATTTTAACCGCTAGGTGCTATAAGAAAATTGTCGAGCATCACCGAAAATGTACAAATAGTGTTGTGACATCTTTTTCACTGACAAAATAAGACTTGAAAAAGTGACAAGTTGGGAAAGCTAAAATAACTTTTTTTGAATTCCATTGGGAGAGTAGTGTAACTTTATGAAAGGCAGAAATTTGTTAATCCGGTGTTTAATGCAATAAACACCGCTGAAAAACCGAGGAGACAATGCTGAAGAAGGTATTACACAATTTAATTTCGTAGGATGAAAAATGCAAATTTTTTGAAAAAACAAAGTGATATTTTATTTATCTACTTACAAACAAAATTAATAAGTACATTTCGAAAATACCACCTTCGGCTGCGATGCAGGCTTGGGCGCGAACAATTATATTGTCGAAGGCGGCTTGAATCATTTCCGGGGTTACTTGATGGCAAGCGCTTACAATTCGTTGACGCAGCTCTTCAAGGGTCCCAACCAAAGTGGCGTACACCTGGTCCTTGACAAAGCCCCAAAGAAAGAAATCCAACAGAATCAGATTGGGCAACCTTGCTGGCTAGTGTACGGGACCGTTTCTCCCTATCCATCGTTGTGGAAATTCATTGTTTACGCACCGTCTTGCTGAAACCACAGTCTTGCTTGTTGCGCCAACGGCAGTTCGTCAAGTTGTTGTTCTAGCTCATTTCTCAAGAAATCTAAATAACTCTGGCCATTTAGATTTTGCGGTAATAATACTGGACCAATTAACCGGTTTCCAACAAGACCAATCCAAACATTCAAGCGCCCAAATTGAAATTGGTGATGGTGTTCATATCCCCAGTGTGGATTTGTGTCTTCCCAAACATGATTATTTTGGTGATTGTAAGGGCCATCTCTTGCAAATGAGGATTCAACCAAGAATAGCATGTTGTGGAAGAATTGTCGTGCAAGGAATTTAGCAGCCAGTTGCAAAAATCCAGCCGTTGTTGAGCGTCTCCATCTCTTAAACCGTGGTGAAGCGTTGCTCTGTAAGGATGGTACTTATTGCTATGTAAAATATCCCAAATGCGAATTTTACTGCAAGCCAAATTGCATTAAATACCAGATTAACAAATTTCTGACTTTCATAAAGTTACACTACTCTTCCAATGGAATTCAAAAAAAGTTATTTTAGCTTGCCCAACTTGTCACTTTTTCAAGTCATATTTTGTCAGTGAAAAAGGCGTCTATTTTATTCGCGCCAACGCTAATTGTACGTTTTCGGTGACGCTCTACAATTTTCTTATAGCACCTAGCGTTTAAAATTAAAATTTTCAAAAAACGTGAAAATATTTTTCGATTTAGATGCAATTTTGGTAGAAAGTGTCCCCCGGCACGCATAATGTACAGTAAAAATTTCAATTTCCTAGAAAACAAAGTTTTTGAGAAAAATCCTTTTTCGAGCAAAAAAAAAAACACCCTGTATATTGGTATAGTTTTAATGGCCCACCCTGTATATTGGTACAGTTTTAATGGCCAACACAAATTGTGGCATGTTAAGAAAATGAAAATTATCTCACCCTAAAAAGTACTAGCTATCATGGGCATTTTTAAAAAAATTGTGATATTTCTCACTCCACCTCATTCCACCTCATTCCCGTTTCTAAAATTTTAAAATCAAACTCATCTCCTCTAACCACCGTAAACTAAATTTTTATCTCATCTCCTCTAATCCAATTTCGGTAATTAATTTAACCTCGCGCACACTCCCGCTTGTTTTGTTGAAAAATCTGATCTCATCTCACGCTCTTTTCCGTTTATGGAAGTCATAAAATATCTCCTTTCAATCCTCTCGCTGAAAAGCACACTTTGTGAAACTTCTCTGACGCTCCTCTCCTTTTGAAGTTTTGCGCATCTCACTTCCTCTCACACTGTTCTCACAGGGGTAGAACAATGACCATTACTGGCCGGTGGCCACATTAGATTTACTGTCTTTAACTTCTTTATAGACTTCTAACGTTTGGGCTTTGTTAGTGGCCAAAGTTACATAATTATTTCCAAGAAGGTCATGTTTTTATATTTCCTTTGTTTTGGTTTTCTTACATCTAAACTCAAACTCACCTCCTCTCACCACCGCATATCAACTTTTTAGCTGATCTCCTCTCATCACATTTCACTAATTAAATTAACCTCGCTCACACTCCAAAAACATTCTTTGACAAATCTTATTTCCACTCATTTAAATTCATAGCTTGGAAACTCATCTCACGCTCCTCTCCATTGGAAGCTTAGAGCATCTCACCTCCTCTCAATTGCTCTCACATCAGTCGCAACCGGGATGACAGGGGGGTGTAACATAAAACCCAAGCTGGAAACGCTTACAGAATTCCTCTCAGTAAATGTTTGCGCTGCCATTGGGGGTCTCACGAGTTTGCGCCTGTAAAGCTTACCATGTGAACTTATAAACTACTTTATTTTTATTCACAAAGGACCACAATGGAGTTCACCAGGGGCTGTTCGAATTGTAAGTCTGATTATGAAAATAAACAACCAATTTCACTCTACATATTTCTTCTAATCAAAAACAAAGCGATCAGCCCCCAGCCTTACCGAGATAAATGATGAGAAACAAAGAAGAGCTGGTTGCACACGTGATTGCAACGTGGAAAATATATGTTCAGAGACGGAGATAAAAATTAAGTGTTTGGTTTTTTTCAAACCTTGAAGATGGCGCCACTTTAGAAAGCCAAATGACTACTTTATCATTTTGCCATGATTCCACGCCATAAAGTAGAGCTCCCCCATTTATCTTTCCCCGGTTGCGACTGATGGTTCCCCCCTTTAATAACCGAAACAACCAGAATCACCTTAAATACAAAGACATTAATTGACCACATCCATACAACCACGATACTGTATAACCCTCAGGTGGTATAGATATAGGTTGAAATGATAAGTATTATCAGGAAACAAAAGTGCAAAAAAATAAAGCCATAAAAGCAGTTAGAAACTATCCATGTATGAACACACAAGCATTTTTAAATCAATCCTAAAAACATAACGAGATAGCAACACTGGCTGACCCAGCGTAAGGTGCTATTTTTCTGACTAATAGGGAGTTAACAACTGACATAGGTTTGACGTCATTTTCAAAAATGGGCGCGATTTACACGCCATCTCTCGAGGCATCCGCGAACTATATTTCATAATAAAGCTGTAGTCGGCCATATTGGGTTGAAATTATCTGTTCACAGACATACAGTCAGAGCTCTAAAGATGGTTAAAAGTTGCGGTGTCAAGCGGTGTAAAAGTGTTTTTGGGGCGATAGATAATGAGAGTAAGATAGGAATTTTCAGGATCCCTCGCGTAGTAAAACACCAAGGTGAAAAAACCGAGGAACTTTCAAAAGAAAGAAATCGTAAATGGCTTAGATTTTTAAGCCTTGCACCTGAAGCCTACAGTGAACATATGAGGATTTTTTACTATGGTTTTTTTACGCTTATTTGATCGATTAACTTTAACACAATCAGGGCAAAATCATTTCCCTTTGGGAACATCATTTATCTTTAAACACTCTAAATGAAACCACCGCGGTACACAATCTGCCTATCTGTTTCGATTGAACATCACGGACAAACCCATTCTCAAAATTATTATAGGCTAAAAGGCTTTTTCGATTATTTAATTGGTCCTCAGTAAATGGTGAAATACCGTGAATTAAATAATGATAAAGATGCCCATATTCTGTAGGCGGCAAATGTTCAAAACCAAACCCTACACCTCTATGTTCTCCATCCCCATGAACTTGTTTCAAATCGTCTGAATTCATTTTATATGGATCGATATTGTTGATTAATTTCATTTTTTCAAGGTACCTCTTTTTAACATGATCAGGGAGTTCATTAACATAATCTGAAGGATCATCTTCCTTTACTTTCTTAGTCCTACCCATGACTAGGTTATTCAACTTATTCTACGTTTCTACCCAATATGGCGGACACTATAGTTAATACAAATTCACGAGAGATGGCGCCAAAATTGCCAGCGAAAAAAAAAAACCTCTACGTTATCTTTTTTTTTTCCCCCTCGGATGTTAACTCCCTATACAATGAAAATGAAACTGGACAAATACTCCCCAAAAATACATCATACGTCAATAAATCGCTCTTCATGGATCACCCCAGAAGTTATTTCATCAGAGAGGCGATTATAAATCTAAGTATTATTTATGGACCACAGCCGGAAACTCATCTCAACAGTCTATAAAAAGTAAAGAAATCTTGTGACAAAACAATTAGAACAGCCAAACAACAAGTGATCAAGAGAAACTTTGACTCTACACAAAGGAAATGTAACACATGATAGACCAAAGGAAAAAGCAATAATATTTATCAAGTACTTTGTGTCAAGAGTTTAAACTCTTTAACTACAATCAAATTACACATCAAAATCTCAAGTAAGATTTGAACAGTTTGTAATGGTACTAGAGTCTGAAGTATTCAATATTTTCCAAAATAAGAACAATAAGGCACTGCAGTGGGTATCGATGATGGTATCCCTCCAATAATAGTCAAGGACCTGGCTGGCATAATATCCCCAAGTCAATAAACATACCATAAAAATAAGAGAATTTTCCCAAAGTTATCCCTACACATAAAAATGGTGCTGATGTAGAAAACCCAGCAAACTACGGACCCTATCAGTACTTGCTTTGCCCTCACCACAGAAAAAGTTGTGAACAAAGAAACATATAGCTTTGCAAATGAACCGAAACTACTACATAAACTGCAATCGGGATTTAGGCCATCACAATCTACAACCACAGGAATCTTCAATCTTTATAAAACAAATTAATCCTGAGCAGATTAACAGATTAAAAAAATTACACTTTGTCTGCTGGGTATTTGACACCATCAACAATTACTCCAACAAGACCTTGAAGCAATGGGGAGATGCACTAAAGTGGTTTAAATTCTATCTAACTGGCAGATCACAAATGGTATTTAATAGTGGTACATACTAAAATACCTAGAAAAGCACCAATAATGTACCTCAGGGAAGTGTACTGGCAACTTATCTCTTAAAAATGTACACAAGAAACATACATAAATGCTTGAAGCATTCTGAAGCTAGTTAATATGCAGACAACAACGCAGTACTCTCCTGAAATCAAAATTTGTGACAAGAAGTACCAAACAGGGGAAATGGGCATCTGTGAGACAGTACTTTTCAAGAATTTCCCTGTATATAAAAAGACCC